>NC_061116.1:186912530-187060043 GCF_002878395.1 Capsicum annuum
CCTATTAGACATTTGATGAAATGTCTAATAGGCATAAGCTTGTACATTTATGGGGATTTTCATGATATCATGCTAGTTAGGAAAATTTCCTTCATCTAGGCATTTTATCAAACATATGGTAGGCATAGTACATGTAAACATCATGGTATAGTAATTAAACATCATGGTTAACTTCCAATTTCATCATACAAGGTTTTAGTCATGAGATTTATTAAATCCTTATCTATACTAATCAACCCACATGGAATTTATCATCAAATCATGGAATAGAAACCAATTCCTCGTTTATCGACATGAAAAAGAACATACAAAGCATGAACACATGAAGAAAATCTATAACTTATAGTTGAAAGGGATACTTAGACTTCATAGATGAAAGGATCCCATGAATGAATACTATGCATACCTTAGTTCATGATGTTGTGAAGATTGATGATGAAACCTTCTTGAAATTGGACCTTCTATGAAAACCCTAGCTTGAGTTCTTGAGAGTATTTGAGAAAAACATCAATGTTTTGGATGAATAAGCGTTAAATCCCGTGTTTGGAAGCTTATATAGAGGGGGGCAGGTGAAATTGATCTTTTTAACCCTGGACACATAATTTAATTTTCAGTAGAATTTCCTGAATTGGGCCCTTGGTGTGACGCGACATTATCGTGTCGTGTCACTGGAAATTGATAATTGGGAAACTGCACGGTGGCGCGACGCGGAGCTATCGCGTTGCCACCTTGTCTACGACCTAAAAGTTTGACATGATGTGCCAGTATCATGGAGCAACACTGGAAATTGACAATTTCCATTTGAGCTATCTCTGTGACGCGCTGAAGGCTCAGGTCAAATACTATCTCACTAAAAAAGCTCTAACTCTTCACCCGGGTGTCGGATTTGGGCGAATTATATGTCGATGGAAAGATTATTCAATTTTCCAAGTGATAGAAAGTGAGAATTATGGAAATACCATGTGTATAAGAATAAATTCTTATTTCAAAGAAATTTCTAACATCCTTGAGATGATTTTCAAGCTAAGAAAAATCACGGGTATTACAATATCTCTCCCTTGAGAACATTCATCCTCGAATGAGACTGACTGAGAAGGGAAACAATGAGCTAAACATGAATAACTGGAACATTATCTTATGATGGATGTGACTGACAAGATAAACATAACATACTGAACATGTATATCTGATGCATGCGTAACTGATTCTTAAATGCATAACTGAAAGTTCTGAAGAACTAAGTTTTCTCACAATGAGAATGCATGTCTAATACTTAACTATATAACTGATCTGATACATGAATGCATGACTGAATATGCGGTGGTACTTGATACCAATATTATTATGGGAACATGAGCATGAGACTGACTACTAAGTTACTGATGTACACTAATTATGAAACTAAGTAAGCTTAAGGAGAACTATTACCTTGAGCTTGATCTGAGTTAGCGGGGAAGAGGTGAGGATACTTGGTATGCATATTTTCTTTCGTTTCCCAAGTAGCTCCCTCTACAGACTGATTTTACCAAAGAACTTTAACCAGAGGGACTTCTTTGTTCCTCAATCTACGAGTCTAATAGTCTAAGATTTCAATTGTAATCTCTTCATAAGAGAGGCTTTTCTGAACATTTATGCTCCAAATAGGGACTACGACTAATGGGTCACCTAAACACTTCTTGATCAAAGAGACATGGAAGACTGGATGAACTGAGGCTAGATTTGAAGGCAATTCGAGCTCTAAGCTACCTTGCCGAATCGACTGAGAATCTTGAAAGGACCGACATAGCAGGGATTGAGTTTTACCTTCTTACTAAATCTCTTAACCCCTTCATAGGAGAGATCTTGAGGTAGACATAGTCACCAATCTCAAACTCGAGATCCTTCCTATGAACATCTGCATAAGACTTCTGTCAGCTCTGAGCAGCTCGGAGTCTTTCTCTAATTAACTAAAATTTCTCTAAGGCGTCGAATACTAAGTCAGGACCTATGACTGAGGCCTCACTAACTTCAAACTAACTAATTGGAGATCTACATCTCCTACCATAGAGAGTTTTGAATGAATCCATCTAACCACTGGAATGATAGCTGTTGTTATATACAAACTCAATCAAAGGCAAGTGGTTATTCAAACTTCCCTTGAAATCAATTGCACACGCCCTTAGCATATCTTCTAAAGTCTGAATGGTTCTTTCTGCTTGACCATCTATCTAAGGATGGAAGGCTATAATAAAATGAATTTGGTTACCAAGACCCTTTTGGAATTCTTTCCAAAAATAAGAGGTGAACTAGGTACCTATGTTTGAGATAATAGACAACAGAACACCGTGCAATCTGACAAACTCCTTGATGTAGAGTTTGGTGTAATCCTCGACTAAATAAGAGGTATGAACTGGAAGGAAAAGAGTTGATTTGATTATTCTATCTACAATGACCCAGACTGACTCATACTGATGACGAGTTCGAGGCAAACCCATCACGAAGTCCATGTTTACAACTTCCCACTTCCAAATAGGAATACTAAACTCCTGCATAGGACCACTAGGCTTCTGATGCTCTATCTTAACTTGCTGATATGTAGAGCACCTATAAATTTTGCAATATCTCTCTTCATCCCTCCCCACCAATAGATCTCCCGCAAGTCGTGGTACATCTTAGTGGCCCCTAGATGAATAGAGTAACGTACACCATGCGCTTCTATAAGAATTCTCTGCCTTATGTCATTTACACCTGGAACACATAGACGACCCTGACAACGGAGGACGACATCTCCCCCTTAGGAGAAAACCTCAACTTTCTGATTCTGAACAAACTCTTTTAGATTGACAAGGCTAGGATCCTTATCTTGCTTTTCTTTCACCTCGGAAACTAAAGATGATTCTGAAATACTCTGAACACATACACCGCCTTCTGAAAATCGTCTAACCAACTCCTATTCTAGCAAGCTGGTGTACTTCTTGTGTGAACTTCTTCTTACTATCCTCAACATGAGAAACACTAACCATAGAGAGTTCTAAGAGCGTCAGCCACTACATTGGCCTTGCCCGAATAATAGAGGACACTCATGTTATAATCTTTCAAGAGCTCTAACTACCTTCTCAGATAAAAATTGAGATCTTTTTGAGAAAAGACATACTGAAGGCTCTTATAATCTGTGAAGACATATACATGAACTCCGTAGAGATAATGTCTCCAAATCTTTAAGGCAAATACTACAGCTGCTAACTCAAGGTCATGAGTAGGATAATTCTTCTCATGAGGTTTAAGCTGTCTGGAGGCATAGGCTATGACCTTACTATGCTACATGAGGACACAACCTAAACCCACTCTAGATGTATCAGAATATACCACAAAACTGTCTAAACCATCTGGTAATGCTAGAACTGGAGCTGAGGTGAGTCGAGTCTTCAATTCCTGAAAACTCTTCTCGCAAGGATCTGACCATTGGAACTAAACTTTCTTTTGAGTCAATCTGGACATAAGGGATGCAATGGATGAAAATCCTTCAACAACCCATCTGTAATAGCTAGCCAAACCCCAAAAACTCCTGATAACTGATAGAGAAATAGGCCGAGGCCAGTTTCTTACTACTTCAATCTTTTGAGGATCTACCCTAATGCCATCATAAAAATGATATGACCAAGGAATGCTACTGACCTTAGCCAAAATTTGCACTTACTGAATTTGGTAAATAGTTGATGATCTCTAAGAGTCTGAAGTTCTATTCTGAGATGGTCTACATGATCTCGGTCAGTGTGGGAATAGACCAGAATATCATCTATGAAGACTATGACAAACATGTCTAAGTACTATTTTGAACACGTGGTTTATCAAGTCTATGAAAGCGGCTGGGGCATTGGTAAGACCAAATGATATAACTAAAAATTCAAAGTAACCATACCGAGTACAGAAAGCTATTTTTGGGATGTCACATTCTCTAATTCTGAGCTGATGATAGTCGGATCTGAGGTCTATCTTAGAGAAATAACTGGCACCCTAAAGTTGGTCAAACAAGTCATTGATTCTGGGAAGAGGATACTTGTTCTTGACCATAACCTTATTGAGTTAATGGTAATCAATGCACATTCTGAGTGAACCGTCTTTCTTACACACGAATAAGGCTGATGCACCCCATGGGGAAACACTGGGTCTAATGAATCCCTTATCTAAGTGATCCTTTAACTGATCTTTCAGTTCTTTGAGTTTTGTTGGTGCCATTCTGTATGGCGGAATAGAGATAGGTTGAGTGTCTGAAAAAAGATCAATACTGAAGTCTATTTCCCTTTCGGGAGAAATTTTTGGAAGATCTTCGAAAAAAACATCATAATATTCATTCACTACTTAGACTGATTCGAGACTGGGAGCCTCAGAACTCGAATCTCTAACATGAAATAAATGATAAACACATCCCTTAGATATCATTTTCCTTTCCCGAAGGTAGGAAACAAGTTGACCTCGGAACACTGAAGTACTACCTCTCCACTTAAGGATGGGTTCATTCGAGAACTGAAATTGAACTATTATATTTCTGCAGTCGATTGTGGCATAGCAGGAATGAAGCCAATCCATTTTGAGAATGACATTAAAATCAGACATCTCTAACTCAACTAAATTTGCTGACGTGACTTTCTGAAATATCATAACTAGACAGTTCCTGTATACCCTTCAGGCTATGATGGTTTTACCCACTGGGGTAGAGATTGAAAAGGACTCTACTAGAATTTTAGGACTGATTTTGAAATCAACTGCCATATAAAGAGTAACAAAGGCTAAGGAAGCTCCTGGATCTAGCAAAGTGTAAATATGCACATAAAAAATCTGTAACATACCAATAACTACATCGGGAGAATTTTTTTGATCCTATCGGGTTTGAAGAGAATAGAGATGATTTGGGTGTTGCCCACTAGTAGCACTGGAAGTGGAACCCTGCTGATTTGGGCGACTGGACTAAGCTAAAGAGAGATTCTGTTGACCCTGAGGACCTGGCTGAGGACAGTCTCTAACTCTATGGCCTGGCTTACCAAAACCAAAACAAATGGTACTACCTGCTCTACACACACCCTGATGGTGCTTATCGTAAGTCTGGCAAAGAGGATAGGTGCGGGCACTGCTAACACAGCCTTGGGTCTTAGAGCCTTGTGCTCTATCTTTGTTGCCCTTTCTAAACTTAGGAACTGGAGCACTGGCTATAGAGGGAGCTGGAACTAATGACTTAGGATGAAACTGAGAATGGTTTCCTCGTTCTGATTTAGGCTGACTAAAATTAAAGCTACCTGTCCTAGCTTTCTTATTTTGTTTTTCCCTTTGCTTAATTTTCTGCTCTTCTATTTGCTGGGCATGGGTCATAAGTCTAGCTAAGGTCAAGTCACTATTCATTATGGCGGATCTGCACTCATTAACCATGCTGTCGTTCACCCCTAAAGTAAACTTACTCATCTTGGATCTACTATCTGCAACCACATGAGAGGCATACGTAGGTAATTGAGTAAACTTAAAAGAATACTATTTCACTGTCATATTGCCCTACCTAAGGTTGATGAACTCTAGAACCTTATCTTCTCTAAGCTCGTGGGGAAAGAATCTGTCTAAGAAAGCAGTGACAAACTCCTCCCACTCCATAGGACCTGCATCATCTGATCTTTCAGACTTTCACTATTTGAACCAAGCATGAGCCACATCCTACAACTGGTATGCATCTAGCTCAGCACTCTTAACATTAGTCACCCCTATGGTGTCTGTCACTTTCTAAACTTGATCTAAGAATTCCTGAGGGTCTTCATCTACCTTAGACCCGAGGAAAGTTGGAGGATTCATTTAGGTGAAGTCCCGAATTCTAGCTGCGGCTGAGTTGGCCACTGGGTTGGCCGAAATGACTGTTGGTCACTCATTATGAGTAGAGAAAAAATGGTAAATACGGTGCTGAACTCCACATAAGAAACATAATCACCCAAAGGTTCTTCGGGCTGAGGGGCTGACTGATTTCTTCTCTTAAGAGGGATGTTCTGAAATAAAGAGAAGAAGCGGATTAGAATAAGAGACTGACTTGTGATTATGCTCACAAGCACGACATGAATACTGAAAGAAGGGAAACTATTCTTAAACATCTCATAGCCTCTTGCACATAAATATGGCGCGCAACACATCCATGTACAAAACTCTACTAGATGTAGCCTTCAAACTTCCTAGGACACTATTTAACCTTAGGCTCTGATACCAAGTTTGTAACGACCTGATTTGCTGAACCAAAATTCTACAGAGTGCTCATGACCTCGAAGGACCATAAGCTAACCCATGACTCATATCTGTACCTGTATACTGCATAAGATAACATAATAATGCAGAAACATACACTGAAAGGCCATAAGTTTCGATCATGAACATAACTGAATAACATAACATCTGTGTGGGGTAATAGAATAGCCAAAACAAAACTGAAGTCTAAAATGTGATAGTCTGTATCTAGTCTACATCTAGTCTGAAATCTTCTACTGTCTGAAGAATCTGAAAAAGGAGTTGATGGGATATGTCCCCAACTAACTCCAACGAATAAGCTAATCAATGAGATACTAAAAAATTATTATGTTCACAAAGGATGAGGACTCACTTCTATTCAGACTGCTGAATCTGGAATCTACTGCTGATCTAGAACTCGTGTCTCTGAACCTATAGAGTAACGTAAAAAGAAACCACCATAGCACGAATGCATCAGTACATATATATAAAGTATACATGTGAGGTAGGCTATATGCAATGGTTCACATATATGAATAATGCTAACTAAATGTCTAACATGAACATGAGAATACATGCATAAATACGTAACTGTAACTAACAATATGATTTCATGATTTTTGAGTCTGTACACTGATAATGTGACATGCTAGTAAATGATATGACTAATAACATGAAGGACTATATCTAAATAATACTGATAACATGGGTGACTATATCTGAGTATAACTAATAATGTGGGTAATTGTAGCTAAGAGTCCTGAATCTGATGGAACTATCTAAGTTCCGTACTGTATCTAAGTTGACTGTATCTGACAGTCCTGAAATTTGAATAACTATCTAAGTTCTATTACTGAGACTGATTGACTGTATTTGACAGTCTTGATTTTGTAACATGAAACTATGGGAAGTAGTATCTAATCGACATGCCCCAAAGGTTCTATAATAGCTGAGCTGGGGTCCAATCTATGACCTGATTAGAAGGGTGTCAATACCACGCCACTAGTAAGGACAACATGTGAGTAACCCTCATCTAGCAGGTAAATCTAGAGAGAACGGTGGGAACCCTCGCATAACAGGTTAAGCTACCTTATTTACGCTCATATAGAAAGCTACGATGTCTCAACCTATGCTGGCTACATAGTTTTGTAATGCAAGGATTGCTTTTAGGAATCACACCCTCGTATAACAGGTAAGTCCCCATCCTTAGGTTCAGTTGGTGCTAATTTCTACACCCATCTGAATGGACACTGAACATGATTTACTGAACTGAACTGAGCATGGACTGAGTTACTAAATTTTCATGGCAGACAAAATACTACTGATATCAGACAACTGACTGAGTCATGAGATAACAAAGATTTTTCCTGATTCATAAAACTATCTGAAGTCTAAGATTTCATATCTTGACTGAGAGTATCATGAAAACATGACATGGATCTAGGCACACAGCTAATATTTTGGGTACAAGTACCCCCAGGACTCGATGGAAGGAAACTGACATGACTTGATATTCTTGAGTACATGATAATCACCACAATACGTTTATTAAAGCATTTCATCAAATTTCTAATAGGCATAAGCTTGTACATTTATGGGGATTTTCATGATATCATGCTAGTTAGGCAAATTTCCTTCATCTAGGCATTTTATCAAACATATGGCAGGCATAGTACATGTAAACATCATGGTATAGTAATTAAACATCATGGTTAACTTCCAATTTCATCATACAAGGTTTTAGTCATGAGATTTTGTAAATCTTTATCTATACTAATCAACCCACATGGAATTTATCATTAAATCATGGAATAGAAATCAATTCCTCATTTATCAACATGAAAAAGAACATAGAAAGCATGAACACATGAAGAAAATCTATAACTTGTAGTTAAAAAGGGATTCTTAGACTTTATGAATGAAAGGATCCCATGAATGAACACTATGCATACCTTAGTTCATGATTTCATGAAGATTGATGGTGAAACCTTCTTGAAATGGGACCTTCTATGAAAACCCTAGCTTGAGTTCTTGAGAGTATTTGAGAAAAACATCAATGTTTTGTATGAATAAGGGCTAAATCCTGTGTTTGGAATCTTCTATATGGGGGAAATTAACCTTTTTAACCCTAGACACATAATTTAATTTTTAGTAAAATTTCTCAAATTGGGCCCTTGGCGCGACGCAGCGTTATCGTCTCGTGTCACAGGAAATTGACAATTGGGAAACTGTATAGTGGCGCAATGCGGAGCTATCGCATTAACACTTTGTCTACGACCTGTAAGTTTGGCGTGAAGTGCCAGCATCATGGAGCAACACTAGAAATTGACAATTGCCATTTGAGCAATCTCCACGACACGCTGAAGGCTCAGGTCAAATACTATCTCACTAAAAAAGCTCTAACTCTTCACCCGGGTGTCGGATTTGGGTGAATTATATATCGATGGAAAGATTATTCAATTTCCCACGTGATAGGAAGTAAAAATTATGGAAATACCATGTGTATAAGAATAAATTCATATTTCAAAGTAAGTTCTAACATCCTTAGATGATTTTTGAGCTAAGAAAAAGCCCGGGTATTACAATAGGTTAGATGATACCTCCCACAGTCTCAGTCAGTATTCAGTGTATTCTCAGTTCAGGTTTGCTTGACCAAGTGTACAGACTTTCAGTTGTTTAGTTATACAGCTTACAATCTTTTAGATTTCAAGCTTATTCCAGATTATAGATTTTTGCTTAGTTTTCCATTCTCATATATTACAGTTTTCATGCATTCATGCTTAGTTATCTTATGTTGTTCATATAGTCCTTACCTCATATGAATATTACTCCACAGTTTCTATCCAGTTATTTAGACTGAGTACAGTTCAGTCTTACATAACTAGTATTCAGTTTTCAGCCATTTAAGAGTCTCTTGGTTGAGTGTATTGAAATGTTAATGCATGTATTAGTTTAACGTGTATAAGTAGTACCTTGTTTGGTATACCTTTTTACCCTATGTATAACTAATACAAACATTAGTTATACACTCTATTGTGTATTGAGGTGTGTATTACTAATACCTCAAAACTCATGGCATTAGTAATGCAATGAATCTGATGCATGCATTAACATGCTTAAAGACCCTATTACCCCTAAAAAAAATTAAAGACCCTATTACCTCTCAAAAAAATTTCTGCACCCTTTCCAACATATATATTAAGGGTATTATGTAAATAATTTTTTTTGTATAAATTATGTAATTCATGTTTTTTAATACATCAAACCAAACACTGCATAAGAAAAATAAAGCATAACTAATGCAAGCATAAATAACACAAGCATTAATAATACAAGCATAACTAATACACCATAATTTACATTATTTTTATACACTCTACCAAACAACCCCTTAGTATATCAGATAAGCTTAGTACATTTTATGTCAGTTTCCATCACGTAGTTTTTGACCCAGTATTCATACAGTACCCATGTTTTACGATTTTCCCAGCTTCAGTTCTACCTATCCTACAAAAGTAAAGTTTTAAGAAACCAAGTGTAATGATTCACCAGCTTATCAGACTATTTTTGTTACACATGTTTTAAGATATTTCAGCTTTTAGTTTGCTTCAGCCTCTTTGTGAGTCTACTTAAACTTAGCATGTATGTTTTAAGATTTCATACGAAATCAGTTTTACGTATTGCATTCACCCCCACTTACTCAGTACATTCCATAAGTACTGATCCACATATATGTCTATGTGCTACATTGTCTCATCATGTAGGTACCAGTTATAGCCTACGTATCATAATCAGACAGTTGAAGTTTTCATCGAGAAGGTGATGAGTTCTCCTATTTCAGGGACTTCAGTTAGATGTTATTCATGTACTTTACTATATTACTCATATGTATTAATTAGTGTTAGCTGGGGTCATGTCCTAGCTATCTATAGTTAGTATAGTAGAGGCTTCATAGATGTCAGTCAGAGTCAGTCATGTAAATTTTAGTTTCTTCCTTCAAGTTTATCGGATTGTAAAACTTTATCAGTTACATACTATTTCAGATTTTTAGTATGATTATGCTTCTGCACAGCAAACTTGTTATTTAATTTATTATAATTTTGTTGCTTAATAATATGTCATTTCATGGGTTAGCTTAGGATCACTTATGATTCCAAGCATCGTGTGGCATCCAGAGTGTACTCTCGGGGCATTACAGTAGGCATGATGACATGCATAGGGTCCTCAATGCTCCTAACCACTCACTCAACAACTTGTGGTTTCAATTCACTTTATTTTTAAAGTTAATTTTCAATGTGCCGATATCGTTCAGTTCCAATAGAAAGTACGTAACAAAGGGACCTATATTATATATCATCTTTATTGTGAAATCATTTAGCAAGAGGCATTCCATTTCAAAAAATTCCAAGGTCATAATGTGGATTTTGAGTCATTTGTGCGAAATTGAGTTTTCCAACATGACTGCTCAAGCATAAGAAGAGCAAGTTGAAAGATTGAGTTGGTTTGAGTCACTTCATTTTAATGTATTTGAATACAAGTCATTGTGATTTTAGAGGGGGTAGGAATCATGACATGCATAGGGTCATTAATGCTTCTAACTACTCACTCAACAATTTGCGATTTCAACTCACTGTATTTTTAAAGTTAATTTTCATTGTGCCAATATCGTTTAGTTCCAATAGAAAATACATAACAAAGTGACCCGTATTTTTATATCATCTTTTTTTATCTACGAATTCTTTTAGCAAGATCCATACCCAAGAAAAGATGCCTTTGCCAAGATTATGGGGTGGATTTTGAATCATTCCCGATTACATGATTTATTACATTTAACAACTACAATATCAACCCATTATCTATCATGAATCTCAATAGACTCAAAAATTATTGCTTATACCGTGTGATTCATATATTTGTTGCCAAATGATACAAATAAACCCCACAAAAATCACAATTTTTTACTAACATTAATCTATAGTCATTTAAATAGTTATTAATGCGTTACCAAGCCGTCCATAAATATGTGTTGAACATCACGTTCCAAAGCATGCATTTGTAGTCCTCAAATAATAACACAAAAAAATAATTTGCAAAATGGAGAGAACACCCGTTAGAGGAACGAATTTTTTAGGGGGTTCCAATTCCCTTGATATGCTAGAGAAACTTTATGAAGAACACAAAGGAAAAAGAGAAGTACTTGAGGATGAGATCACCGAGCTCATTAAGCGTTTGTACACGTGGAAATGAAGAGCCTATGTTGAAAAGCTCTTGCTTAATGAACAAGACCCCTTGACTAAATCTTTTGACGTCTATCAGAAGATACTTCGTGAATTCTGCCTTGCTCTCTCCCTTAGAAAAGAAACTGATATTGGTGAACCACAATAGTCCGGGGGGCCCAACCAAGGCGAGACAAGCGATGTTGCTTCACGTACTAGACTAAGAAAGAGGGTGTGTTCTAGGGTTCTAGTGCTCTAGGTAGTTTATCCCCTCATGTTATAATTTTTGAAGTATTTCTAATCTAAAGGGTTTTTATTGAAAAGTAAATGAAATTTGCAATCTTCTTACAGATGCAAATAAATGATTTTTACTAATGTGCACACAAGATTACAAAATAAATTGTTTAAATGCCTAGGATTTCATAAGTACTATACATGAAAATGAAATAAGACAAGACACACTTAAAATAACATTTTACCTTCTCATTCATTTGCTACTGTTACACCTAATTCCCCTCCCCTCCCCCCCCCCCCCCCCCCCCCCCCCCCTGCAAACTTTTCAGTCTCACAGTTTTTATTTCAAAGTAAGAGAGATTCAAATTTGTTTGTTATAATATAAAGTTGTGCATTGAACATTCCTAATTTGATTGTATTTTAATTAAATGTATTTTGTTATACTCGTTACTTTAGGGTTTAAATACTGTTGGACCTAACCAATCCCATTAGGTTGAGTACATTGAAATTACAAAAAATGATTACTCTATCAAAAAAGTTTGATAACATTTAAGTTGTTTCTATTAAAAACAGAATTGAAAATATAATAATTTCTTAAATTAAAACCAAATAGTTCATTAGGACATGCATTCAGAACCCAATACATAATACTGAGAAAAAACTAGATGGCTTGATACTTCTTCCAAAGAAACGAGTAACATGAAAAGAGGAGGTTCCAACTACACAGAATTGGTGCTGCTTAACTTGAAGGACGAAGGAAGTTATCTTGATCCATGTGAAAGCGATCATATATTCTCTTTTAGAACACCTCCAATCTATTTTCCCAAGCATTATCCTGAATCCTCATGAATTCTAGATGATCATTCGACCTCCTCAGTTGTTCTTCTAGGTAAGTAATTTTTTGGAGTAGTTGTGCAGTAGCATTTTGCATGCCATCAGAAATTTCTTCAGTAGGCTGTACATAAATACAAAAAAGAACTGGTATAGCAAAATATAAATTCAAAAAATTTAAGGATTAAAAGAATGGATGATAGTTTCAATTCATACTCTCATATCTTTAACAACTGCAATTGAAATATATTTAGTTGTATTTATAAGGTTAAATACATGATTCCCTATGTGGTCACAGTTTAAATAAAGAAATAAACTTTCAATGTAGGAACTAATGCTTTTGGTTGGCCCAAGCATGCCTAACCAATGGTAGAGTATCTTTGAAAGTAAAACCCTACTATGCAACAAATTATCTTTCACAGGAAATTAACTGGTTACCTACCAGATAAAATTTAAGTTCTTTAATGTATGTTAATAGTTTAACTTCTCATTTGTTAGGTACCCTTGGAAAAAATTCCAATCTTCCACGCTAAAGAAAACGTTTGACTTTTCAACAACACTTTGTTAAAGGTTGAAAATTGTTCAAAGTTTATTTTTTGGCAAAATTTCAATCTTCCACTTATCTTAAATCAACTCAAATGTTAGAATTAAAAGGGGGGGGGGGGGGGGGGGGGGGGGGGGAGACAATTTCATTTCATTTTTTAAAATTAAAATATAAATATTAATTGACATTAAATAAACAAAGGGTTTGTATAAATATATACAACCATACAAGCAACCTTTCATTACAAACTGAAAAATTGAGCAACTAGACACATATTTCTTCAATTTCTAATATTCAAAGCTCGGTGACCCATGGCCCGCCAAACAACCACGGCATTTTGAATATACAAGGGTATTCCTACCCATCTGCCTCTTCCAGCATCCAAGTCTCTTCCAATCCTCAATAAAGTTATGAGGAAGTGGGCCTACTTCTTGCATTGTACTCTTAGCTTCATGACTTCAAAATAGAGATTGATGCCTAACACTATGCATAGAGAGTTTTGAGTGTAAGAATGATGACATAATTAAGTCCATGGAGAAAATGATGGACAGAATTATGGTGCCGCCCCCAAAATCCTCCCTTCCACCACCAAGTTCCTCCGTCGAACCCAACCCTCTAAAGAGAAAATAGAAATTTTGTAAAGAAATTTTTAATGTGTTAAAATTATTTTAACTTTCTCATCTTAATGAAATTCATCATTATGTTTCAGCTTTATTGTCTGATTCATATAAGTAGACGATAAGTCATTTATTCCATCCATCGAAGAACTTAATGTAACTTCAAATATAAATTTTGCCAATAACAAAATTTCACACAAAATGCAAAACCAAATATCTCATTACGGAATGGATTCAAAACTCAACACATAATAATAAATCAAAGAAATTGATGTTTTTGGTTTTCCCAAGCGCGCCTAACCAATCACATTGCAGAAAAAAGCTTTGTTATACTAACAGTTGTCTACATTGATTACTAAGAAAAAAAAAAGAAATGAAGAGTTAGTCAACTACAAATGTCTGATGAAAACCCTCAAAAATATGTCCAAGTCATTGAGATCAAACTTTTGAATTTTCAACAAATTAACTACAACAAATTACTTAAATTTTCTAACGTATTTTCTTTCGAAAAGGTTTTTACTATTAATAATCCATTAAAATAACTACCCGAAATAATTTAAAGATTTATTAAAGTAAACGTTTGAGTTTTCAATTTCGTTTTCTTGAAGGTTGGAAATTGTTCAAAGTACATTTTTTGAGAAAATTCAGTCTTCCAAACTAAGTATTAATTATCATAAACGAAATAAAAGGCTTGAAAATAAAATAATTTCTTAAATGCTTTGACCCTTGGAACAACTACAAAATTTATTACCTTAGCTTTCATTTATTTTTGAAATCTTCTATGCTCTTTTATTTAAATCAATCAATAGGAGATTATCCATAGAATAACAATCAAGAATTGTGAGTGAAAATGAGTAGCCAACATAATAATCCTACAACTTCCAATCCTAGAAACTCTTCCACCCACCAACACTTTTTTGCTCCCCCTAATCCACTCTTATCATTGTATTCGCAGATGATCGAAGTCAGAATACAGGTTGACGCGTTGAGTAGAAGTATGGACAGTTTTGGCCGCAAGAAGGGACCTGCTTATAAGTTACATGGAAACAATGATGGATAAAATAATGAAGCCACCTCAACCAACCGCCCTCCCAGAAATCCCATCAAATAGATAATTGTCAACTTTCTTTATTCATATGTTTTAATGTTTTTTATGTTAGACTAATATTCTTTAAAGGTATCCTTTCCTTTCATAGTTATGTAGTATTATTAGTTTATTTTTTTATGAAAAGTAAGTGCTAAATTCAATCTTCTTAGTGCTGCTAATAATCTAAAATCAAAGGATTTTTACTACTGCATGCGACAGATTAGAAAATAAACCTTCCAAATGACTAGGCTTTGTTAAATACTATAAATAAAAGTAAAATAAAATAGACATTCTTAAAATAGAGTTCTTTAGTATTTTAGCTTCTCAATCATTAGCTAGTCTTATACTTCTACCCCAGTGAAATTTAGAGATTCTGAGCATTTTATTTTAAAATAAGAAAGATTTTATCCTTCTTCACACAATTTTGGATTGTAAGTGTTGAAAAGCATTGAACTAGGTAACTTGATGCGTAGAGACTCTTTTAAATTTATTTACTATAAATCTAGTTAACGATTAGAATTTCATAATTTGGTTGTACTGCTTTTTGATTTTTTTGGTTATCCTTTTTACTTTAGGGTTTAATGCCTATCAGGCCTAACAAATCAATTCCATTAGACTGAGTGCATTAAAAATATTAAAAAATACTTTGCTATATCGATAAATGTCTACATTGCTTTCTAAGAAGAAAAACATTGAAGACTCATTCTATTAAATTCTGATAAAAGCATATTAGCAACAATGCATAAGTTTTAATTAACGTGTGTGAATCATCATAACGTAATTTTAATCACAATATATGTTGAGTTATTGTTCCTTTTATCAGCCTTCAAATCATGTATGAGGATCAATAGTTTTTTGTGATTCGGATAAATATCAAGACCAAAAATAATAGCGAACAAACATTATGTGTATCAAAAGTGAAACAAACATAGATGAACTAATATTTTATAAAAGGATCGATGAATTTCTACAAGTACATAACTTTGAAAAATAAAAGTAAATGAAATATATCCTTCTAAGTTGGACTTCTACGTCCCTCTTCATCTTCAACCTCTACTTTCTCTACAACCTCTACTTCTATTCTCCCTCCTCCATTTTCGTTATCTGACTAGGCGTTCATATTTACAGTATACTATTTTTTTGGTTGAACATCCCCGTCCTTAACGGTTGCAGCCTTCTCATTATCATTAGGATCACCCTTATTATTAATAGATTCCAGATGCAGTTGTAACTAATTAATTCGAGCAACAAATTCGGAGATGACGAAATGCGATTGAAGATAAATTTTCATATCTCTCCAAAGAAAAAATTTTCAATCCTGGGGGCCTGCAATATTACTTAAATTCATTAAAATATGAAGTAGGAAGGAAAAAACTAGACACAAAAGATGAGTTTAAATTGAACTTTGAACAGACAACTTACACTGTATAGAGGATAATACCAATACCTTCTTTTGGAATTTTGAGTATCCTAACTAGGTTTCATCAGCAACACATACTCCTAGCTGCACCTCATCTCCAGGTCGTGACATGAATCATTGTCATCTATACATACTTGTGATAAGTTTGTCATTTTTTTTCTCTTAGACATTTCTAGACTTGCTTAAGTTATTAAACAAAAGAGATGAAGTTATTAAATAGAGATAGAGAAAAGGGAGGCGTCTCTTGGAAAGGAGATTAAGAGATGAAGAAGGAAACTAAAAAGATGTGTCTCTTTGAAAGAGATTAAGAAATGGACAAGGAATTTGAAAAGATTCTCCCAGTTAGCTAGGCATGCATGGGAAAGGAATAGGATAATTAATTAGGAGTGTATAGGGAAGGAGAAAATATTTTGTTAGAAGTTCAAATTCAGGTCACAAATATATGCACTAACTTGGTTGGACATTAAGTTCTTTGATATGGGGTAGTGAAAAAAGTGTGCAGGAAATTGCCAATAAGTCCTTAGTGCTATAGTTTTGTAATTGGAAATTTATAATTATCTTCTATCCGCTATATTCTATATTATTTGTTGTTGTTGACCTTTGAATATCATATTATCTATCATATAAATGTATGTTTCTTAATGACTCTTGGTATTTCTACCCTTTTAAGTTCTTTAATCTAAAAGTTCAAATTTTTTATTGATGACCTTTAATGCTTCTTTACTTCTATGTGTAGGTAGCTATCGTGTGTAACTATTTTGTAACAATTAGAATGGCAGGGGGATTATTGTAGTTCGCCTCAATTTCAGAAGAGTGATAAGATCACTGATCAACAGAACTAATGTTATGTAACTAGAGACACAAACCATTAAAAAATTGAATTAATCAACTTTCAAATAAGTAAGAAGCATTATGTCGGAATTAAAAATGCAAAAAGTAGACAAAAAAAGTTTGGTAAAAATATTTGTAGTAACATATATGGAATATTATTGAACATTACAATAGTAGAGCTAGTATCGTTCTTATGTCTCCAATTTGTACGCATCACTTCGTGTTTCTTCAGCCCATTGATCCTTGGTCACTTCTCTTATCAAACAACTTGTCTTTCATCAGTCGCCACGTGAACTCCACCATATTGAACCCTCACTGGAAGTACTTGTAATATCATGTATGTTCTCAGTTCAACTCAGCCCTTAGTACTTGCGTGAGACACTTAGAACCCAAAAATAAAACTAAGTGTTGGGGACTTATTCTCATTTTTACCTCTTAGCTTCAAGGATTTTTAAGTTGACCTTTCAGGCTCCAAGACAATGGTTTTTTGAGTTGATTAATGTTCAGGGATGTAAAAGGGATGCATCGGGTGAGTTTTGGATTTTTTGGATGAGGGATGGGACACATTTGGATTTCAAAAATAGAACATCAATGCAATATTAGCACGACGCGATAGCTATCGCATTGATTCCCCCCTGACGCGATGCATCGCTAGTCACAGGCGGGATTCTGCTAGAAATTTTATTTTTGAAGGGCAGTTTAGACTTTTCTCCAAAGCCCCAAATTGTGAAAACAGAATATTTAACCCTATTCTAAACAAAACATACTCATTCCTCATCAAATTTTCTCTCCAAGAAACCCTAAAGCTTCAACTTTAACTCCAACAAATTATAAGTTTCACCATTTTTTTCAAGATAGTCAAGAATTCAAGTTTTTGGGTTCAAGAACTTCAATAAGAAGCTTCAATAACATCATTAGGGATTTAAAGTTCAAAATTCTACATCAAATTAATCAAATAAGGTATGTGGGGTTATGAACAAGGATATTTTTTCATCCTTCTGCCAAAAACTAGTTTTTAAAGTTGAATTTACATGAAATTATATGATTTGTAGTCTAGAGTTTGTACCCAATTATCATTATTTGAAGATTTTGATGTTACAAGTGATTAAATATTGAATTGCATCTCTACTTTTGCATGCTTATGTGTGTGACATGATTTTATATACATTGAGAATTGAATTTCACTATATTGACTAGAATTGTTAAAGAATTTTAAGATTTTGATTATTGAGCATGACTTTGTGATAATTTGACATGAGTTTGAAACATGGGTTACTAAGCCCTAGTTTGAATATTGATATTTCAAGAAGATTATGCTTTTAGGCACCCTATGATTTGTTTATATTTAGATTTCGAACAAGATTTGATCTTTTGATTCTCAACTAAGATATGGAATCCACTTCACAGTTTTGATTATAGTTGTAATGCCTCGAGAGTACACCCTGAGCGTCATACGGTGCTTACAGTCTCGAGGGACCACAAGCTAAACCATGAGCTGGTACCTACTGTGAACACTAAGTAAAACTAATAACAAAAGGTCATATGCGGAATTTAACTGAGGAATATCATAAGATTTTAAGTCATAAATCTGATAAAATCTATAAGGCATAACTGATAATACTGATAAAATATTTGACAATGACAACCGATATTTGAGAAACTGACTAACTATCTAAAATAGTCTAAAAAGTCTCTACTTACTGACTGAGCAGCTGATGGGATGAACCCCCAACTAACTCCGACTAAATAGAAATGACTGAAACTGATAAAGTAATCTAAACTAAATAAATCATATCCTCAAAATATGAGGAATCACCACTACTACGGCTGATAGTCTAGAAAATCTAAGCACGATCTGGGAATTGAGCATCCAAACCTATGATATGATACATCATAGCACAAGAAAAGAGTATGTGATCAGTACTTTGAATGTACTGGTATGCTAAATGAGGTAGGCTAATATACATCATTTCATGAACATGAATAATAACTGTCTGAATATATATATAACCTAAAGTATTGAATAGAGTGCATGGAATCTATAGATACTGAGGATACAAGAAATTTAAAAGTACTGAGGATGCATGACCAAACTTATGAAATATACTGAATAAAATCTAAAATACTAAAATCTGATAACTGAATCACTGATTTCTGTATACTATGGTCAACCAACTGAAACTGAATTACTAAACTGATTACTAGACTGAGACTGTGGGAGGTATCATCTAACTAGCATGCCCCAATCTGAGCTAATCAAGGTCCAACCTATAACCCCAGTTAGAAGGGTGTTAGCACCATGCCACGGGTACTAACGCTGGCTATATGGATCCATTATATAGATGTACTATCCCAAAGCACTGAGGGTGTCAAGCTAAACTAACGGGTGACCCCTGCGAGGTAATAAAGCATAATCTGATGGGAGACTCCTCATATCATACACTGGCTGCGTTGTTCAAGAGTACAGGGACTGATACTAATGAATGTGCCTATCTGGTATGAAGCCGCCATCTTTGCACTCGATCAGTGCTAAATTCTACTCCCAACTGAACTGAATCGAAATGCTGAATTGTTCTAAGTTTAACTAATTCTGATGATTGACTGAATTGATAATGCTCATAACATATTTTGAAACTATTATGAAGATACTGAGACTAGGTAAACAGCTAAGTTTTTAAGTATTCATAACCCGCAGGACTCAATAGCAATAATAATAAAATAGTACTTAATCTTAGAGGACACAACATGAAAGCTTTTATCAAATATTTATTCTTGTAGGCATTTCATCAAACACTTGATATTAATAGTTAAAACTGATCATAGGAATAGCATGAAACTTGGAATAATGGCATGATTTCAAAATCAATAACACTTAATCATGATTTAAATAAGTGGGTAGCAACATTAGAACATGTGGGGTCTAATAAACAACAATAATTTCATGTAAACATGGTATAGAAATTCAACTCATGGGAGTTCATGGTTAAAATCACAATTTAAAATTATAATAACTTGTAAAGATCACAACTTTAGATTTAAAAGAGGATACTATGACTCCGTGGATGGAAGGAACCCATGGATGAACACTTAACATACCTGGGTTGATGAATTCGTGAGAGTTGATGGTGAATTTCTTGAGATTTGATCTTGAATTTTTAAGTCTAGGGTTTATTTTTTTGAGAGAGAGAGATTTCAATTTGGGGAAAATTGTTAAAAGTGATGTAAAACTGGTATTTAGGAACTTAAATCCCGTGTTTGGACTAAATAAGGTGAAGAAAAAAAACTTAAAATCCCTTGAGAAAATTAAAACTCAGAACTGGAAATCCCGATTTTGACACCCAGTGTGATGCGGTACAATAGCATCGGGCCACTGGAAAAAGGACAATCCCCATTTTGTCCATCGACGCGATGCGGAGCTATCGTGTTGCGCCACTGAAAAGGATAATTTTGAACTGGCATTTTGGTACGACACAGTGTCATCGTGGTACCTCACTGGAAAATAACAATTATGAAATGATCCATCACCGCGATAGCACATTAGAAAAGGACGAACTCCATTTTTGGTGTCATCATGACGTGGTGTTGCTCGTATTGAGCTACTACTTTCACTAAAAGTGCTATAACTTCTCACCCGAGTATCCGATTTGGGAGAAATTGGTATCATTTGAAAGATAATTCAATTTTATACAATTTGTTGGTTGTGATCAGGAAAATTCTGAGTAGATCAAAAGATATGCTCATTTGAAGTTGACTAAGGCAATATTCTTATCAAAATTTCAATCAGTATGGGTTATTTTGATTCGTCTAATGGATGCGAGTTATTTTAATCCTTAATATACCTCAAACTAACTCATAAAAATATCAAAGAATGATAACATACTATGCATGATCTTGAAACAAGATATTGTAATACCCGTGCTTTTTCTTATCTCGAAAATCATCTCAAGGATGTTAGAACTTGCTTTGAAATAATAATTTATTCTTATACACATGGTATTTCCATAATTTTAAATTTCTATTATGTGGAAAATTGAATAAGCATTCCATCGATATATAATTCACCTAAATTCGACACCCGGGCGAGGAGTTAGGTCCTTTTTAATGAGATAGTGTTTGACCTGAGCCATTAGCACGTCGCGGAGATAGCTCAAATAGAAATTATCAATTTCCAGTGTTTCTCTGTGATACCGATGCATCACGCCAAACTTTCAGGTCATAGATAATGTGGCAACGCGATAGCTCCGCATTGCGCCACCGTGCAGTTTCTCAATTGTCAATTTCCAGTGACACGGTGCGATAGCACCTTGTCGCACCAAGGGCCCAATTCAGGAAATTTTACTGAAAATTAAATTAAGTGTCCCGGGTTAAAAGGGGCACCCCCCCCCCCCCCCCCCCCCCCCCATGTAAGCTTCCAAACATTGAATTTAGCCCGTATTCATCCAAAATATTGATGTTTTTCTCAAATACTCTCAAGAACTCAGGCTAGAGTTTTCATAGAAGGTCCAATTACAAGAAGGTTTCACCATCAATCTTCATGAAATCATGATCTAAGGTATGCATAGTATTCATTCATGGGCTCCTTTCGTTCATGAAGTCCAAGAATACCCTTTTAACTACAAGTTATGGATTTTCTTCATTTTTTCATGCTTTGTATGTTCTCTTTCATGTTGATAAATGAGAAATTGATTTCTATTCCATGAATTAATGATAAATTCCATGAATTAATGATAAATTCCATGTGGGTTGATTAGTATAGATAAATATTTACAAAATCTCATGACTAAAACCTTGTATGATGAAATTGGAATTGAACAATGATGTTTAATTACCATACCATGATGTTTACATGTACTATGCCTTCCATATGTTTGATTAAATGCCTAGGTGAAGAAAATTTGCCTAACTAGCATGATATCATGAAAATCCCCATAAATGTACAAGATTATGCCTATTAGACATTTGATGAAATGCTTCAATAAACTTATTGTAGTGATTATCATTTATTCAAGAATATCAAGTCATGTGAGTTTCCTTTCATCGAGTCCTCAGGTATTTGTACCTGAAATATTAGTTGTTGCCTAGCTCCATGTCATGTTTTCACGATACTCTCAGTCAAGCTAGGAAATCTTAGACTTCAGATAGTCTTATGACTTAGGAAAAATCTCCATGATCTCATGGCTCAGTCAGTTGTCAGATATCAGTAGTATTCCGCCAGCCATGGAAATTTAGTAACTCAGTCCATGCTCAGTTTAGTTCAGTAAATCATGTTCAGTGTCCATTCATATGGGAGTAGGAATTAGCACTGAGTGAACCCAAGGATGGGGACTCACCTGTTATACAAGGGTGTGATTCTTAGAAGCAATCCTTGCATTTCAGAACTATGTAGCTAGCATATGTTGAGATATCATAGCCTACTATATAAGGGTAGATAAGGTGGCTTAACCTGTTATGTGAGGGTTCCCACCGTTCTTGCTAGAGTTACCTATTATATGAAGGTTACTCACATGTTGTCCTTACCGGTGGCGCTATATTGACACCCTTCCAATTAGGGTATAGATTGGACCCCAGCTCAGCTATTATAGCACCTTAGGGGCATGTCGGTTAGATACTATTCCCATAGTTTCATGTTATAGAATCAGGACTATCAGAGATAGTCAATCAGTATCAATAATAGAACTCAAATAGTTCTTTAGATTTCAGGACTGTCAGATACAGTCAACTCAAATACAATACGGAACTTAGATAGTTCCATCAAATTCAGGACTGTCAGACACAATCACCCGTGTTATCAATTATATTCAAATACAGTCATTTATGTTATCAGTTATGTTATGTTATTAGTATCCAGACTCAGTAGTGATGCTACCAAGGTATCAGTATCATGTTATCACGTTGTCAGTTATAGTTGCGTATTTATGTATGCATTCTCACGTTTATGTTAGACAGTCAGTTAGTATAGATCATGCATGCAAGCCCTTGAATATATCCTACCTCACATATATACTCAGTACATTCCATTGTACTGACGCATTCGTTTTGTGGTGCTTTCTTTTTATGATATGCCATAGGTTCAGAGATACGAGTTCCAGATCAGCAATAGATTCCACTTTCAGCATTTAGATTAGAAGTAAGTCCTCATCCTTCAAGGACGTAATGATTTTCTATCATCTCATTGATTAGCTTATTAGTTGGAGTAAGTTGGGGACATGGCCCATCAACTCCTTATTCAGATTCTTCAGACAGTAGAGGCTTTCAGACTAGATAAAGACTATTATATTTTAGACTTCAATTTTGTATTAGGTATTCTATTACCCCACACAGATGTTACGTTATTCAACTATGTTTATGATCGAACACTACGGCCTTTCAGTGCATGCTTCCACACTATTATGTTATCTTATGCAGTAAACAGGTACAAATATCAGTCATGGGTTAGCTTCTGGTTCTTAGGGCTCATGAGCACCGTGTAGTGTTTCGGTTCAGCAAATTGGGTTGTTACAGGTGCTAACATTGATTTGAATTTTTTGGGTATTACCATATCTCCCCCTTGGGAACTCATCCTCGAATGAGACTGGTTAATATGAAAACACTGGGGAATTGATATTACATGCTGAATATACGGGATGACAACATGAGTACATGAATGAGTCTGAAACATGATTCATGACTGAACTAGTTCTGTGAATGCATAACTGACATGAGAATGATATGCAGATGAAACTGAGCATGGAAAAGAGAATTTTTATGAAGGTTGTTACCTTTAGCTGAGTCTGTGACTTTGCAGAGAAAAGATGAGGGTACTTAGTCCGCATATCTGCTTCTACTTCCCAAGTGGCTCCCTCAATGGACTGATTCCGCCAAACAACTTTGACTGGGGAATTCTTTGTTCCTTAGTCTACGAATTTGTAGATCAAGAATTTTGATTGGAATTTCCCCATAGGAAAGACTATTATGAACATCTACACTTTCTAAGGGAATAACTATAGCTGGGTCACCAATACATTTCTTTAACAAGGAGATATAGAATACTGGGTGCACAGAGGCTAAGTATGCAGGCAACTCAATCTCATAAGCCACCTTTCTGAAGCGGCTCAAAATTCTAAAAAGGCCAACATATCGGGGACTAAGCTTTCCCTTCTTACCAAACTTCTTCACTCCCTCATAGGATAGATCTTCATATATACGAAATCACCAATCTCAAACTTAAGATATTTCCCCTTCACATCTGCATATGATTTTTGTCAGCTCTGGGCTGCCTTAAGGTTCTCTCTGATCATCTGAACTTTCTCTAAAGCATCAAACCCCAAGTCAGGCCATACTAGCGTGGTTTCTCCGATTTTAAACCAACCAATCAGAGATCTACATCTCCTTCCATATAGAGCCTCAAACTGAGCCATCTGAATACTAGAATGATAGTTGTTATTATACACGAACTCAATCAAAGGTAAGTGATCATCCCAACTACCTTTAAAGTCGACTACACACGCTCTCAACATATCCTCAAGGGTCTGAATGGTCCTTTCTTCTTAACCTTTCTGTCTGCAAGTGGAAGGTTATACTGAGGTGAACTTGGGTATCAAGACCCTTTTGGAAAGCTTTCCAAAAGTAAGAGGTAAACTAAGTACCTCTATCTGAGATGATAGATAATGAAACACCGTGCAACCTAACCAACTCTCTGAGATAGAGCTTGGTGTAGTCCTCAGCAGAATAAGTATGGACTGGCAAGAAATGAGATAATTTAGTCATTCTATCCATAATGACCCAAATCAAATCATGTTGTTGACGAGTACGAGGTAAACCTATCACAAAATCCATGTTCACTTTCTCCCACTTCTAAGTGGGAATACTGAACTTCTACATAGACCCACTAGGCTTCTGATGTTCAATCTTAACCTGCTGACATGTGGAGCACTTAGCTACAAACTTTGTAATATCTCTCTCTATCCCACTCCACCAATAAATTTCCTGTAGATCATGGTACATCTTTATGGCCCCTGAATAGATTAAGTAATGTGTACCATGCACTTCTGTAAGAATTCGTTGTCTCAACTCAGCAACACACAACATACACAGTCTACCCTAGCAACAAAATACACCATCTCCCCCTTGGGAGAAAACCTCTACTTTTTGATCTCTGACTAACTCCTTCAGCTTCACTAGAGTAGGATCCTTATCTTGCTATTCTTTCACTTCGGCAACCAAAGAAGATTCCAAACTATTCTGAACCCACACACTACCCTCAACTAAATCAACCTAATAAATACCTAATCTGGAAAGCTGATGAACTTCCTGGAATAACTTCTTCTTATCGCCCTCGACATGAGCAACACTACCCATAGACAATCTACTTATGGCATCTACCACAACATTGTCCTTGCTCGGGTGATACAAAACACTCATATCATAATCTTTCAGCAATTCCAACATCTCCTCTGACGCAGATTCAAATCCTTCTACGGAAACATATACTACAAGCTTTTATGATCTGTGAACACATCAACATGCACTCCATACAAATAGTGTCTCCAAATCTTTAAGGAAAACACAATAACTGCAAACTCAAGATCATGGATAGGGTAATTCTTTTCATGAGGCGTAAGATGTATAGAGGAATAGGCAACAACCTTACCCCTCTGCATCAAAACACATCCTAAACCAACTCTAGAAGAATCACAGTACACAATAAATCTATCTACACCAACTGGCAATGTCAAAACTGGGGTTGTAGTAAGTCGAGTCTTCAACTCCTGAAAACTCTTCTCACAAGAATCTGACCACTGAAACTTAGCTTTCTTTTGAGTCAATCTGAACATGGGAAAAGCAATAGATAAAAATTCCTCAACAAACCATCGGTGATAGCCATCTAAACCCAACAAACTCCTAATATCTGATGGACAGATGGTCCGTGATAGTTTCTCACCACCTAAGTCTTTTGAGGATCAACTTTAAGGACATCACTGGAAACAATATAGCTAAGGAAAGAAACTGATCTTAGACAGAATTTATACTTACTAAATTTAACCAACAACTGATCGGCTCTAAGAGTTAGCAATACTATTCTGAGGTGGTCTGTATGATCATTTTCGTTATGAGAGTTGAAAAAAATGTCATCAATGAAGACTATGATGAATATGTCCAAGTACTATTTAAACACTCGGTTCATCAAGTCCATAAAGGCTGATAGGACATTCGTGAGACTAAAGACATGACTAAAAACTCAAAGTGACCATACCAAGTTAAAAGCTATTTTCAAAATGTCACATTCCCTGACTTTGAGCTGATGATAACCGGATCTGAGGTCTATCTTAGAAAAATAACTGGCACCCTAAAGTTGGTCGAACAAGTCATCAATTTCGGGAATTGGAAACTTTTTTTTTATTGTGACTTTGTTCAACTAATGGTAGTCGATATACATTCTAAGAGAACCATCTTTCTTATGCACGAATATAACTGGTGCGCCCCACGAGGAAATGCTAGGCATGATGAATCCTTTATCTAAGAGATCTTTCAACTGTTTTTTTAATTCTTTGAGTTCGGATAGATCCATTCAGTATGAAGGAATAGAGATAGGCTGAGTATCTGGAAGAAGTCTATTCCAAAGTCAATTTTCCTCGTGGGAGAAACTCCAGGAAGATCTTTAGGGAACACATCTAGAAATTCCCTCAAACTAAAACTGACTCAAGATTAGGAGTCTCAAAATTAGAGTCCTTAACTCAGATAAGATTATAAATACACCCCTTGAATATCATCTTTCTCGCTCTAAGGTACGAAACAAGTTGACCTCTAAGAGTTGTAGTACAACCCCTTCGTTCAAGGACTAGCTCATTTGGAAACTAAAAATGAACTATTATGTTTCTACAATCAACTGAAGCATAGAATGAGTGGAGCCAATCCATGCCGAGAATGACGTCAAAATCCGCTATCTCTAACTCAACAAGATCCAGTGAAGTGACTTTTTAAGATAGTATGATCAAACAGTTCTTGTATACCAGCCTAGATACAATAGAGATACCTACTGGGATAGACACTGAAAAAAGGCTCTGCTAGGATTTTAGGACTAATTTAGAAGTTGGAGGCTATATAAGGAGTTACAAAAGAAAGAGAAGCTCTAGGGTCTTATAAAGCATAAACATGTAAATAAAAGACCTGTAATATACTAGTAACTACGTCAAGAGAATTTTCCTGATCCTGTCGGGACTGGAGGGTATATAATCTGTTTGAACACTGACCATTGGTAGCACTAGAAGCGGCACCCTGCTGAGTTGAGTGGCCGACTAGAATTGATGACTGATGGGACTGGGACTGTTGCCGTAAATCCCTACCTTTATGAGCAACTACCCAACACTCTCGAATTCAATGGTCCGGCTTGCCATACCCAAAGCATACATCACTACCTGCTTTACACTCACCCTAATGGTTTCTACCATATTTTTGGCAAAGAGAATTTGTACGAGCACTGTTAACACTACCCTGTGGCCTAGAGCCTAGCGTCCTATCCTGATTTTCATTTCTAAACTTGGGTACTCGGGCACTAGCTGAAGATGGAGCTAGGACTGAAGATTTTTGTCAAAACTGAGATGGTTACCACCTTCTAACCTTGGCAAATTAAAACTAAAGCTACCCGTTCTAGCCCTCTTGTTCTCCTTCTCTTTCTCCTTAGTCTTTTGCTCCTCAATCTGTTGAGAATGGACCATCAACCTAGACAAGTACAGCTCCTTAATCAGTATTGCGGTCCTACACTCGTTGACCACATGTCAGACACACCAGAAACATACCTATATAACTGAGTAAATTTAAGAGAATACTCTTTCATACTCATGTTACCCTGCCTTAAGTTTATAAACTCTAACACCTTGGCTCTCTCAGCTCCAACAGGAAGAATCTATCTAAGAAAGTTGTAGGAAACTCTTTCCATTCTATAGGCCCTATATCTGTGCCTCTATCTACCTTCCACTACTTAAACCATGTATGAGCCACATCTTACAATTGATAGGAAGCTAACTCAACACTCTCACTAGCAGTTACCCCATAGTATCTGTTACCTTTTACACCATGTCTAATAACTCCTGTGGATCCTCTTCAAATTTGGATCCCAAAAAAAAGAGGATTTATTCGAGTAAAGTCCTGAATCCTAGTTGTGGTAGTATTGGCCACTAGGTTGGCTAAAACAGCAGTTGGCTGGGCATTTTAAGCCTCTATAGAATGGGATAGAGTAGTGAATGCAGCTCTAAACTCTGTATGAGAAACATGCTCATTCAGGGAATCTTTTTGATTGGGCAGAGGTGCTGGCTGGTTTACGTTTCTTCTTCTGTTTGTCTTTTTGGGAGGCATATTTTGTAAATGAAAGAAAAAATAGATTAAACAGAGAATTTAACTTAAGATCATGCTCAGTCGCATAACATGAACACTGAAAGAAGGGAATATTTTCCTAAACGCCTTGTAGCCTCTTGTCCATAAGTGTGATGCGTTTCATACCCATGCATAAGAATCTATCTGACACGACTTTTAGACCTCCTAGGACACATTAAAACTTTAGGCTCTGATACCAAGTTTGTAACACCCTGAGAGTACATCCTAGGTGTCATACGGTGCTTACAGCCCGAGGGACCACAAGCTAACCCATGAGCCAGTACCTGCTGTGAGCACTAAGTAAAACTGATAACAAAAGGTCATATGTAGAATTTAACTGAGGAATGCCATAAGGTTTTAAGTCATAAATTTGATAGAATCTGTAAGGCATAATAGATAATACCAATAAAACATCTGACAATGACAACTAAAATCTGAGAAACTAACTAACTATCTGAAATAGTCTGCAAAGCCTCTACTAACTGATTGGGGAGTTGATGGGACAAACCCCCAACAAACTCTGACTGAATGGAAATTACTGAAATTGATAAGGTAATCTGAACTAAATAAATCATGTCCTCAAAATATGAGAACTCACCACTGCTACGGCTAATAGTCTAGAAAATCTATGCATGATCTAGGAACTGAGCATCGAAACCTATGATATGATACATCATAGCACAAGAAAAGAGTATGCGATCTGTACTTTGAATATAGTAGTATGCTAGATGAGGTAGGCTAATATGCATGGTTTTATGAACATGAATAATAACTATCTGAATATATATATATATAATATATATATAATATATATATATAACATAAAATACTAAATAGAGTGCATGAAATCCTTAGATACTGAGGATACATAAAATCTGTAAGTACTGAAGATGAATCACAGAGCATATAACATGTTTTGAATAAAATCTGTAAATAATGAAATGCCAATTTTGATAACTGAATCACTAATATATGTATGCTATGGTCAAGTATCTGAAATTGAATTACTGAACTGATTACTAGACTAAGACTGTGGGAGGTATTATCTAACCGACATGCCCTAATCTGAGCTAATCGAGGTCCAACCTGTAACCCCAGTTGGAAGAGTGTTAGTACCATGCCATGGGTACTAACACTGGCTGTATGGATCCACTATGCTGATGTACTATCCCGAAGGACTAACAGTGTCAATCCTAAACTGATGGGTGACCCGTGTGAGGTATTCAAGCCTAATCTGGTAGGAGATTCTTTATATCCTACACTGGAAACATAGTTACAGAGAATAGAGACTGCTACTAACGACTCTGCCTATCTGACGGGAAATCTGCCATCCCTGCACTCTCTAGGCGCTAAACCTATTCCCAACTAAACTGATTCGGAATGTTGAACTATTCAAGTTTAACTGATTCAAATGGCTGACTGAACTAATAATGCTCATAACATATTTTGAAACTATTCTGAAGATACTGAGACTTGGTAAACAGCTAAATTTTTGGGTATTCATAACCCCAGGACTCAATAGCAATAATAGCAAAATAGTACTTAAGCTTAGAGGACATAACATGAAAGCTTTTATCAAATATTCATTCTTGTAGGCATTTCATCAAACACTTGGTATTCATAGTTTAAACTAATCATGGGAATAGTATGAAACTTGGAGTAATGGCATGATTTTGACATCAATTACACTTAATCATGATTTAAATCAGTGAATAACAATATTAGAACTTGTGGGGTCTGATAAACAACAATTTCATGTAAACATGGTATAGAATTTTAATTCATGGGAGTTCAAGGTTAAAACCATAATTTAAAATCATAATAACTTGTAAAGATCACAACTTTAGATTTAAAAGAGGATACTTGGACTCCATGGGTGGAAGGAACCCATGGATGAACACTTAACATACCTAGGTTGATTAATTCGTGAGAGTTGATGGTGAATATCTTGAGATTTGATCTTAAATTTTGAAGGCTAGGATTTATTCTTTTGAGAGAGAGTGGGGAAAATTGTTAAAAGTAATGTAAAAGTGGTATTTAGGGACTTAAATCCCATGTTTGGACTAAATAAGGTGAAGGAAAAAGACTTAAAAGCCCTTGGGAAAATTAAAACTCAGAACTAAAAATTTAAAATCCCAATTTTGACACCCGATGTGATGTGGTACAATCGTGTCAGTCTACTAAAAAAAGGACAATCCTGATTTTTTTCAAACGATGCGGTGCTATCGCATTGCGCCACTAGAAAGAACAATTCTGAACTGGCATTTTGGTGCGACGTGGCATTATCGTGGTGCCTCACTAGAAAATAATAATTGCAAAATAACCCATCAGCGCGATGCAGTGCTTATCACGATGCCACACTGGAAAAGGATGAACGCCATTTTTTGGGTCATCGCGACGTGTTGCTGCTCGTATTGAGCTACTGTTTTCACTAAAAAGGCCTTAACTTCTCATCCGAGTATTGAATTTGAGAAAAATTGGTATCGTTTGAAAGATAATTCAATTTCCTACATTTTGGTGGGTTGTGAGATGGAAAATTCTGAGTATATCAAAATATATGCTCGTTTGAAGTTGACTAAGGCAATATTCTTATCAAAATTTCATTCGATAAGGGTTATTTTTATTCGTCTAATAGCTGGGAGTTATTTGAGGCCATAATATACCTCAAACTAACTCATAAAACTATCAAAGAATGATAATTTACTATGCACAAGCTTGAAACACGACGCTAACATTGGTTTGGATTTCAGGGTATTACAATAATTTAAAGTAAACAGATGCATAACTGGTTTTCATTGTAATCCCTTATGCTAATTTTAAAGTAGGTTTCCTACAGAATGAGCATACAGATTAAAGGGAGTAGTATTTAGCGTTGAGTTGGGTATGTGTCCTAGTTCACATGCCCCAGAGCTATGGCCCAACGTAGGTACATATTTAGATTATTTCCATTTATATAGATGTAGATACAGATTGTAATCACTCAGCTCAGGTTATACTCCTTGGTAAGAGTATGACACCTCTCCCCAATGTGAGGTTTTCCCCTTAGGGGAACTAGACGTTGGACACCATGATAGCTCAAATGGTGTATGCCGGTTAGAAAAATCTCCCTCACAGAAAAGAATAACAAAAAATATTTTAGAAGAAAACTCCCTAAGTCCAAAGATAGAATAAAAGAATGAATTTTAGAAGAATAAAAGAATGAATTTTAGAAACTAAGTGCAAAGCTCACAATTCTAATCAGATATCAGCTATGAGATTTCAGTTTTTAGTTAAATATGATAAAAGTGAGTCTCTTTACATTTATCCTGCATGGCTTGACAGTAAACTTAATGTCAGCCCTACTTAGTCCACCAATAGAAAAGAAGTAAGAGTACAAATTATAGAACTAAGTGTGATGGCTCAAAAAGATTGTCTTTATGCTTTACAACAATATGTTATATTTCTCAGCTTTTACATTGTTCAAGCCAATGAGCCATTTACATTCAACATGCATCTCCTTATAAGTTATATGTACATTCAGTTACTATTTTATTTATGCATTCACCCCTATATGCTCAGTACATTCCAAAAGTACTGATCCATATATACGTCTATGTGCTACATTGTTTAATAATATATGTTCAGGTGATCAGTTCTAGCAGCGTGATTAACCACGAGCATCTCTATCTACATCCTGACAGTTGGTGAGTCCTTATAGTTTGGGGACCCAGTTATTCAAATTTCTAGCTTTATAAAGTAGTTTATTCAGTTGTTTCCAGTTGGTTCGAGTCAGCTGGGGGTCTGTCCCAGCGACTCTCTAGTTAGTAGTGTTAAAGGCTTGTCCAACTATAAGATACGTTTCAAACTTACAGTGTTGGTTGTTTATATTTCCTAGTTAAATACTTTTAGACATTATGTTTATTTAAACTCAGTCCAGTACAGACAATATTTTAGTATTTCAGTGTTTAACATGCTTATATTTCCTTTACTTTGATGTTTTAGAATGAGTAACATGCTTACAGGGTTAGCTCAGGACTACTTGTAGTTCAGAGTACCGTGTGAAGTCCCGGGACCCATTTTTGGGGTGTTACATTCCACTTCCAAAGCCATCTCTATTTATGTTGTTAGCAAAACCTCATATTACTCATAATCATTCTTACACTATAGAAATTGTGAAAGACAATTGTGTAAATTCTATAGTGTAAGAAAAATAGTGAGTAGGACGAGGTTTTTGATGGACGAACAACGTAAACAGAGGTGGTTTTCAAAGAAAAAGTCGTTCTAGTGAGCGTTCAGTTTAGAGGAGTTCACGTGGCAACTGAAGAAAGACATAGTATTTTTTAGAGAAGTGGCCAAAGATCAATAGGATGAAGAAACACGATGTGATGCCTATAAATTGTTGACATAAGAACGATACTAGTTCTACTACTGTAATGTTCAATAATATTCCATATATCTCACTGCAAATAATTTTACCAAACTTTGTTTGTCTACTTTTTGCCTTTTTAATTCTGACATACTGCTTCTTACTTATTTGAAAGTTGATTAATTTAATTATTTAATGATCTAACTGTCTAGTTGCATATTATTATTTCTGTTGATTTGTTAACTTCTAACTCTTTGGAATTTGATGGGGAATGACAAGAACCCCCTTGTCATTCTAATTGATACATAACAGTTAAATACGATTGCAATGGCGGGGGTTAACTTATTTAAGCAACCAAATTGAGCATACTTTTTCCATATTTTAAGGTGTTTTTTTTTTAATTTTACAACATAAACAATATATTACTTGCCTATATGATGTATAATGAAGGCTGAAAATCTCATCCTCCTATAATAAAATAGCCTCTGATTTGTTAGATGTGATACTCCTATCTAAAATAAGATAGTCATAATAATCAACTTCAGCACTTATTCCCCAAAGGTTAATAATACTACATAAATAAAGTAGGTTCAAAAAGATCATACATCATCGTAGAATCGAATACGATTAATATTAAGGAAATGGAACATTCTACTATAAAAACTGATGGACTGTAGGATGATTACTTACATTTGTAGCATCACCTCTACCTCATCTACTACCGCACACACCACCTCCTCTACTTCTTCTACCACCCTATCTCCCAGCGTCACTCCTACCTTGGCTGTTTTATCCCTCATCATATATACAATAGTATCCGAAACCACATATCCTACCACCTCTACTAAAGGCATTTTGGCGCAAAGATCTATTTCTATTGATCTAGGGTCTTCCACATGAACGAACTTCCCTCGAATTTCTTATGAATATTGCATTATTATTGGAGTCAGAATTAGGATCGTTAAGGACAACCATGTCATCATCCCAGTCCAAGTACGCTTTGAAATGCGCTTTCAAAACATTCTTCAAGTCCCTACATTTAACATCAGAGTCCAAAGTAATGTCACAGTTTCTATCGAGCCATTTATTCAGTGCATTATACTTTTGGTACTCATCCGTCATTGTTGGTACCCTTATGGGAAAAATTTACTCAAGTGTAGGCGGATTATGTCTCTTCTCCAGCGACATATTATATATCTATTGTGAAACAGGAGAATCCTTTTAAAAGTCATTATCCTCAAACTATGACAGCATGCAATCCTTTCACTTTTGAAGGTCTTATAATTGCATTCAATATATTGATTGGCTCTATAATACTCCACAGTGAAGGCAAAATTTTGTCCATGATAATCACTTCTTATCGAAAAATATGTCATATTGTATATCTCAACTCCTTCTACCGCATCAAAATCGACATGCCTTTTTATTCATAGTGAGGTAGCCTTGCAACATGCACCCTAAAGAAATCATAAGTGGAGCGGGTGTAGTGGCCATAAATCTGCATATCCCAATCGAATCCGGTAGTAGGGCATATAAGTTACTTTCTTTCATTAGCTTGGCTCTCCATTTCTTTGTCATATTTATACTTGAGGGATACCTCATACTGCTCAATAAATTTCATTAGAGAGCTTCGACCATCGATGTAGCTATCAAAGAAGGCATGCATTGACTCAGACCTTTGCGTGGACATCATACCAGACCAAAAGTAGTGCTTGAGAAATACGGGAACCTATTTAGACCGCTCCAAATAAACATTTGGAACCAAATTTTTCCACCCATATCATATTCTTCAATGAAAGAATTCCATTTGTCCTCAAATTCGACAATGGTAATGCTGTCAAAGATGACCGCTTTGAAGTGAACCTTGGCTCGCTTATAATTCCTTACCCCCCCTTAGCTTTGCAGGTAGCTTAGTAAAGATATTCCAAATGCAATACATACACACTATATTTGGCAGCACCTCACGAATGGCTTCCTTAATACTCTCGCATTGGTCGATGAGAATAGCCATTGGAGACGTTCCGCCCATGGCTGCAAGACAAGTTTTCAATACAAATACATATGTATTGATCTCCTCACTTGTGATCAAAGCACATCGCATAAGTATGGATTGGTTGTGATAATTATCACCAATGAATGAAGCATACGTCATTGATTCACGAGGTAGGTTGTATCAAAATATATGACATCGCTGAAGTCATGATTGGCAGCCTTACAATGTGTGTGCACCCATACAGCATTCTAAAGTTTTCCAGTATTGTCGAAGTCTATACAGTAAAAAAAATTCATCCTTTGCCTGTATTTCCAAAAAGAATTTGTGTAATGCAACAGCATCGCTGAAAAGTGTTTGGAGCCTCCGTTGCTGAAGAATATAGTTTTGATAGTCCTTAGGAGTGCACGTCATTCTTTCTGGGCCTCCAACTTCAACTTTCAAGAGTCTTATGCTCTTTGATGGCCTTAGACCCGTAATGTCGTGCGCTACAAAACTTCTATTCAAAGTCCTGCTCAATTCCCTGGGGGGGGGGGGGGCAAAAAACATATCAGTGCAGGATCCAATTCATGATTGTGCTCTAGAATAACCGTTGTCACAACGCACAAACCATCAGTTATCAAATGACAGTTAACTCTAGCTTTGCAATCCACCCTTTTGCTTTGATTCCTAACTTTTGGTTTTTGGCACTTATCACACCCAAATGTCACATACTTTATTTGACCACCTAGTTTTTTGAAACTTTTCTTAACAATGCCAAAATCAGTCAATCGACTGTGTTCTTTGTAAAATGCAAAGGCGGATTGTACACTACTAAAAGACATACCTACAACAGGGCCTGAGGTATATTAGGCGTCGGTGTAGCCATCATCATGCATTGCGCCTTCATCTTCTTCAGCACCACCATCCTGATGATCATATTCTTCACTGTTGGAAACACTTAAATGTTCCTTTTTCCTCTTCATCTGATTGATGAGACCTATTCATCTCCTCATCGACCAAGTTTTGAAGGTCTTTGTTGTTATTGTCCAAATGTCGATCTGGACCATAACCATAGACACCATAAAATACTTCATCGTTTTCATTATCATTATGGAGCAAACTATCACTGTTCTCCAACCCCAAAACGTCATTTAATGTTACTCTTAAATGATTATTCTCATCATTATGGTCCATTCCGACACATTTAATGAGAAGGCTTAGAATCATTAATAAGAACGTAGAATGTAATAGTTAAGAGTAATCTAAAAGAGTAAAGTAAAGTTTTGTTCTTTGGTTAAAGTGTGTAATCTAAAGAGTAATGTAAAAGAGTATAAAGAAGTTGTGAATAAAAAAAAGAAATAAAGAAGTCAAAGGTGGTTTTACATTTTGGATGGAAAAATGAGCGATTTTGGAGCCTAAAGGACATGGACGTCTTTTTACACAATTTCAGTCAATCGAGTTATACTTCCTTAGAGTCATTTAGCAGTACCCTATTAAATATAGAGATTTGGAGTCTTATCTTGAAAATTTTCCAATTGTCAGAAAATAAAGGTCCTACAATTTTTGTGAACAACTTAGTAAAATTGAAGTTTAAGATTATGACAAAGAACTTAAGATAGATATTCAATACTACAATTATGTGAATTTGAATACACTCAGTTATGATACATCCTCTGTAACATCTCGTGTTATCTTAATTCTAACAATCAAAAATAATTTTGTCAATGAAATCATAAGACGTTGAAAGATGAGTTTCCGAAAACTGTTTGTGTCATTTGTAGGAATTAATGAAACTGTTGAGCCAAAAGATAAAAGTAAATTTAAAGATTTTTTGCCATACTTCAAATTTATTTCTGTACAAGTTAGTGGCGAAGAAAACTTGTCTCGTGTTGTTACTATGTAATTGCAATCCTTGGTACACGCTTAATCTGAATCCTGCTGCCCAAGATTGGTGATCTGCCTTATTAACATCTAGAATAACAGTTTCTAACAGTTATAAGAGTTGACGTTATCAATCAGAGTTGATGAGACAATCAGTAAAATTGCTGCCATTCAGAGTTGATGAGACAATCAGCCTCTATACAATGTGTACAGAATCAAACCAATCAAATATAAAATCAATAAAAAGGGACCGAGAACCAAAAGATACATGCATCAGGGGGGTTGAATCTAACAAAGTCTTCTTGCGCCGGCAGCTTGTAAATATCATGTGGAGGGAATAGCTGTCTCATAATTTGGCATCTAATCAACTAAGAATGGAGCTATCACAACTGTGTATTTTATGATCTTACTATGATTAAAAGAGAGAAGGGAAATTGCAGTAACCAATAAAGTTGTTGTCATATGACCAAGAAGTCACAGTTTCAAAACCTTCAAAACAGCCTTGAACACAAATACAAGATAAAGCTCCGTACAAAAGGCCCTTGTGGTACAGCCCTTTCCCCGACCCTGCTCTTGCTCTTTCACTATGATTAAAAGAAAATTTAAACGAACGAAAGGAAACTGCTAGAAAGACGTTTTGTTCTCAATTTTACCAAGCATCTTGAAAGACAACAATCTTCTTGAATACATAAAACTTGAAAATCTGATAGAAAGAATCAGTGTCATATAGTCATGAGTTGGGGCTTTTACATTCCTATCCTAAAGAATACACCCTCCGTAACAGTGGTAACTGAAATCAAAATTTCATGAACTTCTACACTGCATTTGATTGAATTTACAACAAACAACTTTCCTAGTTCAAAATGTACACACAAAAAAAATAAACAGTATGTGATCTATTAACAAATGAAATCAAAATGCTTCCTATCATATTCTTCATGCAAAAAACAAACAGTTAAAAGTTTCTTATTTCATAAACTTCGACTTGTGCTCCTTTCATTACCAAGATATCTCAGCAAAGCAATGACTCCATAAACATGTCATCTCGAGGTTCGTTCTTAGCTCTAGAAAACCCATTATTGTCCTGAAGTTGGTTTTCGTATGAATCCTCTGAATTGGCATATCCTGAGAAACCATAATTATTAGGCTTCTGCAACATCTCTAGCGTAAAGGGTGCTCGCATTTCAAACTGTTGTGGCCTTATACTTTGCATTGGAACTTGATAGTTGGACTGATGAGATGTCACGGAGGGTCTTATGGCCATGGCACTATTGTTGTTCGTAATGGTCGGGGCAATAGGTCGATTAATTGAGTGGTTTCCACTGCCCCTAGCTGCCGGAACGTCATGGTTGTGCTTCCCTTCATAGGTTGTTATCACTGACTTTATATCTTGTGATGCCCTTTCCACATGTTTTCTTACTGGACATCCTGGACTTGTGCATTTGTAGTAGCTCCTGTTACATAGTACCCCAATCAAGAAATAAGGTTCATTTTCGATTCCCAAATTATGGAACTTCCGAAATTATAAAAGACTGATCCAAAATCATAGATCAAAGATAAGATTTTTACCTGGGATTAGGATTTCCTTTCACTACTTTTTGACCATACTTCCTCCATCTATAACCATCATCTAGGATATCGATATCACTTGTAGTTTGAACTACAACTCTAGGTTCTCTAACTGTCCTACTCCCAAGTGCAGATAGACCTTCACTTTCGCTTTCTCTTTTCCTGAAAACAAATTCAACAAAGTTAAAATGTTAAACATTAGCCAAAAATTGGGTTCAAGATTACTAAGTATAGTGAGACCTCTCTATAAGAACCTTGTTTCTTGTGGAACAGACCTTTCATGTTATGTTATATTATATGTTCTCTATAACAGTATATCGCTACAGCAAGCAAAAAAAATATCGAAACAAAAGATGATGTTATAGAGAGGCTTGACTTGTACATGATATGTTATTGTTTCACTAACCATCTTTTCGAGTCTGGTTCCTCTTCATCAAGATCATCTCCTCTTGACCTGCTCTTTTGAGAAGTGTGCTCATGATCATCATCCCCAAATGAAATAGAAGAATTCTCAGGTGTTGCAACTGAATCGATTTGTCCTGTACCATTTGAACCATAGGATTGATGATCTGGGATTTCGTTGGTTTGTGTATTGTAAGATTGGATTGCAGATGAAGCTGTGGATGACGACGATCTTCTGGTAGCCTGAGGCTTTGGGTGGTTGTGATTACCCTTATACACAATCTCAGTAATTTGGCCATCTAATGATCTTTCAACCTTCTTCTTGGTGGGACAATTTGGGTATGTACACTTGTAGTAACTTCTTGGATTTTCACTACCTTTTACTTGTTTCTGCCCATATTTTCTCCAATTGTACCCATCATCTGATCTTTTCTGCTCCCTTATACTCTGGTTGTATCCGTTCCCGCTATTGCTATGATCATTATTCTGCATAAAACTCTGCATAGTGTTGAATTCAGATCTTCCATTAGCATTTTGATCGGATGATAGACCATCCTGCTTTGTGGGCTCTTGATAATTCCATGCTTGCTGCCCCTGATACACGAGAAGAAAATAGAGTCTCAGTCAATTAGCTTGCACACTTTAAAAGTCAAGTTAGAATTCAGAAACAGACACACAAAACACTCCCTCCCATCTTTTTTCCAGAAATAGTTATCTCAAATTATTTGCGGTTCAAGATAAAGTTCATTAATTTTCTCCATTTTACCCTTAATATAGTTTTTCTCGAAGACTACAAAGTCCTTGATTATGGGGTGTTGTTACTTCTTTAAGAAGTTGTTAATTTAGTTTATTGCTAGGTGTCTATTATGATTTTCTACTCAATTTTGTTTGATAATTGCATACTCATTAACAGTAATGACACACATAAGATTAAAGTAACCAAAGAAACCCTCTTAATTAATATCTCTGGCATGTAAAGCAAGATAAAACGACAACTAATTTGAGATGGAGGGAGTAGTACCAAAGAGACATGGCTAGTTTGGGATTGAGATATTGATGCAGCTGTCCCTACTTGTGTCTGGAAGGAAAAATCAGAGCAGTTTTTTTCTTCCTGTTTAACATCCTGATTGTTGCTGCTGCTCTTCCAATTAAAAGCCTGAGCTGGAAAACTCCCTGTTGTGGGAGACGGAAGAACCTGCAATAATCACAATTACAAAAGGACAACATAAGTAATCGAACAAAAAGAAAACAAAACAAGAGAGAGCTCGCTATAGTACATACGTTTGAAGATGACAAGAGAACAGGTGAGTCCAAGAGTTCAGTAGGACTTAAACCAGGAGGAATAGCAAAGTAAGAGGAAGGCGAAAAAGGAGGAGGAGATAAAGGAAGTGAAGGAGGTGGTAGAGACTTGAACTTAGGAACTCCAGAACCAGTTCTCTCAGCAATTCTATCACCAAGTCCTTTGGTAATAGGATAATCATCTGAAGAAGCAAGAAGGTCGGTGAAAGAAGTGGTCATGAATGAAGAAGAAGTGGGAAATGAGAAACTTGAAGCAGCCATTAGAGAGAAAGATAAAAGAAGAGAAATGGGATTTGGATATATAATATAGTTTTGACTTGGTTTTGTTTGGAGTGGGTGGGAAATTAAAAGCGAAAATGAACACGTATTCTACAAGCCATTGTTTTTTTTTCTTTTTCATTTTTTATTTGTTAGTTAGATATTTCAGAAACTTCCATGAAGCACAAAATTGCTTTGACCGTGGAAAATGTGATAAAAGATTGTTTGGGGACAAAGATATTTCCGATTATAATCTTCAGATTCAGATTATAACTTTGAAATTAATTTATCCTAATTCAGAAATGAGATGAAATAGTGTTATCTTCTTATTTTACTTTGTTCCCAAAAATGAATGTTTTAACTTTGAAATTAATTTATCCTAATTCAGAAATGAGATGAAATAGTGTTATCTTCTTATTTTACTTTGTTCCCAAAAATGAATGTTTTAACTTGCTGATTCAGTTTTGCAAACGAAGGGAGTCGCAAATGGAGGGAGTTCAATTATTTCTTTTTTCAAATCGACTATCCTTAGTAAGTATTAAATAATTACATAAAATAATAATAATTCAATTTCAAGTTTTAAAATATAATTAATATGATAAATTTAATAAAAATAATTTCAAATTAAATTTTTCTTCAAACTAATTATTTCTAACATTAAATAACTATATAAAATAATAATAGTCGAGTTTCAAGTTCTAAATTATAATTAATACAATTAATTTAATAAAAATAATTTCAAATTAAAATTTTCTTTCAAGGGCATGGCAAGTTAATTAGGCCAAGTAAAATAAATATCAATACCGTAAATAATTTTATGCTCTATTATATAAATTTATCATGTATAAATTTAATCTCAATCTTAATTGAGAAATATTTCATCTTATTCCAAGCATCCACTAATAATATTCATTTATTTATTTAAAGGAATGAGTCAAAATAGGTGGCTTTGACTAGTGATAAATACAGATACACAAATGGTACAAGAAAAGGGAGGCTGCTTGGTAATGCAATTACGCCAGACGCGTTATGTCGCTGTCCTAGTTGTGGGTTGTGGCAGTGGCACCCACTAATTGATTCACACACATTCAATCACGGGACTCTTTTATCCCACCAATTGTCAACTTGTCAACTCCCCTTTTGCCTGCTTTCTTCTCACGTTTTCATTTGGCTCTCTCTCTCTTGGTTAGTTGCTCTTGTTCTTCTTCCTCCTCCTCTTTACCTTCTACTTTACACTGTCGGGGAACATTATGTCATTCTGTATTATCGAATCCAAATGTTATAGTACTAAACTCCTCACTGTCATAGTTGGTGAAAATTTGAATCAAGTTTGTTCTTATTTGATTTTCTAAATAATACAATATCAATTTTTCTTTTACATTGGCTTATGTTTATGTTTCAATCATCTGTTCGTTTGATCATGTTTTCATCTATTATATGCCCTAATAGTTAATTAGGGTGTCTTACGGAGGAAAAATGTTTTCTAATTCTCTCTTTTTTTTGTTGGATAAAATTTTAGAAAAATATTTTTTATAAATAAAGTTTTTTAAAAAAAGGAAAATGATTTTGTTAAGGATAATGTTATGATTCGGACAGAATAAGCAAACCACAAGTAAAAAAAAAAAGAAAAATACATAGATTTATGTGAAAACCCTTGCGGGAAAAACTACGGATAGAGGCAGAAGATATTTCACTACAAAGGAAAGAGAGTACAATGTCGAGAAGGCTGAATTTTTTGAATATCCAAAACAACCCACTAAATGCACTTATATAATATGTGCATACAAATAAGTCCTAGGCCCAAAAACATAAAGGTTCATTTCGAGCCTGTCGGCCCGATCCCTACGCTGCCACTACAAACCCAATTGAAAATCACTAACATGGGTTGCACCGCGAAGCTTTTTGGGTCAGATCAACAAAATTCGAGTCATAACTCTAACAATCCCACTTTGACACGAATTCTAATTCAGAACTCAAATTTATTTCAAGACAAAATCTCTACTTCTTCCACAAAAGCCCCTAAGGGCACATCTTAACAGCTAACACTAACCAAATCCAAGCAATGCTCAAACTTGGCACTTGGTAGTGTCTTGGTCATCATATCAGTAGGATTATCATGAGTATTAATTTTGCTCACCATAATATCACCACGAGCAATATTTTCATGCACAAAATGATATCGAACATCGATGTGCTTTGCCCTCTCATTAAACATCTGATCTTTCGTAAGGAAGATAGCACTCTAACTATCACAAAAGACCGTAGTAATTTGTAAGTCTTTGCTAAGTTCACCAAACAAATCCCTCAACCAAGTAGCTTCCTTAAAAGCCTCTGTAATAGCCATATACTCTGCCTCAGTAGTTGACAAAGCAACTATAGTCTGTAAGGTAGCTTTCCAACTAATAGCACAACTACCAATGGTGAAAACATAGCCTATAAGGGATCTCCTTTTATCAAGATCTCCTACTAAATCAGAATCAACATACTCGATTACTCCATCTCTGCTTTACCCAAACTGCAAACAAACATCAGCAGATCCATACAAGTATCTGAAAATCCACTGAACTGTTTTTCAATGCTCTTTGCCAGGATTTGTCATGTATCTGCAAACTGCACTGACAACATAAGATAAATCTGATCGGGAACACACTATCGCATACATAAGAGACCCGACGGCACTAGAGCGAGACATATAGTCATGCTCATCATCTGTCTTTGAAGATAACATGGCCGAGAGTTTGCAGTGAGCTACCAATGGATTACTAATAGGTTTGGCATTTTGCATATTGAACCTGTGAAGCACTTTTTCAATATATCTTTTTTGACTCAAGTATAACTTACAATTCTTTCTATCCTTCAGAATCTCTATGCCAAGAATCTTCTTTGTTGCTCCTAGATCCTTCATATCAAACTCTTTACTGAGCTGGGCTTTGACTTTTATTATCTCTCTCATATTATTTGTTGCAATCAACATATCATCAACATACAAGAGAAGATACATGAATGAACCATTACTTACCTCCTTGAAGTAGACACAACTATCATAGCTGCTCCTCTGAAACATATGAGAGGTCATAAAAGAGTCAAACCTCTTATACCACTACCTAGGCAACTTCTTTAAGCCATAAAGAGACTTTTTTAGCAAGTATACATAGTCCTCCTTTCCTGAGACTACAAAGCCCTCTGGTTGCTGCATATAGATGTCCTCCTCAAGCTCTCCATGTAAGAATGTAGTTTTGACATCCAACTGCTCAAGCTCAAGATTATGCATGGCCACAATACCAAGTAATGCTCGAATTGAACTATTTTTTATAACTGGAGCAAACACATCTTTGAAGTCAATACCTGAAACCTGACTGTAACCTTTAGCAACTAGTCTGGCTTTGTACCAAGCATATTCAACTCCCGATGTTTCTTTTTTCTTTTTGAATACCTACTTACAACAAATAGCTATCTTATGTTTAGGTAATCTCACCAGATCCCATGTGTCATTCTTATGAAGTGATTCCATCTCCTCCTGCATAGCAATCATCCATCGGCCGGAATCATCACAACTAACTACCTCTGAGTAAGAAGAAGGATCTTTATCAGAATAAATACCTTCTGCTACACTCAATGCATAAGCAACCAAATCAGCTTCAGCATACTTCTGGGGAGGTCTAATATATCTTCTAGGCTTGTCTTTAGCAATAGAATATTGTGGCGCCACTGTTGGTGAAGAAAAATTAGTATCACTCTGTATCTCCAGGCTAGACTGAGAGGTAGGCACTGGTGTAGACTGTTCCAATCTGCAATTCAACATGGGTGCTTGACTTTTGCTGATTCATGTCACTAAGCTCATCTGAGGGCGAAGCACTAGATTCGGAGGAAGCCCGAAGCATGGCGGTTTCATCAAACACTACATCCCTGCTAATTATAACCTTTCTTCTTTCTGGACACCAAATAAACACTTGACAGATCTAGGCTCCAACTTTCCATTATCAATATAAGCATACGCAGGAAATCCAAATATCCTCAAATCAGAATAACTAGCAGGAGTACCAGACCATACCTCTTGTGGAGTCTTTTTATCAATCGCGACTAAGGGAGAGCGGTTAATAAGAAGACAAGCTGTGGAAGCAGCTTTGGCCCAAAAAGACTTGGGTAAACCGACATTAGAGAGCATACAATACACTTTTTCCATTATAGTCCTATTCATTCATTCAGTCACACCATTCTGTTGCGGAATATAACGAAATGTCAAGTGCCTCACAATTCCTTCTAACTTGTACAGAGCATTAAATTCATTAGAACAGAACTCTAAACCATTATCAGTCCGAAGGTGTTTTACCTGTTTCCTTGTTTGTTTTTCCATTATAATCTTCCACTCTTTGAAAGTAGGCAACACACCATTATTTTGCTTCAGGAAGAACACCCAAACTTTTATGGAATAGTCATGAATAATAGTCAACAAATAATTCGCACCTCCTCTAGAAGGTACTCTAGAAGGACCCCAGAGATCAGAATGAATATAATCAAGTGCGCCTTTAGTTGAGTGAATGCCTTTAGTGAATCTGACTCTCTTCTGCTTCCCAAAAACGTAATGCTTACAGAACTCCAATTTGGTAATACTCTGTCCATCAAGAAGCCCTCTTCTTCTTAGTTCAGCCATCCTATTTTCACTCATATGCCCCAGGCGCATATGCCAAAGTTTAGCAACATCACTTTTTGATAGAGAGGAGGTAGAAACTGTTGCATCACCAATAACTGTAGAGCCCTACAATACATTTAAATTTGCAGACTTTCTCTGTCCCTTCATCATAACAAGAGCATCTTTATTTACCTTTAAGACTCCATCTTCACCAATGTACCTATATCCATTCGAATCAAGGGTACTCAAGAAAATAAGATTTATCTTAAGGTCTGGGATACCACATATCACCAAGTGCCCTCACAACCCCATCAAACATCTTAATTCTAATTGTTCCAATACCAGCTATCTTGCAAGGTATGTTATTTCCCATCAACACAGCACATTTAGAGACTGCTTCATATGTTATAAACCAATCCCAATTGCGACACATATAAAATGTACAAGCTGAATCAAGAATCCAATCCTCACAGGGTTTGGAATTACCATTAGAAACAACCAAGAGTTCTCATTACTATCGCCATTTTTAATAAAATTAGCTTCACCGGACTTCTCTGGCTGGTTTCCCTTCTGTTTTGGAGCTTCTCTTTTCTCTTTATTCTATAACTTCCAATACTCGAATTTGATGTGGCCCTTCTTCTTGCAGTAATTATAGGTTTTGTTTCTGTTTCTAGATTTCGATCTGTTTCTATCATCACCCCCAGAGCTCCTCTCACGATTTCTTCCTCGAACAAGGAGACCATCTCCTTAAGTCTCCGACCCATTCACAAGATGCTTTATCTTCTCCTTAGAGAACAACACATCATAGACTTCATCTATGGTCAGGGTATCACGACTATATAAAATCGTATCCCTAAAGGTCGCGTATGATGTAGGCAACAAACATAACAGAATCAACCCTAAATCTTCCTCATCGAACTTAACCTCCAGAGTCTTTAAATCAAAGACGATTTCTTTAAAGACAGATTGGTGATCTTCTAAAGACGCACCCTCAGAAATACGATGGGAATAAAGTCGCTATTTGAGATGCAACTTACTTGTCATCCTCTTCGTCATAGACAGCGATTCTAATTTCAACCATAACGCAGTGGTAGTGGTCTCCCTCAAAACATCCTGTAGAATCTGATTGGATAAATAAAGGTGGATCTGAGATAGAGCCTTCTGATCCTTATGCCATTTGTCCTCATCTGTCCATGATGAGGGCATCTTATCAAACCCTAATAAAGCATCATCCAAATCCATCTGCGCGAGCATAGCCCATATCTTAACCTACCATAACAAAAATCTGGTGTTGCAATCCAACAGCGGAATATCCTACTTCATGATTGCCATCCCCGAGAAAATAATCAAACAGACTTTGATACCAGTTTATTATGATTTAGACAGAATAATCAAACCATAAGTAAAAGAAAATAAGAACAACACACAGATTTACGTGAAAACTCTTGCGGGAAAAACCATGGGCAAAGGCAGAGGAGATTTCACTATAATGGAAAGAGAGTACAATGTGGGGAAGGTTGAATTTTCTGAATACACAAAACAACCCACTAAATGCACTTATATAATATGTGCATACAAATAAGTCCTAGGCCCAAAAACATAAAGGTCCATATCGGGCCTGTCGGCCTGATCCCTACGCTACCACCACAGACCCTATTGAAAATCACCAACATGAGTTCCACCGCGAAACTTTCTGGGCTGGATCAACAAAATTCGGGTCACAACTCTAATAGTTAACATATTGACATTTGTAAGTATACTCTATACTTCCACCACCCAACGCTCCCATTTCTTACCATTTACCCATACCATCCCGAGGCCCCACACCCCACCTCTCTCACCTTTATAGTATTTTGCTAAATTACATATGCACTCTCTTGAAATAATATTTTTTATTTACTTATCAAATATTAAAAAATAAGTATAAATAGACTTATTTTTCAAAAAAACATTTTCTAGAAAATATTCGTATCCAACACACCCTTAATGAGAGTTAACGTGACTGGGACTTGAAAGTCTATGAATCCTATTCAATTTGCATCAAAACAATGACATTTTTCTTTAACCTAATATGAACACAGGAAGTTCCTCTACATATTTCAGTCGGAGACATTTTTATTTCAATCTGGTGAATTTTAAAAAATGGAGCAAGTCAAAGATGGGGTCTATAAGACTGTAGAGTCCTCTTTTAAACTATTGTTTCAATTAAATCTTTTTATGCTTAATATATTCGAATTTTAGAGACTATAGTAATCTAATTGTTATCCATGAGGCTAATTCATTTCTTTAGCATAAGTCAATTTTAACTAAATGTGAACAAGTCAAAGAAGCATGCACATAAAATTTCATTGGACAACGTCATGCTCTCTAATATATAGATATTCTATTTATTTATTTTAATTATTGCAATACCCCGATCGTTCCTTAAGCATAAATCCATCTTTTGAGTGAATATGGATGACTTCCAAAGTGATTGATGTTTATTTCATGATGTATTTCCCTAATTTTGACTTTCTATCATGTGGAGAATTGAATAAGCTTTCCGTCGATACTAATTTCATCTAAATTAGAGGTCGGAGCAAGAAGTTATGACTATCTAAAGTCCCAGTCGTGAAACATCGTTATTTAGACCCTCAGCGTATCGCGGAGAAGAGTAATATCTCAACTGTCATTTTCCAGTAAGCCTCTGCGATACTAAAGCATCGCACCAAGGCTCAATATCAGAATTGTCAAATTCCAGTGCACCAATGCGATTTCACCGCGTTGCGGTGCCCTTCCAGGTCACAACCAAGGTAGCAACACGATTTCACCGCGTTGCGCCACTGAGAAGTTTCCCAATTTTCCAAATCCTGTGAAGGACCGTGATCATGGTGCATCATGCCAGGGCCAAAAATCAGGCTCCAGTTTTAAAATTTTGCTCGAGGGCATTTTGGTTTTTCCGTCCAATTTGGCCCTCTATATATAGATTCAAGTAGAGAAGAGAAATCCATTCTTCTCCATTTCTCTTCCAAGAAATATCTAGAACTGGGGTTTCTCTATTCCAAATCTAAATCAAATCTTCTCTAAGAAATTCAAGAATTTTTCCATAGATTCCACCAAGTTGTTCAAGATTCAAGATATCTAAGTTAAAGACATCAAGAAACTTAGCTCAAAAGTGTAAGGAAGTGTTTCAATCAGGCTTGTTCATCTCAAAATCATAATCCAAGGTATGTGGGGTTTGAACAAGGACACTTCTTTCATTTTTGTGCCCAAAGATTTAATTTCTACTATTGAATTTCATGATTTTCCAAAGTGGGTTTACACTCAAATTATTTTATCAATGATTTATGAGAATTGAGCTATTCAAGATGGATATATATGACTATTTCATTATTTTATTTCTTAAATTGAGAATTTATGCCATGAGTTGTATATTGTTATCATGAGATGATGATTTCTAAGGAATTTAAGATAAGTGTCATGATTTATGCTTTTCCATGAGAAGTTTGATTATTGAATATATATTGATATTGAGCTTAAGAGTCAAGAATGAGTTCTACGATGTTTTCTTGAAGCCTTGATACTTGATATGATTTAATAAGCAAGTGACTTGATGTCGAGAAAGATTGTTTTGAGTTTGAGTCAAGTTAGGAATCCACAAACTGATTACGATTTACAAATGAGAAATATTTATATTTTGGTCTTCATGATAGGCCCTTGAGTTGATTGAGGTGGATTTCCTAACGTGTTCTGAGCTAAGTCTGGGAGGAGTATTTAGCACCGAGCGGAAAGTATGGGTTCAGTGCATCCTACTTCCCAGAACTACGTGCCACCGTAAGATTGAAATTTGAGGGCCAAAGAGCCAAATTTGTGATCAAAGAGATGAGTTTGAGGTTATACTCCCTGGAAAGAGTATAACGCTCCCACCAATGTGGGGTTCCTTCCTTAGGAGGGCAAAATGTTGGACTCCATATAGCTCACATGGTTTATATCGGTTATAAGAAACTCCCAACTCCATAATAGTCCAGGTTTCATGAGTCACCGAGTCACTCTAAGTCACAAGTCAAAGAGTTTGAGTTGAGTCCAATGATTTATGAGATTTATGAAGCATGTGTTATTATTGATGATTTATGGAAAATATATTTCAAGTAATTCAAGCGAAGACAGTCATTATTGTCAGCTTGCATGATTTTCTTACACATTTATGATATTATTTATAATGTTGCATACACCCCCATATACTCAGTACATTCCTAAGTATTGATTCCCCATACTCTTCTGTGTGCTACATTTCTCTATGATGTAGGTTCAGGTGCTCAGTCTCAGCAGTGACAGTGATCTTTGAGTACTTTTATTTACACTTCTACAGTTGAAAAGTACTCATGGTTCGAGGACTTATGTCCCTGAGTTTATTTGTTAAGCAGATGATTATATCTTTTTAGTTCAGTGTGGGTCAGTTGGGGGTCTGTCCCAATGATTCTTTAGTCTTGATTAGTAGAGGATTTGTTAGACTAGAGTATCAGTATGTACAGAATATCAGTATTTTGATTGTACAGGCCATCATATCTTTGCTTTCGAGTATATCCATGATATGATATCCTTTCTTATTTTTCCATGACTACCATCAAAGTGAGTTCAAAAAGGGATGATAGGCTTAGAGGGTTAGCTTGAGGCCACGTGTGGCCTTAAGTACCGTGTTACGTCTCGGGATAGGTTCTTGGGGCGTTACAATTGTTTACACTTCTTAAATGGAAATCAGTTAGAACTTGGAAGCTAAGTTTCTTTCTACAAGGTATTCTTCTTTCAGCAAATATATTTAAATAGTAGAGGCAAACATAAAAGATTTTAATTAGTATGACAAGTGAGCTTTGTTCAAGTGGTTGAACATCTATACTGTCAAGATATAGGTTAACGGTTCAAGGAACACTATTGATTCTCCTACGGGTCGGGTGGGGAAAAAAGAGTTTGATTATTACAGGTCACTGGGTTAAACCAATGCAGCAGGAATTTACACTTTCGTACTTTCGAGTTGTGTTTTTTCAAAGACAAATATAGCAAAGTTAATTTTTTGCATTGGTGCAGAGCATTAACCAATTCTTCATAGCCATGAACCAAGAAGATCATCGACACATATTGTGATATTTGTGTATTGTATGATGCACTGACATCTTCTTGGTTGATATTTTGCAGAACAACATGGTTTTGGCCTACTTATTTCAGAGGAAGAGAGCTGGATTTTTCCAAGTCATGATCACTTTTTTTTAACTAGCAACTATGGATATAGTTTTGGCACTTCTAGAGCTAACAACTATGAACTTTGTTCTTCTGTAGAGCATCCAGTTTTGTGCTTGAATCTATATACTTTTATTTTACAAAAGTGTTATTATTTTACCTAGAGGGGATATACTAGTTTAAAAATTTGGTCGTATAGAGAGAATGGAGTGATCAATAGAATTTGCAATACAGGTGATGCTTTCAGAAGAAGAAAAAAATGAAAGAAACTCTTTAAAGTTTACACTTAGACATATATTGACTTTATGTATTTGTGCACCCACTTTATTTTGATCAGGTTTTTGCTAGATTGGATATGCTAAGAACTAGCATATCTTTTACCTTCTTAATATCTCATACTCCTATGGTGTGTTCTAATTACATCCCAAATGTTCTTCTGCAACTATAGTACAATGGATCACTACAAGAAATTAGGTTTTGGTGGAGCCAAAAGTCGCCACTAAAGAACTAAAAGTCGCCACTAAAGCTTTTTGGCAGCGACAATTATGATGTTGGTAGTATCTTCGTAACTAAATGTTATTTGCGACAACAAAGCTGCATTGCCACAATAAAAGGTATTGGTGACAGTTTACCGCCACAAAAGGTAGACAAATACACTGTGAAATGTATTTTAACAAAACACATATGGGTTAGATTGCCACCGATATACTAGCATTAGCAGCGAGTTTGACGCTTCAAAATTACCATCAGCCACTTGTTTCTCGCCACAAAAACCTTTTGATTAGTAGAGAATTTTGTCGCCGAAAAATAGGTATCAATAGTGACCACATATTTTTCATCACTAAAATCTATATATTAGTAGCAATCTATGTCACTCCTATACCTTTAAATATTAGTGGCGACACTACTATCTTGTTGCTAAAAAAAATTATAATAGCAAAATCCATCACCACAAATCGACTAAATCATTGTGCTCAAATAAAAATATTGTTTTCATTAACCATAGAATTGAATTTATTCAGTACAAATATTAGACAAAATTGACAACAAATTTTTAGAACTAAATATAATATTAACTATTAAAAGCATCCAATAGTATATTAATAATGATATAGTACTTTAGTTTTATCATATCCATACATATGATCAAAAATCAGACATGCATTCTACGTCTTTATACTCCTCCTTGGTCAACCCATTATTTAAGAACGACTCTGCCATCAAATCACACCAAATTACTTTATGATTCTAGAAAAAAAAGTGCATATATATGAGCAATCTGTTATTGTGGAGTAGAGGTCTAGCTGTAATTTTTTGAGATGATAGATGCAACATTTTAGTTGTAAAGGCTACCTGTAATATATTGGGTTTGTAATAGGGTTTGTAATGAAAACCAGTTATGCATTTATCTATTTTAAACTATAATCAAGTAAATCTGTAGTCAAAATTATCATCAAAACTATAAAAAGGACTCCATATCTTAGCTAAGGATCAAAAGATCAAATCTTGATTTAAAAACTAAATATAAACTAATCATAGGATGCTTAAAGCATAATCTTCTTGGAATATCAATATTCTGTATTACCCCAAAAATCCAAACCTATGCTAGAGCCATGTTCCAAGATTATGAAGAGAATCTTGTAGTCCCTTGGTAATTTTACGAGTGAGTTTGATGTGTATTAAGGCCTCAAATAACTCTCAGTTATTAGACGAATCAAAATAATTCTTACCTATTGAGATTTTGATGAAAATGTGACTTTAGTCAACTTCAAATGAACATATCTTTTTCTCTATTCATATTTTTCAAGTGCAAGACCCACCAAAGTATAGAAAATTTAATTAGCTTTCCAACGATACCAATTTTGCCTGAATTCAATACTCGAGTAAGAAGTTATGGCACTTTTAGTGAACAATAATAGCCTAACGCGATATGGCCGCATCGCGGTGATGGCCAAAACCACTTTCATCCTTTTCCAGTGTGTCACAGCAATAAGCATCGCATCGCACTAGAGCAAAAAATTGGGATTTTTCTGTTTCACGATTAAAATTCCAAGGACCGTTTGTTATTTTTCCATGACCCCAAATCCGTCCAAAACATATAATTAACACCCTAAAAGGGAATTATGCACCCCATTACTCACAAATCCTCTACAATAAATTAATTATCTTTCAAGAACAAACCCTAGCCTTCAAGATTCGAGATCAAAACTCAAGAATTCACCATCAATTCTCATAAATTCATAAATCAAGGTATTTTGGTATTCATCTTTGGGTTCCTTCCACCCTTAGAGTTCAAAAATCCTTTGAGAATTTAAATTATGAATGATATTCTTGAATTGAATTGTGTTCATGTATGTGTTGATTTTATGGGTTTTAAACTAAGAAGATTATGAATTTCAAGTAAATAAACTAGCACATGTGTTTATTTATGTACTCCCCATATCATAACCCATAAACTATAAGTTGAATGTTGTAGTCATGATATTCCCATATTATTCTTTCTTATGTACAAGAATGATGCTCCCCAAGTGTTTGACAAAAGGTCTATGTGAATAAATTATGCATGATATTCTAATTGTAATGTTTTAAACTTGTGATATGGTTTCATTATTTATGCTATCGAGTCCTGGGGGTATTGTATACCCGAAATTAGTTGCTTACTTAGTTTCCAGTCATAATAGAATAATTTCTGTAGTATCACAAATAGTAGAATTCAGTCAGTTAACAGAATCAGTGTGAGTTCAGTCAAGCTTAGAACAACCTAGTGATCAGTGTCGATTCAGTTGAAAGCAGGATTCAGCATCGAGCAAACCCAAGGATGGGGGCATTCCTACCAGTATAGGATTTGACCCTTAGTAACAGTCCCTGAGTTACAGAACTACGTAGCCAGCGTAGGATAAATCATCTTCCTGCTAGAATAGTATTGACGTAACCATATACATCTCATGAGTCTTTCTGTTAGATTAGGGTTGACCCAGCCAGTGTTAGTAACCCGTGGCACGGTGCTAACACCCTTCCAATTGGGTTATAGGTTGGACCCTGAATCAGTCTATAAATGAGGTATGCCAATTAGATAATAACTTTCACAGTTAAAGTTTCAGTATTTAATAATCAGTATACAGTATTCAGTACAGAACTCAGTTCAGTTCTAGACAATCATGACTTATAGTTATTAGTCATTCAGTTATCAGAAACTTAGTACTTAAGCTTCAGACTAACTTAGACAGACGATATATGCTTGGTATTGCATGTTCAATACTTACAGTAGTAGCAGTCTTGCATATCCTCTCCTCCAATTATTTCATGATACTTAGCTATTATTCTTATGAACATGAACCCATGCATATTAGCCTAACCTCACCTAGCATACCAGTATATTCAAAGTACTGATGCATACTCTCGATTTCCTCTATGATAACTCATATCATAGGTTTGCACGCTCGGGTTCCTGACCGTACTTATCCAGACCAGTCAATCTACCGCAGCTACAGTAGTGAGTCCTCATCCATTGAGGACGCGATACTTATTTTGTCTTTACGTTGTTTCAGTATTTCAGACAGCAATTATGAATTAGTTGGGCCCGTCTCATCAACTCTTTTATTTTAGATGTTTAGAGGCTTTCAGACATTATCAGTTAGCAGTTATTCTAAAGATGTATTTAGTTTTGATTCAGTTTTATGAACCTTATAGTATTTTCAGTTTGACTTTTGTATATACTTCATGATTATTGTTCAGTGCTCACAGCAGATACCAGTCATGGGTTAGCTTGTGATCTTCCAAGGTTGTAGGCACCGTGTGACACCCAGGGTATAGTTTTGGGGCATTACAAACTTAGTATCAGAGCCTAAGGTTCTAAAGTGTCCTAGGGAGTCTGAAAGTCACATCAAGTAAAGTCTTGTGCATGGGTGTGTAGTGTGCCACACTTGTTGATAAGAGGCTACGAGGCATTTTTAGGAAAAGTTCCCTTCTTTTAGTGATCATATCGTGCGAGTGAGCATGAGCTCAAGTTAAACTCTCTATCTAATCCAACTTTTCCTTCTATTTATAGAACATGCCTTACAGAATGGCTAATGGAAGAATAACTTGGAACCAGCCAGCACCTCCGCCCATTCAGAAAGATCGCCTGAACGAGCATGTTCTCGCGCTAAATTTAGAGAATCTTTCACCACTCTAACCAATTTTGTGGCAGCATAAAATATTTGACCAGCTATTTTTCAGGCAAACCTAGTGGCCAATACTGTTGCACCTATGATTCCGAACTTCACCTGAATGAATCCTTAATCATTTTTAGGGTCTAAGTTTGAAGAGAACCCACAGGTATTCCTTGACATGGTGCAAAAGGTAACACACATTATAGGGGTAACTGCTAGTGAGAGATTTATGTTTGTTGCCTATTAGCTACAAGATGTAGCTCATACATAGTTTAAGTAGTGGAAGTTAGATAGAGGCACAGATGCACGGCTTATAGAATGGGAAGAGTTTGCTACTGTCTTCTTAGATAGGTTCTTTTTGTTGGAGTTGAGAGGGTCTAAGGTGTTAGAGTCGATCAACCTGAAGTAGGGCAATATGAGTGTGAAATATTACTCCCTCAAGTATACTCAGTTGGCCAGGTATTCTTATCAAGTGTTTAATACCCCGGGAAATTTTTCGTTAAAATTTTGTGCGTAAACGTGTTGGGTTCTATCTTCTAGAATAAATTATAAATTTTTCTATGCAGAATGTATTAGATTATGACCCACCATTGCCTAGAGTATTGAATAATCTTTCCAACAATATGTGGATCATCCAAAATGAACATCCGAGCAACGAGTTATCAACATTCCGATCGAACCGTGAATAGTAGTGAACAGTTAAACGTGCAGGAAAAAGTACTGAGGCCTGGCGTATTTTTGTTCCAATTTTAAAAGATCATAAATCCTTGTACATAATGAGCTGGTTAATCTACTATTTATCAATGGAAAGATCTGTGAGTCCTCTTTCCAATGAAATTAGTTTCATCCAATTTGTCAACCGAAGCAAAAAGTTAAGGTCGATCTACTTCAGCCTATCAAAAGTAAATTTTTGGGTCAACTTCAAACAATCATAACTCCTCATACACAATGATCTGGGTGAGATAATATATATCAACGGAAATATATGAGAGTCCTCTTTCTAATGAAATTTGTTTCATCCAATTTGGATATCGGAGTAAAACATTATGGTTGATCTACTTCAGACTATCAAAACAGTCCACCAAAGGACAGATTCAAATTTTTTTTTTATTTTTAGGGGCATTTTGGTCATTCCCCCTCACCCAAAATCCGTCCAAACCCTATATTAAAGCCTATTAGAAGTATTATATGTTATATTTCATCAAATTCCCTCAAAAAGAAAACCCTAAGCTCCTACATCCAACTTTAAGAACCTCCAAAGTTCACCATTAATTCTGCAAATTTATTCAAGATTCCAAGTTCCTAGTTCAAGAACCTCCAAAATTCACCATTAATTCTACAAATTATTCAAGATTCCAAATTCCTAGTTCAAGAACTCCAAGAACCAGCATTCAAAGGCACGATTAACATCTTAAAAATGAGTATCGATCTAAAGTTCATCATTCAATGTATGTGGGGTTTTTCAATAAGAACTTTCTTTCGTTCTTGTGTCCAAAAGTAATTTTGTTTACAAAGGCATCATTTTTATTTGATTTTTACGAATTTAAAGCATGAACCCATATCTTATGATGATTATTATGAAATCTTGATGTTTATAATTTTGAAAGATGAATTTACATGTGTGGAGATATAAAGCATGAATCTTGAATGATATTTATCATGATTTTAATATTTGGGTCATGAATCCCCATTGGAAATTGTTTTTTTTGAGAAAGTGTGTGTTATAAGCATGTTGATGTTGAATATTTGAGATATTTTGAATGATTTGACCTTTTGGTCTTAATGGAGTTGTTTTGAACTCGAGTGTGAAAGAAATCCACAACATGGTTGATTTTGATAGATGGAAAGTATGATGGTTCCCGATGTATATTTATATATTACTGAAATTATTTTGTTATGGATTGTCTTTGAAATGATCTGAGCTAAGTCTGGGAGAAATCTTTAGCACGGAGTGGGAGGTATAAAGCGACCTTACTTTCCTAGAACTATGTGCCCCCGTAGGAGTGAGCTTGAGGCTTATTTATATAGTGATCACTAGTTTGTATGGATTTGATATCGATAGTCCTACTCCGATGACAAGAATAGGACTGCTCTCTCTAACGTGGATTGTACGTTGGACTCCATGTAGCTCACATGGTTTATGTCGGTTATAGGATCTCCCAGTGTGTGTGTGTTACCTTGTGTCTATGGTGAACGGTGAAGTGATTTGAAAGTGGAATTGTAAAAGTTATTCTTTCAAAAGATTTAAATGATATTTACATTATGAGAATTGATATTCTTGATGAACTAAAAGTGATTGACAAATTATATGATAAATCACATGTGTTATTATACTTATTTCATCCTCTCATGATTATGATGATTTTCTTTGGAAATGTGAGTCTTTCATACATCCTACATACTTCTTATAAATATTTATGATGATGATGTTTATAAAAATGCATACACCCCCATATACTCGATTTCTTTCCATGGTACTGACCCATATCTTCGGATGTGGGCTGCATTTTCTCGGAATGTAGGTTCAGGTGCTCAGTTCCAGGTTCAACAATGATTCTTTAGACACGCTGATCTACATCCTCTGTCGTAGTGAGTCCTCATATTTTGAGGACGTGATGTCTGATGTTGGTTTCTCAAAATTATTTACATTTGATAACTGAGTATGGGCCAGTTGGGGCATGTCTCAATGGCTCACTGGTTTTATTGATTTTCTTAGAGGCTTGTCAGACTAGTATAGATGTTGGGAGTTGACTAATAAGTCGTATTTTGTTATCTTTCTGAAATTCTTTTATTCTTGGATGATGATTACTCTATTGATATTTGAGGGTTATTTATGAAAACACCGTTGATTTGTGTTGAACTGAATGAAAATGGCTCAAAAGGTTAGCTTGGGGATACTCGTAGCCTTAAGCACCGTGTGACGCTCTGGGACCCATTTTCTGGGGCGTTACAATATGGTAGCTGATAGCATGTCTAAGATGAGCAAGTTCGTATCTGGTATCTCAAACAATATGGTCAAGAGTGTATGACCACAATGCTGATTAAGGAGGTGGACTTGTCTAGTTTGATGGTCCATGCTCAATAGATTGAGGAATAGAAGACTAAGGATAAATAGAGGGGGATCAAGTGGGCTAGAACAGGTAGTTTCAGTTATGCTCAACTAAAGTTAGAAGGTGGTAACCGTCCTCAATTCTGCCCAAAATCTTCAGTCTCGATTCTATTTTCAGCTAGTGCACCGAGCTCTAAATCATAGGGTTATGTAAACAGTGCTTGAACAAATCCTCTACGTCAGAAATATAGCAGAAACTATCAGGGTGTCAGCAAGGCTGGTTGCAATATGTGTTTTAGGTACGGTAAGCCAGGACATAGGATCAAATAGTATCCTTAGGAAGGTTCATAGAGTCAGCATAATCATCCCCTAGTTCATTCTGATCACCCATCAGCGGAGTGCTGCTTCCTGTGCCACCAGTGGGCAGCGCCCAAACAGGCTCTATGCACTTCAGTCCTGATAGGATCAGAAGAGTTCTCTTGATGTGGTTACTAGTACGTTGCAAATATTTTGTTTACATATTTATGTTTTGTTATATCCTGGAGCTTCTCTGTCATTCGTAACTACTTACATAGCCGTCAACTTTGGAGTCAGCCCTGAAATCCTAATAGATTCTTTCTCAGTCTCTTTCCCAGTGGAAACGTCTATCATAGCTCAGTGGGTATACAGGAACTATCTAGTTATGATTTCTCAGAAAGTTACTTTAGTAGACCTTGTAGAATTATAGATGACGGATTTTGACATTATTCTCTACATAGATAGGCGCCACTCATGTTATGCCTCAGTCAATTGTAGAAACAGAGTAGTTCATTTTCAGTTTCCAAATGAACCAGTCCTTGAATGGAGTGGTAGTACTACAGTGCTTAGGGGTCAGGTTATTTCGTACCTTAGAGCGAGAAAAATGATATTCAAGGGGTGTTTTTACCATCTTGTTTAAGTCAAAGACTCTAATTTTGAGACCCCAAATCTTGAATCAGTTTCATTAGTAAGGGAATTTCTAGATGTGTTCCCTGAAGATCTTCCCGGAGTTCCTACCGCAAGGGAAATTGATTTCAAAATAGATTTTCTTCCAGATACATAGCCTATCTCTAACACTTCATACAGAATGGCTCCAGTTGAAATCAAAGAGTTAAAAGAACGGTTGAAAGATCTCCTAGATAAGGGATTCATCATGCCCAGTGTCTCCCCATGGGGAACACCAGTTCTATTCATGCGTAAGAAAGATGGTTCTCTCAGAATGTGTACTGATTACCCCCAGTTGAACAAAGTCACAATCAAAAGTAAATACCCACTTCCCAAAATCGATGGCTTGTTCAAAAAACTTCAGTGTGCCAGTTATTTTTCTAAGATAGACCTCATATCTGGCTATCATCATCTCAGAGTCAGAGAATGTGATATTTCAAAATCAACTTTTAGAACCCGGTATAGTAACTTTGAGTTTCTAGTCATGTCCTTTGGTCTCATAAATGCCCCAACAGCCTTTATGGACTTAATAAACCAAGTGTTCAAGCAGTACTTGGACATGTTCATCATAGTCTTCTTTGATGATATTCTTGTCTACTCTTATAGTAAAAATGATCATGCAAACCACCTTAGAATAATATTACAGACTCTCAGAGCCCATCAATTGTTTGCCTAATTCAGTAAGTGCGAATTTTGACTAAGATCAGTAAATTTCCTTGGACATATTATTTATAGTGATGGCATTAGAGTTGATCCTCAAAAGACCGAAGCGGCGTGAAACTGGCCTAGCCTTCAAGATTCTAGATCAAAAGTCAAGAATTCACCATCAATTCTCACAAATTCATAAATCAAGGTATGTTTGGTGTTCATCCTTGGGCTCCTACAACCCTTGGAGTTCAATAATCCTTTTGTGAATTTAAATTATGAATTATATTCTTGAATTGAATTGTGTTCATCTATGTGTTGATTTTACGTATGTTAAACGAAGAAGATTATGAATTTCAAGTAAATAAACTAGCATGTGTGTAAATTGATGTACTCCCCATGTCATAACCCATGAACTGTGAGTTGAATGTTATAGTCATGATATCTCTATGTTATTCTTTCTCATGTACAAGAACGATGCTCCCCAAGTGTTTGACAAAATATCTATGTGAATAAATTGTGCATGATATCCTAATTGTAATATTTTAAACTTGTAATATGGTTTCATTATTTATGCTATCGAGTCCTGGGGGTATTGTATACCCAAAATTAGCTTCTTTTTTAGTTTCTAATCATAATAGAATAATTTTCGTAGTATCCTAAATAGTAGTATTTGGTCAGTTAACAAAATCAGCATGAGTTCAATCAAGCTTCGAACTTCCTTGTAATCAGTGTCGATTCACTTAGAAGTAGGATTCAGCACAGAGCAAACCCAGGAACGGGGGCATTCCTACTAGTATAGGGTTTGACCATTAGTAGCAGTCCTAAATTACAGAACTACATAGCCAGTGTAGGGTAAATCGTCTTCCTTCCAGACTAGGGTTGACGTAACCATATACATCTCATGAGTCTTCCTGCCAGATGAGGGTTGACCCAGCCAGTGTTAGTAACCCATGGCACAGTGCTAAGACCCTACCAACTGGGTTACAAATTGGACCTTAAATCAGTTTATAAATGAAGTATGTCAGTTAGATGATATCTTTAACAGTTATAGTTTTAGTATTAAGTATTTAGTAATCAGTATCTAGTATTTAGTATTAGTGTAGAACTCAGTTCAGTTCTATACAATCATGACTTACAGTTATCAGTTATTCAGTTATCAAAAACTCTGTACTTCAGCTTCCGACTAACTCAGACAGTCGATATATGCTTGGTATTGCATGTTGAGTACTTACAGTAGTCCCAGTCTTGAATATTATCTCATCCAGTTATTTCATAATATTTAGTTATTATTCTCATGCAGGTGAACCCATGCATATTAGCCTAACCTCACCTAGCATACCAGTACATTCAAAGTACTGATGCATACTCTTTTTTTGCGTTATGCTGTCGCATATCATAGGTTCGAACACTCAAGCACCTAGCCGTACTTAGCCAGATCAGTCGATCAGACGCCATTACAGTAGTGAGTCCTCATCCATTGAGGACGTGGTACTTATTTTGTATTTGTATTGTTTTAGTTATTTCAGACATCAGTTGTGAGTTAGTTGGGGCTTGTCCTATCAACTCTTTTATTTTAGATGTTTATTGGCTTTCAGACATTATCAGTTAGCAGTTATTCTACAAATGAATTTAGTTTTGATTCAGTTTTATGAACCTTATGGTATTTTTAGTTTTACTTCTGCATATACTTCATAATTATTATTCAGTGCTCACAACAAGTACCAATCATGGGTTAGCTGGTGTCCTCTAGGGTCATAGGCACCGCGTGATGCCCAGGGTATAGCCTCAGGGTATTACATATTCAAACTAGGGCTTAATAACCCATGCATCAATTTTATGCCAAATTGTCATAAAGTTCACGCTTAAAAATGAAAGTCTTGAAAACTCAATTCTAAATCCAGAAATAATGACACACACATAAATATACGAAAGTAGACATGCAATTCAACATCTAATTCACTTGTAATCTCATAATCTTCAATTAGTGATGAGTGGGTATAAACCCTAGACTGAAATTCATATAATTTTATGTAAAATTCAACTTTAAAATAAATTTTGGGCATAAGGATGAAAGGATTATCTTTGTTCATAACCCCACATACCTTTATTAATGAATAGATAAAGAAGCTTGAAATTTGAGTTCCTATTTGTGCTCTTGAAGATTGTTTCTTGAAGATCTTAAATTGAAAATCTTGAATTTTGGGTTATCTTGCAAAAAGAATGGTGGAATTTGGATTTCTTGAGGTTTAAAATTTAAAGTTCTAGGGTTTCTTTGAGAGCAATTTGATGAATAGTGAGCGTATATTGCTTAGCATAGGTTTAATATATTGTTTTTCATGACTTGGGGGCTTGGGAAAAGACTGAATTTCCCTTTGGAAAATTAAGTTCGTAACTAGAGTCCCAATTTTGACCCTCAGCATGAAACGGCGCCATCACAGTGGCTCAATGGAAAAGGGACAAGTGCCATTTTGCACCATGACACGATTCAGAGCTATCGTGTTACGTCTCTAAATAAATGATGAGTGCGAAATTGCACTCCAATGTTATGCGATGTTTGCTCCACCCCGATTTTTGGCACGACACTGGCCAATCGCGGTGAGCTACTAGAAAGGGACGAATGGGATTTTGGGGTTCACCATGGCATAGCGTAATCGCGATGCTTTACTAGAAAGAGGACGATTGCAAATCTGCCCTACCCCGCGATGCGGTGCTATTGTGTTAGCCTACTGCCTTACATGAAAAAGGTCATAACTTCCCACCTGAGTATTAGATTAAGGCAAAATTAGTATCGTTGGAATGCTGATTCAATTATCTATAATTTAATGTATCTAGAGCAAGAAAATTCTACACGTATCAAGAGTTATTCACTTTTAAATTTTACCCTTGACACACTAAGAACTAACCGCAACTAAGAAAAGTACGGCGTATAACAAAGCTATTGCAACACCCCGTATTTTCATGCTAGAATTTGAACCGTCATTCTTACATCTATAAACTCTAATCCCATCAATTACATTTGAATACATGTGTCGTGATCATTATCCTAGTGAGAATAGTGATTACGAGGTAAAAAATATTCAAAGGAAGCACTAAGAGCAAAGTCAAGTTGAGAACACTTTTATCGATTGAGTTTTTGTATTCGATCCTACAAAAGTCAAATTTAAACAAGTGTATCTCCAAGAATATATTGATTTATGTGTCCTACTATAAATCAAATGAAATATCCTAAATTCAACTTTCCAACGCATCTGGCTTCACCTTAATCCGATATCGGAGTGGAAAGTTATAATCATTTTCCCTCAGCATGTCCGTCTGTCAACAAGGTGGCGAGTTGAGGTGATAATCCATAAATTAAGTGATGACCTATCAACCAAGTCATCAGACTTAACCATATTATGATCAACTCCAGCTATAATGTTATGACTTGATATGATAAACCATCAACTAAGTGACGAGTTATCAACCAAGTCATCACCCTTAAACAGCAAGGGTCCAAGTCCATATATGGGTTGAAGACTCAATTGATAAGCTATCAACTAAGTTATCAACTTAAAATTTCTGCAATTTTAATTCAGTTACATGGGGGTATTTTGGTCTTTTTCTCACCTCAAACACTGCCCCTTCCACAACTTAAAGAATCATTATGCATTATTATCCATCACTTATAAGTTTTAGATTCCATTAATTCTCTCCACTATCAAGCACAATAAGATTAGGGTTTTCTCCCAAGAACAAGCAATTCAAGTCTTCTCTTTAAGAAAAAACAAGAATCTAAGTTCCCTAATCCAAGAATTTCATGAAAAGCTTTCAAGATCATCTCCAAGGCTTTTAAGTCAAGATTCATCCACCAATTCAAGTCTATTAAGGTATGTGGGGTTATGAACAAGGGTATCCTTTTACCCTTGTGCCCAAATTACATGATTTTAAGATTCAAGTTATTTGTTTTGAAGCAGGTTCATACGCAAGTTTCTATATCCTTGAAGCATGTGATTATCATGAGACTTAAACCTTAAAGTATATAAAGAAGTGCTTATATTTATGTTTTAACTTATATGATTTATATTATGAATGAGATTACATTATATTAACTTAAGATTGTTGAAGTATGTCAAAATTTATATTAAGCATGAAGTTTTGTTATGAATTACCATAATTTCAAAGCGTGGTGTAATACCCCGTATTTTTCTTAGCTTAAATTCATTCCTAGAATGTTAAGGGTGAGATTCAAATATGAATATATTTTATTTCATATAGAATTTTCCAGATTTAGACCTTCCATTATGTGAAAAATTGAATAAGATTTCCATCGATACCAAATTTGCCTAAATCCAATGCGCGGTTGAAAACTTATGGCATTTTTAAGTTGACAGTGTGCCACCTGGGCACTCAGCACATCGCGGAGAATGTAAAAATGGCAATCGTTAATTCCAATGAACCTCTGCGATATTGGCGCATCATGGTGTGGTTCATTTTCCCAATTATCAAAATCCAGTAGCCCAACGTGATCTTACCGCGCGTTGGTGGCCAAAATGCCATTCCAAAGGGGTACCGTGATGGTGATGCATCGCAGAGCACACCCAGTTCCCACTCATCCACTTTTCAGTAAGCCACTACGATAGTGGCGCGTCGCGGTGGCCTACCAGTTCGGAAAATATTGCTTTTTCTAGATCCGTTTAGAAGTTTAAGGGGGGTATTTTGGTCAATTCCCAAGGCCACATTCCATCTAAATCATAAGATTTATCATATTCAAGGCACTTTATGCCCAATTTCATCCATTCTCTCTCAAAGCAAAGCCCTAAAGCTTCAAAGCTTCTTCTCTAAGAAATCAAAATCCTTCATTGATTCTCCAAGAAAGCTTAAGATTTAGGATTCCCAAGGTAATATAATCAAGAATCCATCTTTAAGAGCTCAAATAGGAATCAATAATTCAAGTTTCTTCATCTAATCATGAATCAAGGTATGTGGGGTTTTTGAACAAGGATCCCCATCCATTCTTGAGCCAAAAAACCAAGTTTTAATTACAAATTCATGTGATTTTGAATGTTTGTACATGGATTTTAAATTAGGGTTCATACCCATTATTGCTAATTGCAAGATTTTGAGATTTCAAGTGCTTTAGAAGATGAATTGCATGTCTATTTTCTTATTTTCATATCTATTGCAGAAATTTCCAAACTTTGAAATGAATTATCAGTGTTTTCATTATCAAGTATGGTTATTATGATGTTTTGACATGATTTTGATGCATGGGTTATTAAGACCAAGTTTATATATTAATATTTCAAGAAAAATGATGCTTTAAGCATCTTATGAGCAGATTATTTATAGATTTTCAGTAAAGCTTTGATCTTTTGATCATCGATTTAGTTATGGAATCCACTTTACATATTATTTATTGATTACAGAATTCAGATCAGCTTTATTTACAGAATGATTCATATAAAGGCATAAATGGTTTCGTAATGAACCATAATACTAGATTTTTAAAGTGAATTTCCAACAGAGTGAGCATACAGTTTTAAGGGGAGTAGTATTTATCACCAAGCGGGAAGTGCGGGATTAGCTTGCCCTATCTTTAGTAGAAATACGTAGCCAACGTAGGTACAAATTCTGAGATAATTCCTATTTTGATATAGATGATATATCTATCTTGTGATCTATCACATGGAAAGTAGGTTATACTCCCTGGCAAGAGTATGACACTTCTCCCCAACGTGAGGTTTCTTCCTTAGGAGGATGAGACATTGGACTACATGTTAGCTCACATGATTTATGTCGGTTAAGAGAACCTACCTAATAGTAAAACCTAACAAAAAAGATTTACAGAAATGCTTTAAAGAAAACTAAGTGTAAAGGCTCATAATTTTATTTAGAATGTGCTTTACAGAAAGATAAAAGTTATAGATTTCAGACTTAGAAGTGAGTCCTTTCTGCACTTAGACATCATGATTTAAAGACAGAGTACTAGTACAGCTTTTAGAACTAAATGTTATGGCTCACTAGGTTTACAAAGCTTGATTTGTTTTTCATAATTTCAGATTTTAGTATTTCAGGCATTCCAGCTTATGTGAGTCATTTTCATTTAGCATGCATTATTTTATAAATTATGATGATGAGATGATGTTTTACTTATGCATTTCACCCCTATATACTCAGTACATCCTCAAAGTACTGATCCACATATATGTCTATGTGCTACATTGTCTCATAATGTAGGTTCAGGTGCTCAGTATCAGCAGTGTGAGTAGTTCAACCATCTCCATCTACATCCGACAGTCGGTGAGTCATCATAGTTTAGGGACTTATTCATTCAGATTTTGCAGCTATCAGTTTATAAGATTTAGTATTCTTTTCAGACAGTTCGAGTTAGCGGGGGGTTTTGTCCCAGTGACTCTCTAGTTATTAGTAGTAGAGGCTTGTCAGACTGCTATTTTTGATTTAGCTTATTCAGTATTGAAATTTCAAACATTATATTCAGACATTTTTTGTATTAAGAATGGCTCTTATATCTATATTTTCTTTATTATAAGATTCAGACTTAGTAACAGACTGACAGGGTTAGCTTAATGCTACTCGTAGTCTTGAGCACCGTGTGACATCTCGAGACCAGATTTTGGGGCATTACACATGGGTTTTAAGCCCTAAGTTCAAGTGTTAAGATTTCAAGAAGATCATGCTGTTAAGCTTTACTTGATAAGTTTGTACCAAGAATAAGTTTAAGATTTCAAGAAGACTATGATCCTCAGTTTCCTTGATGGTTTTATACCAAGATTTAAAGAGAGATTGATCTTTCGATCCTAAGCTAAGATATGGAATCCATAGTTGTTTGTCTTGATTACAATTTAAAGCAAAGAGAAGCATAACTGATTTTCATTATAAACTCTTATGTTATTTTAAGGTGGATTTCCTAAAGTATGAGAATGTAAGTAAAGGAGTAGTATTTATCACCAAGTTGGGCATGCCTTCAAGGTCACATGCCCCAGAACTATGAGCCAACATAGGTTCACCTTATTCCCAATATGAATTAAGTTAAAGATAGTGATCACTTAGTTCAGGTCCTATTTCGATGGCAAGGGTAGGATAACTTTCCCCAACATGAGCTCTCTCCACCGTGGATCATATGTTAGACTCCATGATATCTCACATGGTGTATGTTGGTTAAAAGAACCATGCTAAGAAAGAATAAAAGTAAAGCTTTTAGAAACTAACTGTTATGGCTCACAAAGTTATTCTTATGCTTCATTACTCATGTTATGATTTTGTAGTATTTATTTTATTCAAGCTTAAGGTGATTCATTTACACTTAGCATGCATTATTAGCAAGTTTACATAAACATTGAGTCATTGTTTTACTTATGCATTCACCCCCATATACTCAATACATTCCAAAAGTACTGATCCACATATATGTCTTTGTGCTACATTGTCTCATAATATCGTTACCAGTTGTAGCCCATACACAATAATCAGATAGTGTGCAGCTCCCAATCAGTAGGTGATGAGCCCTTTTGATTTAAGGGCTCGAGTTAAGATAGTTAGAGTAGCATCGTATTTTCTTTATTCAGTCGTATTGATTTGGGATAGCTGGAGTTCATGTCCTGGCTTCCTATAGTCAATATTAGTAGAGGGTTCATAGACAGTCAGTACAGTTGATGTATTTGATTTTAGTCTTTGTTTGTATAACCAGAGTTGTAATCATTTTTATAGTTTTGATTTGAAGATGTTCAGTTAAATATATTTATTCCTCTTATTAATTCAAGTTTTATGTATTTATATCAGTTGCTCATGAGTTATGCCAGTATTAAGGTTAGCTTGGGATCACTTGTGGTCCTAAGCAATATGTGACGTTCAGGGGTAGTCTTAGGGCGTTACAAAATTGGTATCAGAGCACAGAGTTCAAGTATCTTAGGGTGTCTATGAAGCTGTGTCTAGTAGAGTCTTGTAGAATAGTACGGAGACATTTGTACTTTTCTTCGAGACGCTATAGGAATTTAAGAAGTGTTTTCCTTTCTCATGCTCTAGCTCATGCTGTAAGGTTGTTCTCTCTAAAACTACTGTCGATTCGTGTGTCACTCCATACTTCTCCACTATGACTTATTCTTGAGATAACATGGTTAGTAAGTTCCAATTCCTCCCAAGATAATGCTCTTAGATTTACTATCAGAAATTTCAAAAGTCACACATGAGGGCTTGAGAGGAGCTCTCTAGTGTGTTATAAATTCCTCAAGTCAAAAGTTATATCCTCATTCATATGAGTTGTTAAGTTAAGACAGAATAATATATGTATTCAGATTCATTGTTAACCCTTCACTACAGATAGCGCTCATAAAAGGAGAGAGCATGTGCCTTAAGTATTGACTACAGTTTTTATCAAGGCAAAGTGTAACTCAGGGTGTTATGATTCATAAGTAGTAAAAAATCCTTAGAGTTGGAAATATGGATTTAGAAGTGTAGTAACAAGAAAAGTTGGGGTTAGTATTTGATTGAGGCTAAGAAAATTTGATAGATTTATATCATCTATTAAGTAGGATGGGGATGATTTGTCCTTGTGTGCTAACTAAAGGGTAGTGAATATTTGTAGCTTTCATAGTAGAAGGTACATAAGGAGTAATTAGTTAAGATAAATTATGGTATGCTTAATGTAGGAAAGGAGTTTTTGATGATATTTCATTGTGTTAGAAAATCATAGGTTCCTAACGAAAGTATTATGTTGATAAAAATTATTAATGTAGGTTCTCCTTGAAATTGTGAAAAGGAAATTGGTTGATGTTTGTAGAGCTAGGGGTAGAGTTTAATTATATGGATGGATAAGTACTAGAGATATGTGGAAGAGGGATGTGTTTATAGACTGTAAGATTATGATCAAATATTATTAGAAGCTTCTACTGGACTAGTGTTTCCTGATGTTTTGACTGGTAAGAATGGCGTGTGAAGTTGTGGTTAATCATGACTAGTACTAGAATCTAAGCCTGAACAGTGGATGATCATCAAGGTGGAAAGAGTGATTGTTTGGGATAGTATAGCTAGTTGTATGGGAGGTGAACGAGCAGGCTTGAGATAATGTATGCAAGAGTTTAAGTTTATTTATTTGCAATTAAGTATGATGTGGAAGGAATGATATAAAGCTATACTCAAGGTGATATGGAGATTGAATTATTTTCTACGGTTATTAAGTATCATGTGTGGTTAGATAGTGCCCACGAGTTTCTAAGTGTGAATAAGGCTAGTCATATAGTACATGGTATTCTTTATGGCTATGTTAAGGAGCTATGGGTAGATGATACTGATATTTTGGTATAATTTGAGTTAGTGAGGAAAATTATATGTTTCGTGAGGCAGGTATGTTTATCGAGTTAATAGAGTATAAGTCTATGATGATGATTATTGAATCTAAAGGAAGTTAAGGGTGGTATATATTAAAAGAGTGTCCAAGAATGAACTTAGTATTGTCTAGATATAGTTTATTCAGGTGAGTGAGAATTCATGTGTAGACCATTAGAGAAAAGAAATTATGGCTCAGTCTCGAGAGTATGGAGTAGATCCATAAGCTTATAATGTCAGCTTTGGTCAAAAAGGGAGACGGTGGAATGAAGAACCGAACCAAGTTTTGAGAATTAGATTGTGATACATGTCAATAAAAGTTGTGATGAGATAGTGATCCCTTCTTACTCTAGAGTATTCCTTGGATTTCAGTCATTATCACACCATATTTATGTCTTGCATGATAGATCCATGCCAAAGGCCAATGCTTAAACACTTCATACGTATTCAAGTTCATTCTCTGCTTCTAGTAAGTAACAACTTCACTCTGTGATTTGAGTCTTCCCTTATAAATCTATGAACTCTGTTCTTATGTTGAATAGTGTATGATAAGTATGAACTCATGTTTCAGAGTATGATCAGTTCTCAGAACTCATGATACTATGATCAGTTCTCATAACTCATGATACTAATGAAATTTGCATTATATCATGTATGTCCTCAGTTTAGATCTCTTTAATGAATCCATACCCTTGACATTCTATTCCCCAGGCCTCAATTAAGTGTTAAAGTTATGTATAGTATTCTTTCGTGCTTTAAGTCCTTATGTGTTAGCCCTTCAGTGACCTCTTCTTATATTAAGATAGTGGTGATGATAATGTATTAGCAATGGTTTAGATGAGAGAGAGTTGATGACCCTCGTTAACAAAGATTATTGATGCTTTTTCTATTTGAGTCTAAAGGATAAAGGAATATTTAGGTAAATCTTTGGTATATGTCATAGTTAGTTTAGAATTCTGGGTATGTCTTCTTAATAATAGTGCAAGAAAGTTGTTATTGATAGAGGTTTAGATAAAATGAGAAGTTTGCTTGTATGGGTGGTTATCTTGAAGTTCATATGTGGTTGTAATGATAGGCTTGAATGTCATGTTGGGATGTAAGTGGATGAATGTAATATGCGCTAGTGAATCCATTGTAAAAGTTTAGAGTTAGTCATTGAAATGGTAAGCATGTTATGCTTAGTTTGTGAGATCTAAAAGAGACATAGAAGATTGAATCATTTGGTTTAGACTAGTATTATGGTATGGTGTGTTGCACCTTGTGATTTCGAGTTAGACTAGATCATGGTAAGAGAATTTAGTTCAGTTTAGACTTTAGTAGATGGATTTATCAATGCCTATGTGAGAATTATATGTTGAATCAAATGAGTGTGGTATTTAAGGGGAATGGTATGGTTGAGGGAGTATTTGAGAAGTGTTGCTAAGCATGAAAGTAAGAAGTTGCATTGCCTAAGGCGTAGTAATTCTACCCTAGCTTATGATTTATATGTATATGTTCCATGCTATAGAGTTGTATCATTGTTGTGATTCCTTATTCAAATGTCTTGTTCAGATCATGCCAAAATTCTTTACTCTTTAATATTATTAGAATTTCTAAGAAGGATATTGAAGAAATATTCCATTTGAGTACGAGCAGTCAGTATGATCCAGTCCATATAGCCTGCAATCTAGTTTATCAATCAAGCAGATAATCTCCTATAGATTTCCAACTTTCCATTTAGTCTTACTACCCAAAGTTTCACGAGTAAGGCCATTCTATGAGGTGAAATGTTAGCACTCATGCAAATTACAAATTCAGATTAGTTCATACATTATGCATCAGTTTTAGATTCAGATATTAAATCATGATTCATCTCTTAAGTGTTTCATATGATATCTCAGCCTTTTCTTAGTATTTCAGTCAAGTCAGTATCATTCGGGGATGAATGATTCCAAGGGGGAGATAATGTAACACCTCGTATTTTCACGCTAGAATTTGAACCGTCATTCCTACGTATATAAACTATAATCCCATGAATTTTATGTTAATAGATGTGTCATGATCATTAACCTCATGAGAATAGTGCTTACGAGGAGAAAAACGTTCATAGGAAGCACTTAGAGCAAAGTCGAGTTGAGAACACTTTTATCGATTGAGTTTTTGTATTTGATCCTATAAGGATCAATTTTAAATGAGTGTATCTCCCAGAATATATCGATTCATGTTTCCTACAATATATCAAATGAAATATCCTCAAGTCATCTTTCCAACGCATCTGGTTTCACCTTAATCCAATATCGGAGTGGAAAGTTATGATCATTTTTTTCAGCATGTCTGTCTGTCAACAAGGTGACGACTTGAGGTGAAAAGTCATCAACTAAGTGATGACCTATCAACCAAGTAGTCAACCTTAACCAGAATATGATCAACTCCAGCTATAATGTGAAAACTTGAGGTAATAAGATGTTAACTAAGTGACGAGCTATCAACCAAGTCATCACCCTTAAACAAAAAGGTTCCAAGTTCATCTATGGGTTGACGACTTAGTTGATAAGCAATAAACTAGTTGATAAGCTATCAACTAAGTCATCAATTGAAATTCAGTTTCCTAGGGGTATTTTGGTCTTTTTCTCACCTCAAAACCTAAGCATCATTATGTGTTATCATCCATCACTTATCAGTTTTAGATGCAATAAATCCTCTCCACTCTCAAGAACAATAAGATTAGGGTTTCTATCCAAGAACAAGCAATTCAAGTCTTCTCTTCAAGAAAAACCAAGAATCTAAGTTCCCTAATCCAAGTATTTCAAGAAATTCTTTCAATATAATCTCCAAGGCTTTCAAGTGAAGATTTATCTACCAATTCAAGTCTATTAAGGTGTGTGGGGTTAAGAACAAGGATATTCTTTCACCCTTGTGCCCAAATTACTTGATTTTAAGATTCAAGTTATTTGTTTTAAAGTAGGGTTCATACCCAAGTATCAATATCCTTGAAGCATGTGATTATCATGAGATTTAAAGCTTAAAGCATATCAAGAAGTGCTTATGTTTATGTTTTAACTTATATGATTTATATTATGAATGAGATTGCACTATCTTAACTTGAGATTGTTAAAGTATTTCAAGATTTTTATTGAGCATGAAGTTTTGTTATGAATTACCATGATTTTAAAGCATGGGTTTTAAGCCCTAAGTTTAAGTGTTAAGATTTCAAGAAGATCATGGTCTTAAGTTTTATTTGATAAGTTGGTACCAAGAATGAGTTTGAGATTTCAAGAAAACTATGATCCTTGGTTTCTTTGATGGTTTTATACCAAGATTTAAAGAAATATTGATCTTTATAGTGGATTTCTTAAAGTATGAGCATATAAGTAAGGAAGTAGTATTTTACACCGAGTTGGGTATGTGTCCAAGGTCACATGCCCAGAACTACTAGCCAACGTAGGTTCAGCTTATTTCCAATATGGATGAAGTTACAGATAGTGATCACTTAGTTTAGGTCCTATTCTAATGTCAAGGGTAGGACAGCTTTCCCCAACATTAGCTCTCCCTACCATGGGTAAGATATTAAACTCCATGATAGTTCACATGGTGTATGTTGGTTAGAAGAACCTTCCTAAGAAATAATAAAAGTAAAGATTTTAGAAACTAAGTGTTATGGCTCACAAAGTTATTTTTATGCTTCATTACTCATGTTATGATTTTGTAGTCTTTGTTTTATAAAAGCTCAAGGTGAGTCATTTACACTTAGTAAGCATTATTTAAAAGTTTACATGAACATTAAGTTATGTTTTACTTATGCATTCACCCTCATATACTTAGTACATTTCAAAAGTACTAATCCGCATATATGTTTATGTGTTACATTGTCTCATAATCTAGGTACCAGTTGTAGCCCATAATCAGACAGTGTGCCGCTTCCGGTCAGCATGTGATGAACCCTTTTGATTTGACGGATCGAGTCAAGCATAGTTCAAATAGCATCTTGTTTTCTTTATTCAATTGTATTGATTGGGGATAGCTGGGGGTTATGTCCCGGCTACCTATTGTCAATATTAGTAGAGGCTTCATAGACAATCAGTAGAGTTGATGTATTTGATTTCAGTCTTGTTTTGTATAACCAGAGTTGTAATTTTTTTAATAGTTTTATTTTGAAGATGTTCATCTAAATACATTTTTTCCGCTTATTACTTCAAGTTTTATGTAATTAAATTAGTTACTCACGAGTTATGCCAGTATTAGGGTTAACTTAGGATCACTTGTGGTCCTAAGCACCGTGTGAGTCTAGGGGGAAGTCTCAGGGCATTACAGCTCCTTTTGCATTGTCCATTCACAACAACTAAATGGTTTAGCAATGGCGTAGAATTGACCAAAGGAGATACAGATCCTAACAAGGTACCTTCTTTTTACACACAACTTAGCAAATACAGACGATCTAGCATATTCATTTGGGAAGTTTATTTCTTCTGAATCGAACCTCTTTTTGGGTATCTGCTCTCGATTACTAAATTCTTTTAACTCACTTAAGCTCTCATTGTTCATATATCTCTCATTAACACTAATTGAATTTGACCCATCCTGTGCCAAAGCCCCATTTGAGGATGACAAATTAAAATTTTTTGGACAACTGACAACACTAGATTCCTCAGAATATGAATTTGCAGAAGTAACAAATCTCACTAAGATGTTTCTCAAAATCATTATTTTCTAGTTCCCCATTCTCCATTTTTTGAACAATAGGCAGCATCAAGATTACACTTCACTATAGTGAGCGAGATTCATAGGCTTCTATACCAAAAGTGAAACAAATCCCAAAGTTGGACAAAAAATATACATGTTATGTGCACCTCCATTCGTTGGCCGTTGTTATGACCACTCATCAGCACAAAAAATACTTTTAAATCTGGGTTCTGTTTCACTTCTGGTATAGAAGCCTATGAATCTCGCTCACCATAGTGAAGAGTAATCTTGATGCTGCTTATTATTTAGAAAATGGAGGATGGGCATGTTATGTGCACCTCTACCTGTTGGCCGTTGTTATGAGCACTCAATAGTATAAAAAATACTTTTCTCTTATCACAATCACATCAAATGCACATTGATTTGCAGGACTTCTATCAAGCCATTACTAGGCCATGCTCACCTTACACTGGTACTTCTTTGGTTCATACTTGGTGCTATGTATGCAGAATTGTGAAAATTTTCTACCTTAACACTTGACCATAGTTTTATTACTGAGTCTCACAAACTATGAAAGATGTTTTCCACAAAGACAACAGCTCCAGCAGCAATTATATTATCTATGGACTTAGTTACAAATGGGTACAGACTATAGGTGCTCTTCTCCTCTCTCTCCCTCTCTTTCTCTCCACACACAATCTAACTAGTAATATTACCAAAAGCTTGATCTACAAAGTTAAATTGAATTAATAAGAATGACCATGCAAAGTCCGTTTTGTTGGACTTTTCAATGAAAAATGCATTCCACTTCTCTCTCACGATCTTGAATTGATATGACAAATGATTATTATGTTATAGCGTACAACTATCTAATTTTTTAATTAAAAGAATAATATGATACAGTCAGCTAACAATCAGCTAAAACACCTAAAAAGACTTCAACTTTATGCACAATTCAATCAATAAACTCAATTTCCACCATAATTTAGTAATAAAAAAATCAAGATTCCACCAAAGAGACTATCCTACTTGCAACATATGCCGGCATTTTTTTGAAAAAAAAATATTCTCCTTTTTTTTTAGAAAAATCATCTCTAATTTTTTCCTCCAGATAGTCCGCCAAAGAGACTATGCTCTACTTGCAAACAAGATAGAAGTTTGAGAGGCTAATACAAAGCCAACGCCATGATTAAAAATAGAGGTCAAAAACAGTTGGAACTCATCACAATTTAAAAATTAGATTCTAGTCAAGAAAGTACCTGTTGCATTCCAGCCGTGAGAGCAACCATTTTTTCTTGGAATATTTTTTCTACTTATCCTTTCATATGTTCACACTCCTCTTCCAGTTTCTTTTGCAAATCTTGATCCATATCTCTTTTCAAACCAACAACCATTTGTTCACGCTCTTCTTGCAACTTTCTTTCCATGCCAAGTTGCATCTCTTGACTAATATTTTCTTCCGTTAAAGTCACGTTGGCCTCTATGTTTGCTGGTTGTGTTTGATTCTTTTTAGGAGGCTTCTTCCCATATCCTTTTTCTTGAACATATTTCGATCTCTCACCAAGAATCAAACATAAAATCTCATTTTCAGTCATGCGATGCTCAATCTCTTCGGAATGTTGTTCAACAACAAATTGCTGGAGCTATAACTATAATAATACATAATCATTTATATCCATACATAACATATTGAGCATAACTTATAATATACCCAAAAGCTAATAAGGCAGTAATTTTAGAAAATTACATGAATTTGTTTGGATTGTGGATCCAGCCATACACTCTAAAGAAGTCCCAATAACTCATATTGGTTGTATTTGTGGCTGAGATGTTATGTCAGAACTTACACGTTCTAGAATATTGCCACAGCCATAGCCGCATCCCACACCTCCTATTCCACATTTATCTCGTCTAGTTCGTCTCATTTCCTGCAATATTAGGTTAAAAAAGAGAAGTGTAACAGAACCAGAAACTAAAGATGCCAAAATATATATCTATTGTCGAGGAAATTATCAATTTATAAAATGAAATTTTAAATCAAATAATTAAAAAATATCAAACAATTTATTGAACTTTTTAAATTTATTGATTCTACTTAAAATACTAATTTCAACGATAAATAACAGCTTCAAGCATAAGAACACCAAATACAAGATAGCATAATAAGAACCCAAAATACAAGATGTTAGCCTATTAAGAACACAAAACCCAAGATGCTAGCCTATTAATAACTTCTCAAAATAAGATGTCAGTCTAATAAAAGCACAAAATACAAAGAACTTCTCATCTATTTTTTCTTCTTAATCTTCAGCAGGATATATCACTGTCTTCTTCATCATTATCATCAGGTAACTCTTCTTTACTTTCTTTATTATCCGATACGTCTATATAATTGTCATTAATGAATTCATATTCCTCCTTTTCTTGATCATTGGTTGGTAAAACATTTTTTGGTTCCATATTATCCCTGTGTATAGGCACCTCAATATCATTTCTTGATTATTGGCACACAAAATATCTTCTACTTCATCTTGTTGATAAACTTCTTCATTTAATGATGTGTCACCTTCAACTTTAGGCACATTAAAAAGATCATGAGGATTACTCTATACAACAACATTCACTCTTTATCGACTATGTCATTCAAATAGAAGACTTATGTGGACTGAGATGCCAATTCAAATGGCTCATTTGTACTCAAGGCACAATGAGAATCCACACTTGTAACATCATATTTGTCAATCTTATATCCTTTTCCTATGTGAGCCACATACCACCAATGATACTTGAACAGATGAACTTTTCTATTTCCTGCATAAGGTAACTCATAAATATCCTTTAATAAACCATAATACTCCTTATTAGGGTTTGAAACATCTTCTCTCACAAGAACTCCACTGTTTTGTGTTTTTCTCAAAAGCTATTTTATTTGAAATCTAAATCCATTCACCATACATGTTAAATATCAATGTATAAATGATTCTGGACCAACAGCTAAGCTTATAAGATCATTATTTGCATGTAATTGGGATGATAGTACAAATATCTATAGAAACAAGCAATACTATTATTACTAGTGTAAAACAATTGAATATATGCTAATATTTATTATGTCATTTAATTAGACACCTACATGTGCACGACACCAATCAATAAATCCATTGACATGCACTCTATGAGTACGCATTGAACCTTCTACTTTAATCAGTCTCATGTAATCCCTACAGTTTGTGTTAGTTGAGATTAACTGAATTATATTAATGTCAAATTATATCATAATTTAAAAGAGACTTACTCTCTGTATTATGAAACCTCTTGAAAATTTTGAAGCACATAAATACATGCTTGATTGAACTCATCATAAGGTAGCCTATTTCCTCCATCTGAAGCCCCTTTTATTTGCCTAAAATATTTAAAGATAGATTTTATGTTTTGGACAAACTAACCAAACTACAATTAGAAGAAAACAAGAACAACACATAGATTTATGTGAAAACCATTGCAGGCAGAGGCAGAGGAGATTTCACTATAATGGAGAGAGAGAGTACAATGTTGGAGAAGGCTGAATTTTTGGAATAATGAAAATAACCCACTAAATCACACTTATATAGTAATGCATACAAATAGGTCCTAGTCCCAAAAACATAAAGGTCCGATCCCGACGCTACCACCACAGACCCCATTAAAAATCACAGACATGGGTTGCACCGTGAAACTTTCAGGGTCGGATCAATAAAATTTAGGTTACAACTCTAACAATCTCCACCTTGACATGAATTCTAATTCAGAACTCAAATCCATTTCAAGACAAACTCTCCACCTCTTCCACAAAAGTCCTTAAGGAAACATCTTAATAGCTAACACCATCCAAGTCCAAGAAATGCTCAAACTTGGCACTTGGTAGTGTCTTAGTCATCATATCAGCAGGGTTGTCATAGGTAATAATCTTAATTACCACAATATTACCACGAGTAATAATTTCACGCACCAAATAATACTGAACATTGATATGCTTTGTCCTCTCATGAAACATCTGATCTTTCATAAGGAAGATAGCACTCTGACTTTTGTAAAAGACCGTAGTAATCCATAAGTATTTTCTAAGTTCACTGAAAAGACCCTTCAACCAAATAAATTCCTTGAAAGCCTCCGTAATAGCCATGTACTCTGCCTCATTAGTTGACAAAGAAACCGCATTCTGTAAGGTAGCTTTCCAACTGATAACACAACCACCAATGGTGAAAACATAGCCTATAAGGGATCTTCTTTTATCATGGTCTCCTACAAAATCATAATCAACATACCCGATTACTCCATCTTTATTTTGCCCAAACTACAAACAAACATCAGCAGATTCATGCAAGTATCTGAAAATCCACTAAACTATTTTCCAATGTTCTTTGTCAGGATTCGCCATGTATCTGCTAACTGCACTGATTGTATATAAGAAATCTGGTCGAAAACACACCATCGCATATAAAAGAGACCCAACGGCACTTGAGTATGGAACTCAAGACATATCATTCTCAATATCTATCTTTGGAGATAAAGTGGTTAAGAGTTTGAAGTGAGCTACCACTGATAGGCTTGGCATTTTACATATTGAACCTGTGAAGCACTTTCTCAATATACCTTTTCTATCTCAAGTATAGCTTACACTTCTCTCTATCTCTCATAATTTTAATGCCTAGAATCTTTTTTGCTACTCATAATCCTTTATCTCAAACTCCTTGATGAGTTGGGCTTTGACTTTTATTAACTCTTTCATATCCTTTACTGCAATCAATATATCATCAACATACAAGAGAAGACTCATGAACGAACCATTATATACCTCATTAAAGAAGACACAGATATCATAACTACTTCTCTGAAATATATGAGAGGTCATAAAAGAGTCAAATATCTTATACCACTGTCTGGGCGACTATTTTAAGCCATAAAGGGACTTTTCAGCAAGCATACATAGTTCTCCTTTCCTAAAACTACAAAGACTTCTGGATGCTACATATAGATGTCCTTCTCAAGTTCTCCATGTAAGAATGTAGTTTTAACATCCAACTGCTCAAGTTCAAGATTATGCATGGCCATAATACCAAGCAAGGCTGAAATCAAGCTATGCTTAACAACTGGAGATAACACATATGTGAAGTCAATACTTGGAACCTAACTGTAGCCTTTAGCAACTAGTATTGCTTTGTACCTAGCATCTTCAAATCCTAATATTCCTTCTTTATTTTAAAATACCCACTTTCAACAGACAACTTTCTAATCTTTAGGCAATCTCACAGAATCCCATGTTCCATTATTCTCAACTAATTCTATCTCCTCTTCATAAAAATCATCCATCATCTGGAATCATCAAAACTAACTACCTCTGAGTAAGAAGAAGGATCTTCACTGAAAGCAATACCTTCTACTACATTCAATGTATAAGAAACCAAATCAGCTTTATTATACTTCTGAGAAAGTCTAATATCTCTTCTAGGCCTATTTTTAGCAATAGAATATTGTGACATCACTGGTGGTGAAAGAGAAATAGTACCACTCTGTATCTCTGGGCTACACTGAGAAGTAGGCATTGGGGTAGACTTTTCTCCAATATGCAAATTACGTGGGTGCTTGACTTTTGCTGATTCATGTCACTAAGCTCATCTGGGGGCAAAGCACTAGATTTGGAGGGAACCCGAAGCCTAGAAGTTTCATCAAACACAACATCCCTACTAATTCTAACCTTTTTGTTTTCTGGACACCAAAGTTTATAACCATTAACACCAGGCTTATAACCCAAAATAACTATTTGACAGATCTACATTCCAACTTTCCATTATCAACATGAGTATAAGCAAGACATCCAAATATCCACAAATCAGAATAACTAGCAGGAGTACCATACCACTTGTGTAGTCTTTTTATCAATCGCGACTGAGGAAGAGCGGTTAATAAGAAGGCAAGTTGTGGAAGCAGCTTCGGCCTAAAAAGACTTGGGTAAACCAGCATTAGAGAGCATACAATGCCCCTTCTCCATTATAGTCCTATTCATTTATTCAACCACAGCATTCTACTGCGGAGTATGACAACTTTCAAGTGCCTCACAATTCCTACTGACTTACACAAAGCATTAAATTCATTAGAATAGAACTCTAAAATATTATCAGTCCGAAGGCATTTTACCTGCTTCCTTGTTTGATTTTTAATTATAGTCTTTCACTCCTTGAAAGTAGGAAACACATCATTCTTTTTCTTCAGGAAGAATTCCCAAACTTTTTTGGAATAATCATCAATAATAGTCAACATGTAATTCCTACCTTCTCTGGAAGGTACTCTATAAGGACCCCAGAGATCAAAATAAATGTAATCAAGAATGCCTTTAGTTTAGTGGATGCCTTTATGGAATTTGACTCTCTTCTGCTTCCCAAAAATGTAGTGATCACAGAACTCAAATTCGGTAATACTCTGGCCATCAATAAGTCATCCCCTGCTTAGTTCATCCATCCCATTTTCACTCATATGCCCCAGGTGCATATGCCAAAGTTTAGCAATGTCACTTTCTGATAGAGAGGAGGTAGAAATAACTGCATCACCTATAACTATAGAGCCTTGCAAGAAATAAAATTTTTTATATTTTCTCTGTTCTTTCATCATAACAACAACACCTTTACTAATCTTCAGGACTCCACCTTCACCAGTGTACCTATATCCATTTGAATCAAGGGTACTTAAGTAAATAAGATTTCTCTTCAGGTTTGGGACATACTGCACATCACCGAGTATCCTCAAAACCCCATCAAATATCTTAATTTTAATTGTTCCAATACTAGCTATCTTATAAGGTGTGTTATTTCCAATCTTCACAGTATTTTTAAAGACTATTTCTTATATTGTAAACCAATCCTGATTGCGACACATATGAAACGTGTAAGGTGAATCAAGAATCCAATCCTCATAGGGTTTGGAGTTACCATCAGAAACTACCAAGAGTTCTCCATCACTACCGCCATCTTCAACAAAACTAGCTACACTAGAATTCTCTGGTTGGTTTCCCTTCGGTTTTGGAGTTTCTCTTTTCTGTCTATTCTGTAACTTCCAACACTCGAATTTGATATGGCCCTTCTTTTTACAGTAATTATAGGTTTTGTTTTTGTTTCTAGATTTAGACCTATTCCTGTCATCGCCCCCAGAATTTCTCTCACGAGTCCTTCCTCGAACAATGAAACCATCTCCTTGAGTCTCCAACCCATTCACAAGATGTTTTATCTTCTTCTTAGAGAATAACACATCATAGACTTCATCTATCATAAGGGTATCACGACTATATAAAATCGTATCCCTAAAGATCGTGTATGATATGGGTAGCAAACACAATAAAATCAACCCTAGATCTTTCTCATCGTACTTAACCTCCAGAGTCTCTAAATCAAAGATGATTTTCTTAAATACTTGATAGGCTCTTCGTCATACACAATGATTCTAGTTTTAACCACAACGCAGTGATAGTGGTCTCCTTCAAAATATCTTATAAAATTTAATTGGATAAATGAAGATAGATCTGTGAGATAGAGCCTTTCGATCCTTACATCGTTTGTCCTCATTCATCCACAATGAGGGAATCTTATCAAACCCTAATAGATCATTGTCCAAATTAATCTACGTGAGCATAGCTCACATCTTAACCTACCATAATAAAAATCTGGTATTGCGATCCAACAAAGAAATATCATACTTCATGGTTGTCGTCCCTAAGAAAATAATCGAATAGGCTCTGATACCTGTTTTTTATGTTTTGGATTGAATAGGCAAACCAAAAATAAAATAAAATAAGAACAACACACACATTTACGTAAAAACCCTTGCGAGAAAAACTATGGGCAGAGGCAGAGGAGGTTTTACTATAATGGAGAGAGAGTACAATATGGAGAAGGCTGAATTTTCTGAATAATGAAAATAACCTACTAAGTTGCATTGAAAGTTACCACCACAGACCCTATTGAAAATCACAAACATGGGCCGCATCATGAAACTTTCAGGGCCAGACCAACAAAATTTGGGTCACAACTCTAACAATAGACATCTCACCATTTGACATGAATTTATCGTCATTCGATTTGATTTATTAAACTTAGTTGAGTTGTTCTTTAAATATCGTGAACAAAATGTAAAGTTTTTCTTTTCCAAATATCCCTCAGCAATTGAACCTTCTGGATGACCTTTGTTGCGATTATATGCTTTAAGTTCTTGCAAATACATATATAAGAATTGTCATTTAAATAATTATAGAATATGACATTTTAAATAGATTGACTAATTTTAGAATGAGACAATACCTCTCAAAAGGGTACATGTTCCTATATTGAATGGGTCCACCAAGTTTTGCCTCTCTTGTCAAGTGAATTGGCAAATAAATCGTGACATCAAAGAATGCTGGAAGAAAAACCATTTAAAGTTTGCACAATATGATAGGAATTTCAGACTAGAGGATATCAAGATCCTTAATTCTCAAGAATTTAGAGTATAAATTCTTGAAAATTTTTCCGAAGGATAAAATTGGTTCACAAACTTCCTTAGTCAATAAACTACATATAGCTACTGGTAAAATATCTTGCAATAATACATGATGATCATGACACTTCAATCTATGTATCTTTTTCTCATGCCCGTTAACATACCTAGAAATATTTGATGAAAAGGCATCTGGAACCTTCAAATTAGCTAAGGAATCGCATAACTTTAACTTCTCTTCAGGGGACAAAGCATAGCATGCCGCCAGTAACAAAATATTATCTCCATCCTCAATTGAATGCAAACTTTGCCTAATTCCAAGGTCCACCAAATCATATCTACTTTTCAATGTCTTTTGTCTTTCCAACCATACTCATCATAGTTGATAAAAAACTTTCAAACTCATTTCTTTCTATGTGCATTGGATCAAGGTTATGACATAGGTCAAGACCATCCCAATAAGACAATTTAAAAAAGATACTTTTCTTTCTCAAATTATAAGCATCATTAGAAACATTACGCTTTCTCTTTTGGCCTTAACCAAAAGTCGCATTGCCCAAATCTTGTAATTGCACAAGTGCTTCAACACCTATTAAAGGAATAGGTGCAGCCCCCATTTTCATTTTCCCATTAAATGAAACTCAATTTCTACATCATGGATGGTTCATAGAAAGAAAATGGTGATGACCCATATAACACAACTTATTACATAAAGAAATCGAATATGTATCTTTATGGAAATGGAATGCAAGCTTGCCTTTGGTTGACCATCCTAAAAGATTACCATATGCAAGAAAGTCATTAATCATCCACATGAGAGAAACACACATAAGAAAAGTAGATTTTGAGTGTGCATCATAAGTCTCCACTTCATTCCATAATTCATTCAACTCTTTAATCATTGGTTGTAATTATACATCAGTATCATTGCCTGGACACTTAAGGACCGAAATAGAAAGAGTCATCATGAAATATGGACTTTTCATACAATCCCACGATGGCAAATTATATGTAGCTAGCACGACGGGCCAAATACTATAATTGAAACTCATATTCCCATTAGGTTGAATCCCATCACTTGCTAAACCTAATGGAACATTTCTTAACTCAACTGAAAAGGTAGGATAACGCTCATCAAAAGATTTTCATTCAAGCAAGTCATATGGATATCGCATGACACCATCATCAATATTTTTCTCCTTGTGCCACCTCATGTTTTTTCCATCTCTATTGCCATGTACAATCTTTGAAGCCTTGGTTTGATTGGAAAATGCCGCAATATTTTATGAGCCACTTTCTTGCCTTTATGTTCTTTCGACTTCCATCTAGATTCACCACACTTGGGACATGATTAGATATTCAAATAATCACACCAATATAATAGACAGTAGAATTTTTTCAACAATTTGAAAGCGTTTACTTACATACAATATTGATAAATGGCTAATCTTTTCTAAACAAAATTTTTCTAATTTGATAAAACTTTAGCCATTGGATGAAAATAGCTTTAAATGTTGGTCACAAAAACTTCTGATTTTCTTAGAACAATTAGAAGTTGATTATATTTTATTTAATGATGGTTCTAACATTATTACCAGTTCTAACACTATTATGATTGCTAATGAATTTGCTAAAAAGAAGGTTAAAAGGGATAGCAAAAAAACTAGAGGACATTTATTGAGTCATATGATTAATACTTTATTTGATTTATTTGTTACTTATAAATTTGCTAAAGAAATATGGGACAGTTTTGCAAAACTCAATACAGGGAGGACAAAATGATGTCCAAGTTCATCTTGTTGAGGGTGATAAATTGATCATTGTTGTAGTTTTTGAGATGAACATGGTGGCTAACAAAACTGGTTGGGTGTTAGACATAAGGTCTTCTAGGCATTTTTGCGCCAATAAAGAGTTGCTCCATGACTTTGTCAAGTTGATTGATAACGAGTGCATCTACATGGGTAACTCCACTACTGCTGGAGTTATGGGTAAAGAAAAAATTTCTCTTAAATTAAATTTTGGTAAAACATTAGTATTGAATAATGTTTTATATGTTCTTTCTTCGTAGAAACTTAATTTCTGAAGCACTTCTGAATAAAGTAGGCTTTAAACTTATGTTTGAAGCTGATAAAATGATGAATTCTATGCTTTTAAGATCGAATATTCCTAACTATATGTGGGAGGGAAGCTGACTTGTTTGCATGTTATATTCTTAATAGAGACCCTGATAAAAGATTAGACAAGACCTCATATGCAGTATGGAAAGGGTTTGTTCCTAACTTGAAATTTCTTAAAGTATGGGGTGTTTGGCTAAGATTGGTCTACCTGATTTTAGACTGATAAATGTAGGCTCTAAGACTTTTGACATTGTCTTTATTGGTTATGCTCAAAATAGTACTGCATATAGATTTAAGTCATTAAATGATTATTCTATTTGTGAATCAAGAGTCGCAAAATTTTTGGAGCTTGTTTTTTCTTTAAAAAATGATGTGACTAGTGATGTGTAAAATAATACTTCTATATGATTCAATCTGAGGGTTTTGTAGTTCTAGGATAAGAGAATAAAGGATATGAATTGAGAAAGTTCTTATATGGACTTAAACATGTACCTAAGCAGTGGTATGAAAAATTTAATTTCACATTAATAGATAATGGCTTTGTTGTTAATTCATCTGATACTTGTGTTTATTCTAAAATGATAGGATCCGACTGTGTGATTATATGTTTATTTGTGGATGACATGTTATATTTGGCCCTAATGTGAATGTTGTAAATGAGACTAAGAAATTTTTATTTTCTAAATTTAAAATGAAAGACCTTGGAGAAGCTGATGTGATTTTAGGAATAAAAATCAAAAGAACTATTAATGGTTTCTCTTTGTGTCAGACTCATTATATTGAAAAAAATATTTAAAAGGTTTGATTGTATTGATGTAGTTTCAGTGAGAACTCCTTATGATCCTAGCATACACTTGAAAAAAAATAAAGATTTCAGTGTTTCTCAAACTGAATGTTCTAAAATAATTCAGTGTGTAATGTTTCTCATGAATTATACTCGGCCTAATATAGCTTATGCTGTTAGTAGATTGAGTAGATATACTCATAACCCCAGTAGTGAACATTGACATGCTCTTCATCACTTGTTAAGGTACTTGAGAGATACTATGGTTGGTGTTTGCATTTTAATAAATTTATTGCTACTTTAGAAGGTTTTGTGATGCAAACCTGGTTACTAATAATGATGAAGTTAGCTCGACCAGTGACTATGTGCTTACTTTAGGTGCAGGTTCTGTTTCATGGAAGTCTTCAAAGCATACTTGTATAGCACATTCTACCATGGAATCTGAATTTATTGCTCTCAAGTTGGCAGGGCAAGAAGCTGAGTGGCTGCGAAATCTTTTGACAGATGTGCCTTTATGGGGAAGACAATTGTCACCAGTCTCTTTACATTGTGACTCACAGACGGCAATTGGAATTGCTAAAAATAGTGTGTACAATGGTAAAAAGAGAATATTCGCATCAGACATAGTACAGTTAAACAACTATTGAAATATGGTGTTATTTTCTTAAAATATGTAAGATCCGAAAGAAAGTTGGCAGATCCTATAACCAAAGGTTTGACAAAGAAAATGGTCCTTGAATCATTGAGTGGAATGGGGATAAAGCTCATGAATTAAGGTAATATAGTGGATACATATTTGTGTCAAACGAAGCCATATAGGCCTTCAATAAAACTACATATCCTATCCCTTTGGCATGAGGTAGTGTATTATAAGGTTGAGCTTATTTTTGCTCTTAATGATCCATAGCCTTAAGGTGGTCTATGAGATAGACTTGATGGATCATCTACGTGAGTGTAAAAGGTTGGTCATCTTTTCATGAAAGACTTAGGTTATCTTTCTAGAGCACTCATGAGGCCCAAGGTTTGTGTGCATGACCATAAAAGCACTTTATGAGTATAGCGGAGTTTGCATAAAATCAAGGATATGGTATGTGTTGTGGGCGTCTCAGCTTTTGTCCATCCAGTTCAAGAGGACTTCACTTTTTGAATATTTGTTGGTGCCTCATATCACTACGTATTAATTCAAATCGAAAGATATTGATACTTAAGTACATGTTCCTTTCTTTTGTCCAGAAACTATTCCTAATTTTTTTTCTTTGCATTTTGTGGGGGACTGTGAGTTTTTCCCTTCATGAATGACAATGAATTCATTGCATTCATTTCTCTCCAACTAATTGTGCATATTAAAATGCAAAGTAAAAATTCCGTATTCATTCACTCAAATTAATTATCGTGATGAGAGCTAAAGATGGTACATTCCTTAATATAATGAACTGAAATACTTGTCTTAAATGAGATATTAACTCATCTTATTTATTTCTTCTCCAAAACGTACATTTCCACACCTATATAAGTGTGCTCTTCACTTGATGAAAAGGTACATCCACGGAAAGAAATATCATTATTTGCCTTTTCTTGGCTTTCTTTCTTAATTACTTTTCTCCTCATTGGTATTCAATTCCTTGTGAATTTCTGGGCAATAGTTTTGTGCAACTCCAAACTTCCAGCTACGAGTGCACATGTTTGGAAGTAATTGTGGAACCTTTGGGAGCGACGGGCTAGAAGGATTTGCACCGAAGTTGAGCCAAAATCGATTTTAAGGCAGTGGCTTGCCACGACACAATGTTTGTGACAACTCTCTTACTATTACTAATTTTGTTCCAATATCAATATTGTAGCATTTTTCCAACAGCCACTAAATATGATATTTCTGCACCAATAAATTGACTCGCCACAAATTGTCACCACTATACAACCTATTTCTTGTAGTAGATGTAGTTGTAAATGTTTTGTGGTAGTGTTGGACCTGAGTTTCAGTCCTGTTCTCTGTATATATGTATATTGATATTATATGTGACAGAAATTTGGTGTCAAATATGTCGCAACAGCATAAAGACCAGATCAAGTGTAAATAAAGGCATCTTCCTATTTTCTTTTGGCACCTGCAGGACCTTTATAGCAAAATAATTCCATTACAATGGCAACGTTGATCGAATAAAACTAAAGAGAACTGATATTATGTTTCCTGTGCTAGAGTTAGGCTATAGAAAAATTTAGTTTGTGATCATGAGATGATGTAAACCCAGGACACCACGCAACAAAGTTGCAGTAGAAACACGTCCTTGCATGATGGACTTCAGCTAAGTTGCACTGAGGCAATGGAGTCCATCATGCACAAAGTCATCTGTGTCGGTTTACTTACTAAATTAGTGCTCTTAGAGATTCTTAATAGATATTTAAGTTCCATTGTCTAACTTACACCAGGAAATCCAACCAACTAATTGGAGGAACTGTTTAGATTCCTAATCAAAACTCTAGCAATGCCTATGCAGTTGAACTACTAGTGTAAGTTCCATTGTCTTACTTACATTGGGAAGTGCAAATGGATCAATTTAGTTATCGTTCCTTAATCATCTTTAGTGGATATTTCTTTTACTATTTGATAACAAGTAGTTTTGCTTCAGCGTCAAAGACAGTTGAAACTGGCTCTACATGGTTTGTCACATAGGAACACTGTTAAACTGATGATTCCCTTTCCTTACAAGTTACAAGTGTTACTTTAGAGAGTGAAACAAAATGATTTCCATTAATGTCGTAATACGGGTTTGGATCCCTTCTACTCTATCGTGTACTTCTCTGTGTTACATTAATTGTAATAACATTCTACCCATCTAACCTATCAGTTAATCAGTCATATTTTAGCTAAAGTTAACCGAACTCAATCTTGTTTATTAAAAAGACGAAAGAAAACAATAATATAAGATGATTGTTTAAATCATGACGCTGAAGATTTGCAAGGAGTTGACAAATAAAGAGATTGAGAAAAATAGCTTTGATCTTTGAATCAATGCCTTAAGTCTAGCTTATTTTAAACGTGCATGTTTTGTACTTATTTATGGTCTTTGAAATTGTAAATTGTTGTTTATTTATGACTTCTTGGTGGTCATTTGATTAACTTAATTGGAATAGCTAATACTTAAAATTTGTGACATAAATGATAATACGCCTCTTGAATATGTGTTCTAAAAGTATGTTTCTTTTGCTTTATATGTTTGACTATTTTATTCTGTTTGTTATATTTTGGCCAAACCCATCGACAGGCCCTCAAACTTGTCCCGAAAATTCACTTAAACCCCTCAACTAAGGTTTGTACCTATCAGACACCTCAATTGTTTAAATTGATACCTATCAGACACAAAATGCTGATTTGGCAAGGAGAGTGTGTTACACTCTCCTTAGGCGCGTGAGTTGAAGAAAAAATATTATTTTACTTTTTTTTAATTAAAAAACTTATATTTTTATTATTTTATTAATATAATTTTTAATTATTATAATTTTTTAATTTTAAAAGAAAAAAGAAAAAGAAAAGAACAAACCCCCTCCCCCCCCCTTCATCGTCTTCACCGCCCCCCCCCCCCCTCCGCGAGCTTCATCATCTTCACTGCACCCTGCCCCACCCCAGTTCATCATCTTCAACCCCCACCTCATCATCGTCGTCTTGACACACACACCTCGTTGTCTTCTTCATAACAAAGAAAATTAAGATCTAACAATATTTTCAACTAATCCCATCTCCGGAAAATCAAGAAACCCAGAATTGAGAAAACAGAAACACTGCCAATCACGCGATGGTAACGATAAATTCTTCCTTCTATCCGCAGATATATTATTAACAAAATTTTGTGTCGAATATCTCAAATAACATCCCACAATTAAAGCTCTAGCATCTCTGCTCGGAAAACACCCTTTGAAATCTCTACTTGCTTTGTCCAAATATTCTCTGCAACCTTTATTACTCAAAGTTTTCCAACATTGTACCAATCCATAAACTCCATTCAAATGCATCGATGCATAACCACCGCTCAATAAAATTTCCAGTTGATGCGTTAATAATCATCTAATTGATTGTTTGTTTGTTGGAATTGAATAAAAATTTCTCATCTTCATCTACTTCTCTATTGAAGGTGTCATCTTCATCATCTGACTCCATTGAAGAACAGCAATTGAGTGCTTTGGTTTACTCGTGGTGGGAATTACCATTGAACAAGAATGAAAATATCGACATTGTTGCTGCGACTATGTGTATGTGTGAACTCTATGTGTGTCTGTGTGAACTGTGCGTGCGCGGGGAGGAGGGGGTGTGAAGATGATGACTGTGGAGGGGTGTTGTTGCGACTGTGTGTGTGTGTGAATTGTGTATGTGCGAGGAGGGGGGGATGCGAAGATGACGACTATGGAATGTGGAGGGGGGGTCGAAGATGACAACTGTGGAGGGGGGATTGCGAAGATGACAACTGTTGGGGGGGTGTTTTGCTTCTTTTTTTTTAATTAAAAAATTATTATTGCATAGATATTTAAATAGAAATATTGCCAAATCAGCAATTTCATCTTTTAATTTTTTTTGCCACATGTTTTTTTTTAAATTGGCCCTTTTTGCCAAATCAGCACGTGTGTGTTGCACACACTTGAGCCTTTTGCTGATTGGAAAAAAATGCTCAATTGGAACCAAATTGGGAGAGGGGGTTAGGGGTTTAGGGGTTTAATAGGTACAAGCCTTAGTTTAGGGGACTAAGTGAATTTTAGGGATAACTTTGCGGGGCTATCGATAGGTTTGGCCTTATATTTTCATAAGCTTATAATATCTTGTTTAAGTCATCGATAGACCCTTAAAGTTATCCGCATATTTCACTTAGACACCTCAACTATAATTGTAACTATTAGACACTCTATCTTAAAAAATATGTACCTATTAAGCACCTCGTGTTGATGTGGCACAACAAGTGAAATACACTTGCTATTGAGTGCGTGAATTTGCTTTCTTCTTCATCTTTATATTTATCTTCTTTTTTTAATATTGAGTGATAAGACACTCAAATATTATTACAATTTCTTTTTAAATTTTTTTTTTTAAATATTGCTTTCTTCTTCATCTTTATATTTATCTTCTTTTCTTTAAAGAAAAATTTTCCGACACTTCTTCTTTTCGGACACCAGCTCACCACCACTTTTATCCACCTAAACCTCAATTCATCTAGAAATTTTCAATCAAAAAACATTAAGAAAAATGAAAAATTATTGATTATATAAGAGAACTTCGATGGAGCCTTGACCAAAAGTTTTAAAAAATATCTTGGTTTCATTGTTGCAATATACATCTACACCGTTTTAGTATTTGCCTACCTCACAATAAGGCATGTTTGACATTTTTTCCCCCAAAAAGTAAAAAAAAAAAAAAGTCTTTATAGGTTTTTTTTTTCAAGGGAAGAAAAAAGAAGGAAGAAATAAGAAAATTGGAGAAAAATGGGACAAGAAAATTGAAGAAAAATGGGACAGGTAGTATAATGTTATTTTTCGTTTAGTATAGTAAAGGAACATTTAAAAACTATTAATTTCATTATACAAGTTTAAAAAAAATTACTCTTCAATTCTTTTATTTATATTACGAATTTGAATTATCATATTATCCATCATGAAGGCTATCATCACAAAATTTGATTAAAAAATATGTTTATAAAACTGATAATGAAAAGACAAAAAAGTAAGAGGAAAAGCTTTTGACGGGTGGTCAACAATGGTGGTTTTGGGAGAAGAAGCAGGAGCATTGTTTGGGGGTGGGGGGAGGGGGTCTTTTTTTTTTTGGCTGACCTTTTTTAGAGTTAGTTAAATAGATTTAAAGATATTTTTTCTTCTCTTTTTAAACTCCAAAAGCATATTTTATAATTATTTTGGTCATAAATGTCACTTGACGTTATTTAATTGGTTGTTTTTTCACGTCATTCGTGTGCACTACACACACTTTAATTTTTTGCTTATTATCAGAGAAATATTTAATGGGTAAATATTTGTTAATATTAAAGTGCCTAATAAGTACAAGTCTTAGTTGAGGTGCCTAAGTGAAATATGCGGACAACTTTAAGGGTCTATCGATGACTTGAGTCTTAATACTTTGCTGTAAGTCATAGACCATACCACATCTTGGAGATTGTCTGTATTGCCTATAACTTGATAATTAAAGGAGTCAGTTATTACGCTCTTCAAACTTTACGTGAGTTTTCCACATAATTATGCATAATTTTGTTGCTAAAATCCTGCTTTTAAATTTGAATTCTTGAATCATAAAATTTAGATAATGAAGGACTTGTACTCATCTCGAATATGTGAATTCAAGTAACTTAGGTTGCTCCATGCTTCTATTGACTTATGGGTCATGAACTTCGAAATTCTTCAATAATGACTGTAGTAAAGTGCCTGAATTTCCTTTTACTTCTGTTCTCAAGTCTGATGAAACTTGTGAATCTAACAATATTAGTGTGTCTTGGTGTAACATAAATTTATGTTCTGCTTGATATTTTCTTCTTTAAATAAATTTACCCTTGAAATGTTGTTTCTTTTTATTCATTATTTTGGATACTCCAAGTAAAAGTTCTTGATAGGTGGATAGTTATGGTTAAATGATTAGTTACTTGTCAAGAAAAGAGTTTCTTTGACTGTACCATTCATTATGAGATGTAAACTAATAGCTTCAACAAAGTTCTTACCCAACTTTGGATCAATGCGAAAATGTAGTGAGCAGATATACAAATTATTCATTGTGAAATGTGAACGAATTCACGTATGTGGGCTTACCATTACAATTACTATTGGGTTAAAAGTGTGTATGAAGTGTGAATGAAAAATGGAAAATGGTGGAGGAAAGGAAACATCCAATTTAGAAAGTGTACTCCAAATTGAAAAGTTCACTAATTCTCCCACATTGGTGGGAGAAGGAAACTTTGGAGTGTTTATAATAAGAACACTTACTCCACATGATAAGTAAGGCAAGAAATAAGAGATGCCCGGCTCCTTCATCGTCGTTGCTCACTCAGCCTTGAATTTGGATTTGAATTTGGCAAATGATTGATGAGATTTATCTTTTTGGACAAAGTTTATTTGATGGAAATAAAGAAATCCAGATAGAAATCTAATCCGAAAATACAAAAAATGCAGTAAAATATTTTCTGGTTTCGGTACTCCATTTATACATGCATGCAGAAGTTCGAACTGATGCAATACTTCATCAAACTGGTGCCACTGTTTCAGTGAACTGATGCACTGTTTCAGTAAACTGATGCACTGCTTCAGAACTGATGCATTGTTTCGATGAACTGACACACTTATTCACGAAATGGCATGCCTGTTCAGAACAGTCACATTGTTTGGACGAATGGACATGAATTTTCAGAAAAGGTTATACCTTTTAGCTAAACCTTTGCCTCTTTTCAGAAGAGGCATGTTGTGGCTATATAAACCTGGTTTCTTCCACAGGTTTAGTATGAAAATTTTCAGATTAAAAATGCTCTTCTTGTCTCAAAAATATTCTGTGTGATCACTCAAAACGTTCTGTGAGTTCGAAGATATTCCAACCGTTTGAGGTACCGCTACTGTTGGTCTGTTACCCATTTTATCCTGGGAGGAAAAATTCCACAACCTTGGGTACAGTGATAGGGATTATTTCCTTAAGGAAAATCCGTGAATTCGGACGACTTGGCTATTTTCTATTTCATTTTAATTTCTGCAAAATAAAATACAACTCTTGGAAAGGTCATTTTGATCTTGTGTTAAGGGTATTTGATATACTTCATTGTGTTCTTGTTTATACTTGAACTTTAGTTGAAATTGTTATTTCTACTATACAGATTTTGTATACCTGTAGAAGGAATATAACAATTACAAGCATTACATTATTGTTAAGCGGAGAAAAGAAAGTAGATCCTGCCGAAAGGGGAGTACCCTATCTAAAGAGCACGTCCAAAAGAATTGAAATATTTTGAAATGGTACCAGTCATCATGATGTTCGCGCAATTTTATTATTTTGAAACTCTTGTAAATAGCTGCAGGTTATGCTTGTTTGTGAAACATAGCTTACTATTATTTTGATTTAGAAAAAAAAAAATTTAAGGTTTAATTTAGTTAAAGTCTTAAGAATGGTTTAATGCAAGTTTTACTTTTGGGAAATATGTTTTCCTACCTGCAGCTGACAGACTGTAGGACTTGTGATAAAGCTTATTTAGCATTGTTGTTGTCTGGAACTTTTCTTTGCCAAGCAATCAGCTACTTTATTTGTTTCACTAAAGTTGTGCCAGAAAACTGAATTTTACAATTTCTTCAAGAGGGATCTTCATGAGCTTTTTATTGTCAACTGTTACTTGTGTTCAGGTGTTGAGTTTTGGCCTCTTGTTGTATACAAATATATATATAAATATATAAAATTCAGTTGCTTTCCGTCAGCTGTGAATATATATTTTTCTATACGTAAATGGGATTTAGGACTATTTGAAAATTTGGACAATGGACACCTGTAACATGCTTTGAGACGACAACTACTTAGCTGGAGATTCATGTGTTTGAAAAGAACAGATTTTTGAACGATGTGGATATTAACAGTGTGGAGTTGAACGAGGCTAACTAACTTTGTATTAAGTTAGGGTAATAGCTTTAATTTGTCTTGAAAAAAATTTGTTGATCATAAATTTCTTATAAGACATTCCCTATTAAGGACAAGAATGATTTAATAGAAATATTTGAGAATTACCTATTACTCCATCATTTACATTGGATAGATGTCCAATAAGTTTGAACAGGACCCAGAAAAAGATATGTGCTTCTAATGGGAAGCTTAAAAATGAAAAAAGAAAGAGGGGATAGGAAAACTCAAGTTGGTAATAGTAAAATTAATAATCAAGAGCTAGCTAGGTTCAAATGTTATGCTAATTTTCGATTTGTGAAACCTACATTTAATGTGCTGGACATAAAAAATATTTAGCGTCAAAACTCTAAAAGAGAGGGGAAAGGAGAGTATTTAGCAAGGATACAGTGAGAATAATGCATAAAACAATGCAAGGATTATGAATATGGAAAAAGACACTTCAAATTTGGATTAAACAAAAACTTCTCTTTCTAATATCTAAATCTAGTTCCCATCTTTGTTTCATGTATTCCCAAAGTATCACCTAAATAAGTACTGCTAGAGAGCTGTGTTTTTAAAGGCGGAGGCGTAAGGTGAGACATTTTACTTAGTACAAAGCGAGGCATAGGTCCCGAGGCGATGAGGCGTAAGTTCCACAACTCCTTTAATTTTTAATATTTTTAAATTAATATAAGTAGATATAAAAAATTTTAAAAGAGATAAATCACTTAAAAAGGTAAAATTACATCAAAATTATTTAAAATGGCAAAATCATCTTCCACGTCATTTTTAAATGTTGCATTAAATTTCACGTCATTTTGAAATGCAACAAAAGAAATTAAATATTAAAATAAAGTTAATTTTACAAATTGTAAAAAATTTTTAATTATGTTCTTAATATTTGATCACAAATTGAGCATCAAATTCATTCCAAATCGTTGAAATTCCTCTCCAATTAATTTAAATTTTCAACTATAATTCAAATGTATTAATTTAAATTTTCAACTATAAATTCAAATGCACAAACACAATAAATTTTAAATTTTAAATTTTAAATTTTAAATATCTTTGAAAAATCTACAAAAACTCATTTCTTGCTCTTCAAACTTGAACTTCAAGCTTTTCCAAACTCATTCATGGAATTTATTAATTTCTCAATATCCACTATCACTCACTTTCACTTCAAATTTAAATTTTAATCCTAAAAAAATGTGAAAAGTTTGAATTGAAAAAATAATCTGTAAAAAAATAAAAAAGTAAATTTCGAATGAAGGAGAAGAAAATTTTGAAGAAGGTAGAAAGATTATTTTCTTCTTTCAAATGCGATGTGGGTAAGGACCGGAAGAAAAAGAATAGTGAGGTGGAGTGATGCAGATGGGGTGGGGGATATGCGTGGGGCTGACAAAGAAATAGAAATAAAAAAAAATTAGAGAGGGTGGTTTTGGGGGAAGGGTGACAAAAAAGAATAAAAAAATTGAAGGGGGGAGGGGGAAGGGGAATGGTTGCTGCGTGGTGGTGGTGAGGGGGGAAGGCGGGGCAGGGAAGGGTTAGAAAGAGAGGAAGAAAGTGGGATTATTTCTTTTTTTTTGACTTTACTATTTTTTAATTATTTTAAATATCTTTTTTATTTCACTTGCCCAAAAAACGCGTGCAAGCATGCATTTTCTATCTCAATAATTTAATGCAACATATGCATTAAAAGAATTTTAAATATTGTGTTTTAATGGGTTGAGAGGTTCAGATGGTAAAAGGCTAAGTAGAGATGTTCACTTATAAACTCGGACAAGTACAAGGTCCACTAGACAATTTCGCCTTAAAAAAAGTGAAATATGTATTTAAAACTGCTTCAACAAGAAAACAACAACCAACCCATGCCACATAATACAAATATTTTATAAAATCAACTTTCTTATAATAAACTATTATATGTCCTCAAAAACATAAGTTTGTATAAAAAAAAATTACATAATCAATCAAACCCCACATTTTCGTTTCTTGATCAATATATTTACGCATTCATTTACTACATATTATGTTTTAAAAGAGAACTAATAAAGTAAATAACTTAAAACCTCATCATCATACGACTTGAAAAGAATTAGAAGAAAAGAAAGGAATTAGGAAAAAGAAAGTACACCCAGTACCTTCTTGATGAGTAGCAGCATCATCGACCCCACGGACAAATTCGTATCAAAGTGTAACTTTTTCAAGTTTCTTTCACTTTTGATTGGTGCATTTAAGTATTTACCAATCATATATTTTAGTATTAAATTTAAATTCGATATTTAACAGAAAAAAATTATTTTACTTTGTAAATTTTCTAGGCTTACATCTAATTTGCGCCTCATGCTTAGACAAACACCTTAAATTTCGAGATGTTCGCTTTTCGATACTTTCACCTCCTTACAACGCCTCGAGACATTTTTGACTACGCCTGCACCCCGAGGCGAGCCTCGTGACTATTTCTTAAAACACTGCTACAGAGTCGAATAGCGAATAGCTTAGAACTTAGAAGGAAAGACACTGAGGTTGGGTTGTCTAGATTAGTCTAAAATTATGTCAAGAAACACAGGCCCATTAGTGTGGGGAGAGCATTCGTCAAGCAAGCCCGCATGGACAAACTTGTCAAGGACGTATGGGTCGTTCACAAAAATATTCTTGCGCAATCTTAAACTTTTTACCTCGTTTGCCACACAAAATTTTTAAGTTTAGAAAATTTCGTCCTTGATCTTTGCTACCATCCATTTTCAAGATCATTGGATATACTTTCCTGGTCAAGGACATCTAATTGGTCTATGACGCTAAAAACAATTAATCCCTCTGTTTCATATTAATTAACCCTTATTGACTTGACATATTCATTAAGAAAATATTAATTAGGGGTCTATTTTATCAAATTAAGTCTTATTAATTATGCTTTGAAAATATATATTTGAGTAAATACACTTTGTTTTATCATTTAATGTTAAGGGTATTATTGGAAGAATATACATAAAATCCTCTTGATCATTAAAAGAACAACTAAATTGAAACAAATATTTTTAGAAATAGAGTCAACTAAAATGAAACGGAAGGAGTAGTAATTAGTCGATTCAAGCCGTACGTAAACGTTTTTTAAAAAATTTAAGTCCTGGCAGCATAACTTGGATTAAGAGCATATGAAATTACTCTAAGTGCTTACTTTTTTGTAAAGAAATTGATTGAAGTTAAATTAATATATCGAGGGACACCAAAGAAAGTATCAGTTTATAAGGGAAAATTTTAAAAATAGCAACTATAAAGCTTTAATTATAATTTTTATAGCAACAGTTTCAAAATTACAAAAAATAGCAATATATATTTTGTATTTCAGTAAACTGTTGCTATTTAAATATATATACAATCAGAGATTTCCTTCCTAATTTAATGCTAATCTGTTTGAGTTAAATAAGGGAAAAAATTGTTCCTTAATTTATGACACGTGTTTCTTAATTTATGGCACATTTAATTTTACAGATTCATTTACCTTATAAAACTCTTTTTTTAGCACAACCATTAAATTACAACTACTAATTAAAATTCAAAAAATGTTTTCCATAATTAACAACTCAAATCAAATTCAAAAACATTTTCCTTCATGTTATTTTTTTTTGCTGATCGACTAAAATTTTGAAGAAAATATTAAAAATACAATGGTCCAATTATAGGTATTGATCAACTAACTCTATTCTATTTGTGGTTTTCATAAAATTAAAGTGCGAAATTGCTGAAAAACTTGTAACAAACTGTCGCGGGATTCAAAAATTTGAGATCTTATACGAATTTTATCAGTTCTCGTAAAAAATGATTTAAGCAAAATTTTTTTTCAATTTCAAATTTGTTCTTGTTGTTCTGTTATTTGAAAGTTGAGATGCAATTTTTATACTTTAAATTTGAATTTTAGTTTAGGATAACTAGTGTTCGACTAAAAATTTTTTTTCGTTTGTATTCGTTTTGCAGCTTTGTATATACGAATTAGTTGTTGTATATAGCACATATTTGAGATTTAAACAAACTTGATTCTATTTGTGTGTTTCATAAAATAAAATTGCAAAAATTACTGAAAAATTTGTAACAAAATTGTGCAGTCGCGGAATTCAAAAATCTAAGATCGTATATGAATTTTATCAGTTCTAAAAAAAATGATTTGATCAAAATTCTTTTTTTAAAATTCAAAGTTATCTGTGTGTTTATGTAATGTGAAAATTGAGATACAATTGTTATACGTTAAATTTGAATTTTAGTCGATGATAACTAGTATTCGAATAAAAGATTTCTTTTCGTTGGAATTCATTTTACAGTTTTGTATATACAAATTAGTTGTTGTATATAGTATGTATTTGATATTTAATTTTATTTTTATTGTTTTTTGGTGTTCTGGAGATTGACAATGGAAAGCATACCTGTTCTTGTTAAACACTCTTGTAGATGGACATATAAATTACATTATGAAGATTACATATGTTTCCAGTTGTATGTATTTATAATATACATATGCAGTACGTTTATGTGTTCACTGGCAGTTTCATATGTTTCCAGCTGTATATATTTATAATATACATATGCAATACGTTTATGTGTTCATTGACAGTTTCATATGTTTCCAACTGTATGTATTTACAATATACATATGCAGTATTTTATGTGTAAAAATCATGTATTCTTATTTGTATTTTTTTAATATGTGGGACATATATTTTCATTGGCATATGGTGTACTAGATTCTGAAAATGACGCATCTTGGACTTGGTTCTTTGAGAATCTGAAGGAAGCATATGGTAAAAAAAAACATATGTGCATAGTTTTCGATCGTAATGCAAGTATCATAGAAGTGGTTGCTGATGTGTACAATAATGTACCACATTATGTATGTATGTGGCGTCTATAGGGTAATGTGAAAACAAATTTAGAAAGTCACATGATGCATTGTTCGTGGTAAATCAGGAAGAGCTATGTTCAAAAATAAAAATAAAAATTATTGTAGTTCATGTGAGTTTAAAGGTCACAATATTTGTTCATGTAGGAAATACAATAAATGATAAGTTGGTTGATGTTTTTAGTCAAAATGCAATTGCTGAATTTTTTCATTAAGAATTATGTCATTCTAAAATTTGAACTTGCTAATTTGTTATAATTCAAATGTTGCAATTATTTTACAGTGTTTGATTAATTTAATTATATATATATATATAGATAGAGAGAGAGAGAGAGAGAGAGAGAGACGTATTTCGGAAAAAATATATTTGCATTAGACGTAAATACAAATGCAAATTGGAATGAACATATGTATCAATCATAAATATGTATTTTTCAAAATTACAGATGCATATCAGGAAAAATATACTTTCAGACTTGTAAAAAGTAAGTATGTGTTATTAAGAATACATATGTACACTGGAATGAACATGTGTATTATTCATAAATACATGACTCATAAATTTATATGAACTTCTGCATAAGAATACAATAACTATGTATAGTTCAAAAATATATTTGCAAATCTATAAAAATACATATGCGTATATAATCATAACTGGAAAATACATATGCATTAGAAATAAATACATATGCAAAATTGGATAGAAGAAAAGTTCATAAAGACAATTACTAACATTTACATAAACTAACCATGAAAATATTGGAGTTTAAAAGATTAAATATCAACAAACTTAATATAACAGTAAAGAAACATTAACATATCATCTTTGAACATTAAAGTAACATATGAAACTTAAGAAATATTCAAAAAATTATTTATCCACCTAATGTTAACTGTTGTAAACTTCAACAAAATAAAATACACATCAAATATCATGCACTTCAGTGTCTTTTGTTATCGCAATTTCTCGAGGATGCCTCATTGGTGCTTCATCACCACTTTGGGCCTTCGCTTCTTCTTTTCTCGAACCATAATCCCACAAAAGTGAAGCATATCTTGTGCGAATAAGATCTGTATCATGTATAACATTTACATGTCAAAACAGTGGTACTTATGTATTTACAATATACATGTTATATTTACATTGAAACATATACATATACAAACATTGTCATCTACTCTTTATAAATAAATACAACCGAGCAAAAAAAATATAAATATTAACAGTACAAATAAGAAAATACATATGTAACAGGTAACAAATACATTTCATATGATTCCAAGCAAACAAATTACATATGTATTTTATTTATACATAATTTGTCAAAAAAATCATACTTATCAATAAAAAAGAAGAACATATCATAGTCAAATACATATCTTATTAGTAAATAAAATAAATAGATATCTAACCTGTATCATGTATAACATTTACATATCAAAATAGTGGTACTTATGTATTTACAATATACATATTATATTTACATTGAAACATATACATATGTATTTCATGAATACATGAATGGTCCAGATTTAGCTTACAAATAAAATATACAACTGAACATCAATTACAAACCTTATCAGTAACAAATATAAATATCTTACACATACCGTAAATACAAAATACATATCTAAAATATATTATACATAATAAAATATAATTATTATCAGTAACAAAATTATATACAAACTAAAAATCTTAGATATAACAGATGTGTATCAACGCATTAGCAACAAAACTAAAAAATAAACACTTTATAAAATATATATATATAAAATACATATATGAACATGTTGTCCAGAAACTATAAAATTTTACACATATCAAAATACCTCCTCCACTTTCTCTTCTTCAGATTCAAAATCAGATGAAACAGGATTTGCAATTTTACTAGATTCCGCTTTTTTATTTGACTTTCTTTTTTTCATCAATTTTTAAATTTTTGTGGATTTGGGGGATGAAGATTTTGTCAGTGCTTTCCGTTTCATGATTTCCACAGTCTTTACGGGATCGTTACGCTGCTTCGATCTCAACTCTTCAATGCTAACACCTCCCTTCAACTGAACTACTACGATTTGCATGTTCTGTCATTATAGTGGAACTCTAAAGATTTCAACACACAAAAATTAAACAAAAATAAAAAAACCCCAAAAAATCACCACACAGAAGAATGTGAAAAAAGTATGCCCCACGAATTTCAAAACACAAAAATAAAAATAAAAAATAAATATCCCCCAAAACAAAAACGTTGAAGAATGTGGAAAAAAATACCCATATAAAAATTTATATGGAAAAGATAACATGCATTATCTGTAAAATCAACTTACCTTAATAGATGGGACAATGTTTATCAAGAATTTGAGAGAAAAAAATCCGAATTTAAAGAAATAGGTTAGTACTTTATTAGAATTTGAAGAAATACGCTAGAAAAAATCTTAATTTTTTAAAATTTTCCCAATTCAAAATAAAAAAACCTCAAATTTTTAAAATTTTCCCAATTCAAAATGCAGAAGAATATGAAAAAATAATGCCAAAAAAAATTACAAAAAAGAAGTCATATGGAAAAGATAAAATGCATTAACTGTAAAATCAACTTACCTTAATAGATGGAAACAACGTTTATCAAGAATCAGAGAGAAAAAAACGGAATTTGAAAAAAAAAAAAATAGCAGAAGAGAGATATTGGAGAGAATTGAAATTTTTATGAATGACATGAAAATAGGGTTATGGGAAGACAAAGTGACGTGAAAAGAGGATAGTGAAAATATATGGGTAAAAGTCACGCGCTTGATAATAAAAAAGGTAAAATATTACTACTTTTACTATTAGTTGTAATTTTGAGAAACTATTGCTATTGCTTGTAATTAATATCTTAGGTATACTAGGTTATGTAATTTTTCCTTTATAAGGATTCAGACAATTAACCTGAATAGTTTTTCACTCAATCCCTTAAACTAAAAGTAGCCGGCGATTATCAAAATCTGCCAAACATGTTTCTAAGCTTAATTCTTGTCCAACTTAATTGCTGGAGTACAGTGGTTATGCAGGAATAGGAATAGTCCAGTTCTGCTTAATATTTGCTTTTTGTTTCAAGTTTGTACTTCACTTTCTTGATTTGTACAGTTTTACTTGGTAAATAAACTATTTCTTTTTGAGAAAAGAAATCTGTGGATATGAAATTCACGTATACAATTTATATATACCTGAGTCGAGCTCTGGTTTGGGCAATAACAACAGCATTAATCTACCATATTTGGTCGGTAAGGAATGAAGCAGTATGAAACTACAAAGTATCACGTCCCACAATCACATGCAGGAAGATAAAGTTTGAATGTAAAATGAAATTAGTTGATAAAATATACATATGATAGAAAAGATAGAAGTTGGGTTGAGAAAATTGTACAGAAGATGGGAGTATAGATTAGGGATGCAGAGTTTTTCCTTTTCACTTCTGTTATTTAAGGCGTAATGTAGCAAGCATATTCCACACTTGATGTATGGATTTTGTTTAATAAGAATCTGTTGGTCTGACCAAAAGAAAAAAAAAAAATTATATATACCAGTTAGAAAAAGTATACCGTGAATTGGCATAGCTATAAGATTCCAGTATTTTAAGGCAAATGGAAATTGAATAAAAGGCCCGTGGTCTCTCACTTGACATGGGCTTCCACAAACCTAAAAGTTGGGCTGTATACCATTCATTTCTAGACTAAATTCTTTGAAAAATCGATTCAGGGGTCAATAGCACATAAACAACTTCATAAGAAAATGTTCTTTTTTTCTACCCATTCCTGAGAGCTTCCACATTTTTCTCCCTCGATGACTTTACCTCACAATCTTAAAATTAAAAGGTAGATGGTGCTAACCACCTTAGTAACTCCTTCGGTCACTTCCACAAAATTTTTAAAATTTTAATTTTGTGCACTGAGTGTACAAATATTCTACACTATCAGTAAACTTGATCTAGTAGGTTATCCAATAATTTTTTTCAATTTTTGTATAAAAAATTGGGTAACCTACAATAGCATTAGAGATCAAATTTATCCAATAGTGTAGAATATTTTGTAGAAAAATAGTGCACAAAGCTTCAATTTTTTATTTTTTAGTTGTTTCTTTTTATTTATCCCCATTTAGTGGTTATGGGTTGAGGAGGCTTGGGGAAGAGTGTGGGAAGAAGAGGACAAAGAGAAAACAGGGAAGAAGAAAGTGAAAAAACAGATGATATGTATAGTATTATAGGGAGCCCGCCTTGAATGCCGGGCAGATAATGACACCACTGATTATAGGAAGTTGACACAGACACACCATGCAGTAATTGAGACCAAGTATCGTCTCTTTCATTACTCCTATTTTCTTATTCTCCTTCTAAAAGAAAAAAATACTATATAGTACTGTTACTCGATCTTATCTATATTAAATAATTAAATAATAAAATAATTTACACTCACACTATTATCTACAATTTGTTTTAGACCACAAATTCAAAAATACTTTTTTTCCTTAAGTATTTTATTCCGTATAATACATATCAGTAACCCTACCTACCAAAAATGTAAGCATACATGAATTTATCATCTACTATAATATTTCTCGTCTCTAATTTTCATCCGCTTTAGCAACCATATGGTATGCATACACTTCATAGCGTAAATGAGACCCAGCTACACCTAGGTATATGTAAAATACTCCACACGAATGCTTGTGTGTAGGGATGGATGCAAAGATGATTGATGCATTGATGCATGTGGGGGGTTTAATAAATAGATGTACCGTGTACGTATGTGTATACTGTACACATATATATTGAATTTATACTATAAGCATGAAAATGAATAGTAAAATTAATGTGCATGCATGGTACAGAGGACAGGACAGTGTATAAATTAAAGAGTCAGAGGAACAGTGAAGAGTTAGGGGGGTGTGAGTACTGAGTAGGGTGTGGTCAGGGGGTCAGAGAGGCGTCAATCATAAAGCAATGGATTGCAAAATCATTGAATGATATTTGGTCCCCCTTTTTCTCTCTTCTATTTAATAAATGAAGAAAAAAACATTATATAGGTAAGTAGTAAAATCAAAATCAAAATCCCATTCTTTTCTTTCAGAGTTGCAGACTGCATCCATATGCCATATGTGCTTTCAATATATACAAAGATCTCTCTGAACGTAGTACCTCTGTATAAGTTTAAGTTCTACAGTGGCATTCCTAATTCATGTGGCACCGTTTCACTAGACATAAAATTTAAGAATATACTACTACGTAGCTATATTACTCCGTCTTAGACTTATGTATCTTATTTTTCATTCTAGTCTATTCAAAATTCCAAACTCAGCTTGACGTGCATGTTTATTTTTAAGACCCTAAAATCAAATGATATTTTGATAAGTTATACATATCAGTAGTTTAAGCTCAATTATCCTATACTTAATGGTCAACCATAATAAAACGCATGATACTCCCTCCGTTTCTCATATTGTTCCTAAATAAGTATTAGCGTTGTAGATAATCAAGAAGATAGTAATGATGTTCTTTCAATTTTATCCTTCTTTTCAAGAAACTATTAAAGAGTTACATCTTATTCAATATATTTATCAAAGGATGTACACTTTACCCAAAGTAAAAATGTCACTTATTAAAGAACCGAGAAAGTATTGATATTTGATAGTGTAAACATTTTTTTTATTGTGACAGTAATTATTCATGCAGGACCCCAGTAAGACTGTATTGGTGGTATATTAACATATCTCTGCATTGACAAGTCGCTAGCAATTTAATTGTTTCAATGTTTGTTATTTTTATGTTTGGTCCATATGCGTTTTGCTTTGGTTTGTTTTTATTAGATCAGATGAAAAGAATGATATCTTTGTGAAGCATTCACCTGCGAAATTCTCGCCTTATATTATGCGTTTCTTTCTTTAACCTAGTAACATAATATACTTTCTAATTAAATTACTCTACCTAGTCTCATGTTTTTTTTTTTTTACTTTTTACTTCTTCCCACAAATTTTTTGTTGTTTTTTCCTACATTCACTACAAATTCTTCCTTCCAGTGAAATAGGAGTACATTTTATTTTAATAGAATAATTTCAAGCACATTACACTACTAAAAGATAAGAAATTAGCGACGGACAAATTTTATAGATAAACAATAAAATTTATTGATCATTCTTTTGAGATTATCATAAAAATTCATTAGCTACGAGTAAAATAGAGGCGAAATCCATAGTTGATTCAATTTCTTTTGAGCGTTAGATATATAAAGATGCTCCTCCTGTGTCACTTTATATGACATGCAGTACTATTTGTAGGTCAAAAAACTTTTTCATATAGTGTTGAACTAAATATTTCTTCTTATAAGAAATTGCAATAACTTCTACTTGGCTAATCTCAAATTATTCAAATTTTCTATAAATATTTGAAACCGAAAGGAAAAAATTGACCATTGTGCTCCAATTAGCGCCATTCTTTTTTGAAATAGATGAGTAAGACATAAATGGTACATTACTAATAAAACTATTTCTACTATACTCTCCCTCTTTAATAAAAAGGCTAATTTTAATATAACACATGATTGTGACGATAGAATAGTTAACAGTGTATATAAATTAATTATCACAATATAGCTAAATCAAACTAAAGAAGTGCTGCAATTGTTATTAGTGATCTTATTTTCATTAACAGTTTTTAATTAATGCAACTACTTCTCAAATAAATTCATGAGAACTCTGATAGAGACAGATCAGTAGTCCACTGTATTACTATTTCAATAATCAAATTGCTTCCTGGCATTTTCGAATATACATGTCTAGATTAAAAGTTAGGAAGAAATTATTCAATTTGGTGGTGTAAAAGTCACAAAAAGAAGTGTAATTAGATAATCGCTTTTTAGTAGGAGTAAAGATTTCAAATTGTCAAACTCAAATTATTTAATTTGCACCAAAATTTCTCCAAGCTAGGAGACAAAAAATTTACATGTAACATAACATGCAAAATCCCAACAATGATTTTTGGTCATCGGTTCAAAAAGCAAAATTGATAAGACAACTATTACCTAAATCCACTTTGGAAAAGAGGTGCAATTGAAAGCAAGCAACAACTAATTGTCTGCTCATAAGCAAGTAAGAATTACTCCCTCCGTTTCATAATAAATAAATTATTAGATTTTGGCAGACAGATTAAGGAAAAAACATTAAAGACATAAATTTATCATAAATTTCCATTTTTACCCAAAAAAAGAAAAAGTTGACCTTGTAATACCTTTTCAAAAGTAAATTGGCTGTCAAATCATAAGGGTAAATTTGAAAAAAAAATTCAATAATTCACTTATTTTGAAACACCAATAAATACCTCAACAATTCAGTTATTCCGAAACGAAGGGAGTACTATCCACCACAATGTTTGGTGGTCTAAAATTTGTTTCGAACTTAAGACTTTGACCTTAGATCACAAGGATATGTGATTTTGACATCTAAATCAACCTCAAAAAGCTAATTCATAAGGGAATAATTATCATATTTCATATAAGTAGTTCATTCACCGACCATATGAGACTCTAACTTGCTTTTAACGTGAATATATATAATTGAAACTAGATTTAGGAGAAACGTTTGAAAATTTAATTTTTTTTGGTTTGAAATCTGGCCATGGGAAAGAGGATGAAGCATTCTTTTCAAATTTGCATAAATCAGGCTTTTAAAAAGGGGGTCCCTAAAATCAAACCAACTTTATTCATGTAAAAAAGTTTCTCGAGCTACTAAAAAGACCTTCCCTCCTAACTAGTAAATGAACAAGAAAGATAAGCAGAGAAGAGAAGTGTCAAAGACCCACCCCCACGCACCCCTATTAATTCCCCATTTAAAGGGTAGTAGGGGTGCAGAAGGGGATGAAAACAAGGTGTCAAAAAAATGTATAGGAATTCAGTAGTCACTATCCCCTAAAACAGAGCGAACAAGCTCTATGTTAGTAGTAGTACTAGTACTATACGTCTTACACAATCTGAATTTTGGGAGATTGTGTGTGTCTATGGTTTACGCGGATCGAGAATGAATGAATAAATGATAGTGCAATGATGGTAAAATTATTTGACATTCTTCATAACCTAACTCTCTTTCTTCCTGCTGTACGGTCTGTTATGTCTTGTCTTTTATCTCTCTATAGTATTCTCAATATTAATTTATGTATTTGGATTTTGGAACCAAGAAAAATGTTTTCAAAATAAGTGGTTTTTTAATTTTATTTTATGTTGTTCGGTTAGTAAAGAGAAATATCCAAGGACATTTAGATATAATCTAGAAAAGTAGTAGCATATATGATCCCGAACTCCGACGCATGACCTGACCAGAAGGATGAGTCATGGCAAGACACCGATCGAGTAGAGACTTGACCCCAATACTGACCTCAGAAACTACCTTGACCCTGACCTAAGATCCAACTTCAACACCGAATTGAGACTGAGAAACCCGACCTTGACGCTAAGACCAAACCTCGATACTCTACCAAAGACTCAACCTCGATCTCCATACCCAACCCAACTCGACATCGACCCTAAGATCCGACCTAACCTCAAGACTAAACCTGAACCTGACATCGAGACCCAACCCGACCCTAAAATTGGAGACCTACAACCGATCCCAAGACCCTACTCGAGACCCCACCTCGATCATACCCTAACCTCGAGACTCGATACCAGGCCATTACTTGGCCGAGTCCTGATTTGAGATCAAGTTTCGTGTCAAAAACTGGGAGTTTGGTCTTGTTTTGATTCGACGTGGGTTTCCTTTTTCGTTTAGGGTCGGGGAGGGTTGAGTTGGATCGAATCTTCGAGTCGTCATGAATCGGGTAATCTCGGGTTGAATTCTATGTCCGTTGGGGGCTAGTGGGTTGTCACGACCCAACTTTTTAGGTCATGATGGCGCCTACCATAACCCACCAGTAGGCAAGCCAACCTTTAGTCTGGAACGGCTAGTGACGGACTACTCAATAACATAAGGAAAAGAATGTGGAATACATGAGATAAAGATCAATACATAGATGAATCCCAAAATCTGGTGGTATCAGTACAAGAGCTTCTAAACATAATAAGAGTACAAAAGTGATATATCAAGGATAAATATACTGATTCAACTTACCTCTGAATACAGCTTAGAGGCTAGTCTAATAAATAGGAGAGAGATAAGTAATACTCCGAACGTCAGAAGCTCACTCTAAGTCTCCGAATCAGGGCTACTCCACACGATGCACACATCAACGGAGATAACTCGTACTATGATCTGCAGGCTGCAGAGATGTAGTATGAGTACCAAACGAATGGTACTCAGTAGGCAACTGCCAACTGAGCTCCGAAGATAAAGTAGATATATACAACATATAAATAGAATAGCAACTACAACTAAGAGTCCATAAATCATGTAATAAGTCAATGAGAATAACAAGGGACAACTATCCTATTCATGTCCAAGAGTCTAACATAATAAGACTAAGGAAGTATCGAGGTAAACTATCTTATTCCAGCTACATTCAAAATATGCCAAAGCTATATCGTATATCCCAGGTCAATATATAGATAAAGAGCGAAAGGAAGATATATTGTAATATACAAGGTGAAGGAACGACCATACAATATGAACAACAAAGAAAGGGATATCCGATGACTTCATATAGCTATATATATATATAATACATATAAACAAGAGGTCATCTCAAACATAACATAGATTGTCATGTTCTCATTTTAAGACCTCCTTATAATACTATCAGGATTCAATACCAACATACTCAGGATTTCTAATCTATATGGCTAGATATAGAATAATCGTGTGTAGTAATATAATGAAAAGATAGCAAAGGCCAAAGACATACCTCAATCCCAATACCGGATCCATGACCAATCTGTCATAGGATAGCCATAATAATGATAATAACAATATCAATAACATCGTAAATAACCAGCTACTCCGAACAACCAAATACCTAGACGAGCCTATGCGTACCCCCACCGCCCCAGACTCGGAAGGTTCAATCAACATATAACAACACAAGGCATATTCTTCACCCATATCTATGCAACCGTCCTATACCGGCTGATAAACATAGGTGCATACTGGTGATAGGCGATGTGTATATAGGAATGAATGCAAAATATACCATCAATATTACAATGCATCATATCTGTCCTCATCAGGACCATCATTATCGTCATCAACCTCCGAACTCACCGAGTATCAATATCATATCAATAGTATCCTTCAGACTCGAACCGGATATCAATATTATCATAATATTCTCTGGCCTTGCCGGGTATCAATATCATCATGTAATAGTATCCTATGGACTCAAACCGGGTATCAATATCATCATAATATCCTTCGGCCTTGCCGGGTATCAATATCATCTCAATAGTATCCTCCGAACTCAAACCGGGTATCAATATCATCATAATATCCTCCGACCTTGTCGGGTATCAATATCATCTCAATAGTATTCTCCAAACTTAAACCGAGTATCAATATCATCATAATATCCTCCGGCCTTGCCGGATATCAATGTATCATCATAAATCTCGACACATAAATATAGACATATAATTGGTGCACAGACGCAAGCTGATATACTTTTAACCGTAAAGATATCTATCTTATCAATACATCCCAATTACTCATTATTAGCTAACCAACATTTATTATTATTAAACCGCTAGTTCGCTAGTCATCACATAACCTCTAGTTATTAGCCTAAACATTATCCTTCACATAATCCTTATTGACGGGATAACAACTAACCACTATTTATTTAATAGTCAACATCCAACACCTAGTCTAGGTTCATCATTAGACCAAAACCGTCATTTATCCACCATTCATTATTATCAACTATTCATCCTATTTTTGTTAATCATTGCTAGACAACACATTACTACTTGTCGCCTAACCATCTTTTATTAAATGACATCATTCATTAACTGACCATCATTAGCTACCATGTTCCAACTAAGCAAGATTCATTAACTAATATATTAGCTTCCTAGCCATCAAGTGCAATAGTTAGCTAATAGACAACTAGTTGCCACATAGCTTAACCGTCTAACAAGAAGAAAAACCATAAGATCATATTTCGGCTATAATCACATCATTTATAATGGTAAATAATCATGAAAATACCAAACCTATGCATGCCATCACCAGTATTCAACCAATGGAATAATAAGTATCATACTGCATCTTCCTTCATCCCATATCGGAGAGATGTGTATACAAACATATACATAATCATAAATCGCAATCACATCATTCACAATGATAAAATTTTTTGGATATTTAATCAGTACCATAACACGACCTATGGCCCATTAATTTATCCAGAATAATCACAACATCGTAATCATGGCCTTAGGCCCATATACATATCCGGGACTCATATCAATAATCATATTTATAAATCGTAGCATATCTATAATCATCTCACATATAGGAAGTATCTCACATCTAGGAGGCATAATATGAACAAGCATATCGCCTCTATTAGACATCTCATATCTATAGATTATGCATCATGACTAAGAGGAAAATCGTCTCTATAGGCTCAATAATCATAACTAAGAGAAAAATCATCTCTATGGGCCAAATATCATAACTAAGAGGAAAATGCATTTCTATAGGAAAAATATCATAATTAAGAGAAAAATGCATCTCTATGGGCCAAATGTCATAACAAAGAGGAAAATCCATCTCTATAGACAAAATATCATAATTAAGAGAAAAATGCATTTCTATGGGTCAAATACCGTAATAAAGAGAAAAATACATCTCTATGGGCAAAATATCATACTTAAGAGGAAAATGCATCTCTATGGGCCAAATATCATAATGAAGAGGAAAATGCATCTCTAAGGGTCAAATATCATAATAAAGAGGAAAATGCATCTGTACGGGCCACTAATCATAATCCGACGAAAATCATCACAATTTATCAATTCACCAAGTAATTCTCATAAATTAGGCTCATTAGTCTCAACTAGGACTACTATCCTCAACCAAGCCCACAAGGGCTAACACAAATCTTGGCCTAATTGGGCCGGATGATCCCACTTCTAATTCATAATTTCCATAATCAGGCATATTATGCTCCAAACTAGGCTAAGGTATCTAGTTCATCCTCTAGATGTCAAGCAAGCCATATTAATGCCTAAGATAGTAACTTCGACTAGAAATAAGGGTACTCAAGTCAACTCTACCAAACTTACAGTTCCAAAACTATCACACTAGCCCAATAAGGCTAAATATACAAATCATGCTTCAAATTCTGTAACACCCTATTTTCAATACCTAAAAAGATTCGATTTCAGTTTGAAAGGGTTTTTATTATTAAAAATGACAAAATGAAGTTTTCTGTTTCAAAAAGGACTATTTACAATTGTTATTCAGAGTCGCCACTTGGCATAATCCGGTGTGCCAAGTCACCCTTGGAAAATCCTTTTCAAAATTGTTTTGACTCTAAAACTGATCTGCGAACAGAGATTCCAGCTAAGGAATTTTATTGACCGAGGGGAAGGTGTTAGGCACCCCTCGATCCCATGGTTCGACCATGGTCGCTTGGTAGATCGTATCGGCTAATTTGACACTATGAACGTATAAATCACACAAAATACGTAAAAATAATGTACAAAATAAAACAAACCCCAAAATATAATGTCAGTCCAATTATACAACCCAAGGTAAAAGAAAAGCGAAAATATAAATCTTATTCTAACCTATCCTAATCCTAAGTATGCTCTCATGCTACCCTACACCTCGGACCTTCATGACGGACGTCCTCCGAGTACAAAATACTTCGGGGAAGTCCCCGAATAAAATAATACAAGTACTTCGGGGCATTCCCCGGCCAAATGATACAATTGAATCAAGTACGATAAACTAGAAAATATTCAACCAATATTCCAGATTCAAACATTCAATGAAAACTCTTATTCATAGGAATTTTGCCTACCCGAATCTATATTCGCCTATTCATTTCAACGTATCATGATACTATCACATCAACGACATTTAATGAATCAAAATAAATTAATGATTGCTTTTTATTAATTTCAATTCCAATCCCTACTTGTTTCATTTTTTGTCAATTACACCTTCAAAGTTACTCTGATTCATTCTATATATCAACGAAATCATATCGTCAAAACTATAAAATCATAACATCAACAAAAATCCAACAATCACCACTAATAATCACAACCAATTCAAATAATCAAAAATAAAAAAAATGGGGAGACAGGGTTACAGAAATGGACCTTGATAGAACATTCTTGTATGATAATAAAGAAATCCAAAGACCAAAATACTCGAACGGAGAACCTCAACAACGAAAAACTCCAATTTTGATTCCAAACTGATCTCAATAGACAGGTCAATACGAATGAAAATCAAACCCAAAACCCAAAATGAGAATCAATGAACCCCGCAACCTAATTTCAAAAATGAACCACCAAGACAGACTAAACCAAGGCTTCAACGGTCCAATAGCATCTAAAGAAATTGTATGATCTGAGCTCCGATGAGTGAAAAAAGACAAGACAACCAAAACGGTGAACAACAACCAGGTTTTGGCCAAATATCGAAGGAAAATAAAATGGTTTTTTGAGCGATTTTGAGAAGAGGTCTATCGAACAACAAGAAAGAAACCAATATGCGAACTCGAGGCTGATTTCGGAGAACTTGCCGAAGCTCTCAACCCAAAATCTCTCTCTCTCTACTACTCTTTTTCTCTTTCAATCTACTCTCCTCTCGCCATCTCACTCTGTGTGTGTGTGCGATTAATGTAGAAGAACCGAAGGTTTCTTTTTTTTTTTTAATTTTCTGATCTTTATCTTTGTAGAGAAGATGATATGATGATGATGGTGAGAGTAAGAAAAAATAGAAATGAAAATGGAGGTCTATCTATGGTGGTTTTCAGGAAAGAAGAAAAAGAGCTCAAGATTTCTTTTCTCTCTATTCTTCTTCTTCCCCTTCTTTTTCGTGCCCTCTCTCTATATATCTCCCAAGAATTGAAAAGAAAGATGGCAAGGGGACCTGTGGGATCCATCAATGAGGTCTAATGGGAAATTTCCTGGAAGCCTTATGTGTATTTCCTTTGTGGACAAGAAAAAAAAAAAGAGGGTCACGTGAGAGAGGGGATAGGAGGGGTAGGGGTTAGGATGTGTTGTCAATTTTTAGCTGGGTGGGTTGTTAGAATATTAGGATGAGACAAAATTTTTATGGCTTGTTATTTGGATAAAAAAAAGACAAAAAATAAATGCATAAATAAGTAAAGGTGAGATGGTTATTTATTTTCTTGGGGAAAAATTATAAAAAGTGGGGTTAAATTGTGTGATATCGGAATAAGAAATATTTTTGACGGGGCAAAATTACGTGTCTACATCATGCCCCCTTTGAATGCAAACACTTAGTGTTTTCATACAAAGAAGTAGACGACGAGCCAGAATTTTGTCCCGATCATTATTCGAAGAAAGAAACAGAAGGAAGAAGGGCAACCGGATCTTGACGGACATCCTACCTACCCAAATTATGAGGGAATCAAGTGACCGGTATCGTACAAGATCGGAAGGAGGTGGACTATACCGAGTTGGAGTGTCGAGTGAAGTTCCATTGAGGTTTCGGTCCGCGGCTCTGTCATTACATCAAAAATGGAAATATCAAGTTAAAACATAAATGAAATTACAAAATCCTATCTATGCAGCTTTCCTTGACTCTTGACTCGAGTTTACCACCCTATTCTTCAGGCGTGCTCCTAACTTGCCATATCTTTCAACTTATTGCTTGGTTTTCCATTGCTTTACTTTGTTGCTCGACTTTCATTTATTCGCCTTACTCTTCAGGCGGGCTTCTAACTTGCCATATTTGTCTTTCCATTTCATTACCCTGTTCTTCAAGTGGGTTCCTGGTTTCCAATTTCTTCAATTTCCCATTTCGTCACCCTGTTCTTAAGGCGGACTCCTAACTTACAATTTTCTCACCTTGTTCTTCAGGCGGGCTCCTGAAACCAGAATCAAAACTAGAACGACAATTATCCCAAACAAAGATTATAATAAGGAAGGATTTTATTATTTTTGAAAGTAATGTCCCATTTTCTAGGAGGGTCCTGAATAGAAAGTAAATTTTCATTTTTCAGGAGGGTCCTGAACATAAAGTAAAGTCCTATTTTTCAGGAGGGTCTTGAACATAAAGTAAATTCCAATTTTTCAGGAAGGTCCTGAACCTAAAGTAAAGTCCCATTTTTTAGGAGGGTCCTGAACTGAAAGTAAAATCCCATTTTTCAGGAGGGTCCTGAACGGAAAGTAAAATCCCATTTTCCAGGTGGGTCCTGAACGAAAAGTAAAATCCCATTTTCCAGGAGGGTCCTGAACATAAGTAAATTCCCATTTTCAGAAGGGTCCTGAACTGAAAGTAAATTCTCATTTTCTAAGAGGGTCCTGAGCAGGAAGTAAAATCCCATTTTTCAGGAGGGTCCTGAACATAAAGTAAAATCTCATTTTTCAGGAAGGTCCTGAACAGAAAATAAAATTCCATTTTTCAGGAGGGTCCTAAACATAAAGTAAAATCTCATTTTTCAGGAGGGCCCTGAACAGAAAGTAAAATCCCATTTTTTAGGAGGGTCCTGAACATAAAGTAAAGTCCTATTTTTCAGGAGGGTCCTGAACTGAAAGTAAAATTTAATTTTTCAGGAGGGTCCTGAACGGAAAGTAAAATCCCATTTTCCAGGAGGGTCCTAAATGGAAAGTAAAAATCCCATTTTTCAGGATGTTCCTGAACAAAAGTAAAATCTCATTTTTCAGGAGGGTCCTGAACAGAAAGTAAAATCCCATTTTTCAGGAGGGTCCTGAACAGAAAGTAAATCCCCATGGACATGCTTTCCAATAATAGATGAACTCAATGAACAAAACTTTGCCCCTGTTTCATCAAAGAAAAATTTTTCTGTTGAAAACTTAGTGGTGGTTTGCAGCACTTGGCTTTTCAGGCATCTTGCTTCAGTAGTTGTTCCTTTCATCTTTGTTTCAAATTGCTGACACTTGCCCCTGTCTTGTCTCATCATTTACCCAGAAAAGATCGAGGAAATGCCTTTGACTCAAATACCGAGCTTTTATTTTACCATGCCTCTAAGATACACCTTTTGGCATCTGATACTTCCATGAATCCAGCAACCTGTCGGTTGATAGACTTCCTTTGCTTTGTGTTGAATTACGATCCTATTTCTTTCATGTGCTGGTCTTTGGTATTTCCTCATACAATTGGAAAGACTGGTAGCAAGTTTTAAAATTCTTTCTCACTTGTTTTGACACAGACTTGACTTAAAACATAAAAGAATGACGGTGACTTTTATTTTGATAAATGACATAAAAAGACAAAAGCATGAATATGTAAATGAAAGAAAAGGGCAATGTCCCTCTTTTTAACAAAGAAGAAAACATATCAGAAGATGGCAACCAACTCCAATGACTATGACATGCATTTTAGATTAAGCTGTCTGATCTTCCTATCCAAACTTTCCATTTGTTGTTGAGTTCGTACCTTTGCCGCTACTGCTTCTTCCAACCCGTTGGACTCATATATATCATTCAATTGACGACATCTTGAAAGATTTTTGCCAATAACCTCTTTCCTTTTCACCTTTCTTTCAAACTCGCCATCGCCTTACGGTGCCCATGAGGGTTTTCACCAATAAGACTCTCTCATTTTATTTTTTCTCAACTCCACATCGCCTTATGGTGACCGTAAGGGTTTTCACCAGTAAGACTCTAATTTTTTATTTCTCTTAACTCACCATCTCCTTTTGGTGCTCGCAAGGGTTTTCACCAATAAGACTCTCATTTTCATTTTTTTCCTGATTTCTTACACTGAGGAAAACAAGTAGTACCCTACGATGTATCATCATATCCATTGCATGCTTAGTCTTAACATTATCAAATATTGATCTGAAGGACTTTCTTTGGTTGTAACTTAGCTTTTGGATAAGGTTAGAAAAGGATGGCAAGAGGCTCAAACGACGCTTGAAGCGGGAGTGGAACTTACAACTTTTGGAATAGACTCAAACAACACATTAACTCATACCCCAGTTTTTTGTTGACTGGGTGACTATAAAAATTTTATTTGGTTAGACCGAGCCCTGAATAGGGCATCCTACGTATCTCACTTCCAAGAGAGGAGAATCAGGTCGCACGTAGTTCCATCTGCTTGTTCTTTGTTTTGATCCAACTTTCTCTTCTCTCTTTTTTCTTTTATTATTATTATTTTTTGCTTTTCTTTTATTTTTCTTTTCTTACCGTTTTACTTTTTACTCTGTTTTGATTCCAAAAGAGGGATATGAAAGAAAAATAGAATTAAGCTCGAATGGGGTAAACAAAGGATAACACAATGTTTGGATAGCAGAATGAAATGCCTTCATCATATCAATCTTCAAAAATGCAAGTACTAAACATGCAATAAAATCAACAAAGGATAAAATATCATACCTAATATATTTTGACCGCATCAGCGTTGATATCCATTTCTACCATTTTGCCTTCAATATCTGTCAAATATAAGTCTCCATTGGGCAACGCTTTTTTCACAATAAAGGGACCTTGCCAATTTGGGGAGAACTTGCCTTTAGCTTCAACCTGATAAGGAAGAATACGCTTCAATACCAACTGACCAACTTCAAAATGTCTGGGTCGTATCTTTTTGTTATACGCTCGAGCCATTCTCTTCTGATACAATTGGCTATGACATACCGATGTTAGCCTTTTTTCCTCAATCAAACTCAATTGTTCCATTCGGGTTTTGACCTACTCGTCATCATCAATCTCTGCTTCCACAATGACTCGATTTCAACTTCTACAGGGATGACTGCTTCTGTCCCATACACCAATAAATATGGAGTTGCCCCTGTTATAGTGCAAACAGTAGTGCGATACCCTAGCAATGCAAACAGTAACTTCTCATGAAATTATCTAGACCCCTGTACCATTTTCCACAGTATCTTCTTGATATTCTAATTGGCGGTTTCCACAACACCATTTTCCTTTGGATGATATGGAGTGCAATTTCGATATGTGATCTTAAACTGTTGACACACTTCTTGCATCAAATGACTATTGAGATTGGCAGCATTGTCTATAATAATCATCTTTGGAATTCCAAACCTACAAATGATGTTGGCATGAACAAAATCTATCACCACTATCTTTGTTATTGACTTGAAAGTTACTACTTCAACCCACTTTGTAAAGTAATCAATGGCCACCAAAATAAATCTATGCCCATTTGATGCTTTTGGCTCAATCGGCCCGATCACGCCCATCCCCCAAGCTACGAAAGGCTATGAAGCAGACATTGCGTGCAATTCAGTGGGAGAAGAATGTATCAGATCATCGTGTACCTGACATTTCCTAACAAAGTGAAAGAAATCCCTCTCCATAGTAAGCCAATAATAACCTGCTCTAAGTATCTTCATTGACAAAACATAACCGTTCATATGCGGCCCGCATACTCTAGAGTATACTTCAACCATGATCGCCGAGGCTTCTCTTGCATCTACACACCTCAAAAATCCCAGATTCGGGGTTCTCTTATATAAGAGTCCCCTACTTAAGAAAAATCCATTAGCCAAACGCCTAATAGTCCTCTTTTGATCACTGGTGGCATGTGTTAGGTATTCTCCAAACTGAATGTATTGCTTGATATCAAAGAAGCAAGGTTCTCCATCGAGCTCTTTTTCAACCGCATTACAGTAAGCATGCTGATCATGACTCTGTATATGCACTGGATTAATGTAGGCTTTATCAGGATGTTGGAGCATTGAAGACAGAGTGGCTAAAGCATCAACAATCTTATTATGAATCCTTGGAATATGCCTAAACTTTACTGACACAAACCGTTGACATAGATCTTGCAAGCATTGCCTATACGGTATGAGCTTTAAATCTCGCATCTCTCATTTACCTTGAATCTGATGGACGAGCAAATCTGAATGCCCCAACACTAATAGTTCCTGGACTCCCATATCAACAGCTAGCCTCAAACCCAAAATGCAAGCTTCATATTCCAACATGTTATTGGTACAATAAAATTAAAGTTGCGCTGTTATCGGGAAATATTGCCCCAATTCAGAGATAAGAAATGCACCTATTCCGACTCCTTTCATGTTGACAACTCCATCGAAGAACAACTTTCAACCTGGATCAGCATCTATAATGACTTTATCGACACACAGCACTTCTTCATCAGGAAAATATGTCATTAATGGCTCGTACTCTTCATCAATGGGATTCTCAGCAAGATGATCTGCCAAGACATGGGTTTTCATGGTGGTTTGAGTCACATATACAATGTCGAACTCGGTAAGCATTATTTGCAACTTTGCCAAACGACCGGTCGGCATAGGATTCTGAAAGATATACTTCAAAGGATCCATGCGGGAGATGAGATAAGTAGTGTAGGACGAAAGATAATGCTTCAACTTCTGTGCTACCCAAGTTAGGGCGTAACACGTCCTTTCAAGAAGAGTGTACCTGGCCTCATATGTAGTGAACTTTTTGCTAAGATAATAAATAGCCTGCTCCTTTTTGCCCGTAACATCATGTTGACCCAGGACACAACTGAAAGAATTATCCATGATCGATAAATATTAGATCAAAGGCCTACCAGTCTTTGGTCGTACTAGCACGGGTGGATTTGACAGATATGTTTTAATTTTGTCGAACGCTTCCTGACATTCTTCAGTCCACTCTACCGCAACAATCTTTTTCAACAACCTTAAAATGGGCTCACAAGTGGTTCTGAGTTGAGCATTAAACCTGCTAATGTAGTTCAATCTACCCAGTAAACTCATCATCTTTGTCCTAATCTTGGGATGAGGCAAATCCTGGATGGCTTTGATTTTTTAAGGATCTAATTCAATTCCCCGACGGCTGACTACAAACCCCAACAGCTTTCCAGATAGAACTCCAAATACACATTTTGCCGGGTTGAGTTTGAGATTATACCTGCGATGCCTTTCAAAGAACTTTCTTAAATATTTAACATGGTCAGCCTGACTTTTTGACTTAATAATCACACCATCTACATAGACCTCAATCTCCTTATGCATCATATCATGAAATGTAGTGGTCATGGCTCTCATGTAATTGCTCCAGCATTCTTCAAATCAAATGGCATCACTCGATAGCAATAAGACCCCCATGGTATGATAAAAGACATCTTTTCCATGTCTTCATCATCCATAATGATCTGGTGATATCTGGCATAACAATTCACAAAAGAGGCAACCTCGTGTTTAGCATACTTGTCCAGTAAAATATGGATGTTGGGCAATGGAAAATCATCCTTTGGACTTGCTCTGTTCAAATCACGGTATCAAGACATACTCAAATTTTGCCATCTTTTTTTGGGACAGGAACAACATTGGATAATCACGTAGGATAATAAGCCGCTCGAATGACTTTGGCTTCAAGTTGTTTCATGATTTCTTCTTTAATTTTGATACTTACATTAGTTTTAAACTTCCTCAACTTCTGTTTCACAGGGGGGAATGTGGGATCAGTTGGCAATTTATGAGCCACGAATTCAGTGCTTAAACCAGGCATATCATCATAAGACCATGCAAAAACATTCTTATAATCAATTAATGCTTGAATCATTCCAACTTTTAGCTGCGACAATGAATGTACACTGATTTTAGTTTCTCTAACATCTTCTTGATTCCCTAGATTGATTGGCTCAGCTTTATTCAAACTGTTCCAACTCTTTGCTTATTTTCTCTAGTGCCTCTTCTTCATCATATTCCCCCTTTTGCTTTATTATATCTTGATTATTTTGGATTTTAAGATCAGGCTGAAAATTCCGCATGCATGTCATGTCATTAGAACCAGCATAAAAAGAACTGTATAAAGGAAAAGACAAAATCAAAATATATTAGACACAAAATAAGACAAAATAAGGTGACATTGCATTTCATTAAAAGGGAAAAATAGAAGGGTTTAAACACAAATGACAACATAACATAAACAAACTAAAATATGAATTACAACCCTAAAATAACTCTGATAAACAGGAAGAAAAATAAAACAAACTACCAAAACTCCCTCCTGATGGGGAGAGGAGTGACTTCCCAATTGTTGAGTCGGACAACTGTACCAATGAATTGCATATTTGCCTTACTGGTACCTTCTCCTGATTCAACCATGTTAACTTCAATTAAAAGGTTCTGGAAGTCATCAACTAATTCAGCTCCAAACTCTATAGGTGCCACGACACTGCTCTTGATGAATGACTTACTGAGTAGGGGCACTGGGCGAGGGAGTGACCATGTTTGTTTTTTCCTTCCCTTGGCCTTTTTCATATCTTCAGTCTTAGGTTCAAATCCCAAACCAAAAGTGCCCATGTTCTCATTCGAACATATGGGACGAACCATACCGTGCAGAGACACTCCTAAAACCCTTCCTAGCTCGAATCCATATTTTAACATTTTATTTATTATCATGACAGAAGCAGGAGACAATTCTGGCCCTGGAATAACCTGTCCTTCAATGATACGATTCACTGACATTGTATCAAAACTTTCATAGATAAATGTCTCCTCTACATTATTTGCTTCAATAAGGGACAAGGGAGAATCTTCGTAGGCGGACAAAACCCCTTTACCATGAATAACCACTTCTTGCCTGTCATGCTCAAACTTGATCATTTGGTGTAATGTAGATGCAACCGCCTTAGCATTTTGGATCCACGGTCTTCCCAACAACAGATTGTAAGAGGAGTCTATATTCAATACTTGAAACTCTATGGAGAACTCAATAGGCCCTATAATCAACATTAGTTTTATTTCGTCAATGGAGTTTGATTTTGCACCATCGAAAGCCCTGATACATACATTGTTGGGCCTGATCCTCTCAACACCAAAATTCAACTTTTGCAAAGTAGAAATAGGGCAGGTATTTGCACGTGACCCTCCGTCAATCATAACATGAATGACATAGAAATCTTCATACTTCACCGTAATGTAAGGACCCCGGTTATGCCCTGTACCTTCAACAGGAAATTCATCGTTAGAGAAGCTGATCCGATTGACCTCAAAGATTTTTCCAACCATTTTCTAAAGCTGATTTACTATAATCTCCCTAGGAACATATCCTTCATTTAATACCTTCAATATAATATCACGATATTCCTTGGAATGCAACAACAAAGATAAGAGATAAATTTGAGCAGGGGTTTTCTCCAACTGATCTATTATTGAATACTCTGGCAACTTGATCGTTTTAAAAAATTCCTCGACTTCTTCTTGGGTGACAGACTTTTTGATAGATGAAGGTCCACTCAAAATTGGCTTGGACTTCCTTAAACTTTCAGGCATGAAGCATCTTCCTGACCGAGTCAAACCCCCTACCTTATCTACATCTTCCACTACTTCTTTCCCCTGATAGGTCATCACAGTCCACTTATAGTTCTAGGGAACCTTTTTTATATCAACTATCGGAGGTTGGATCACTGGTTTGATGATAATAGGCAGTACAAATGCCCCTTTCACTGTCAAGATAGGCTTACCCGGAGCTCCTACCACCATCAACTTAGGTTTGTCCTAACTTAAACCGACATCTTTTCTGGTGCCTTGTACTGTGATCACGGGTTTATTTTTACTCTCTTGGACTTTATCTTCTTCCATTTCTGTCTGGCTCAATGATATTGCTTTCAATGAGTCTGCCACATTCACTGATTTATCCTCATTGGTTTGTATTCTGACAATAGGCTTATAACACTTTAACGACTCTTTCCCATCATATATCAATTCTAACATATTTGTTTCAGCATGGGTTGGCAACGAATTCTGGTTAATGTTTGGAACCAAAGGGGCCTGGATCAAAATCTGATTTGCATCAATTAAATATTGGATGGCTCTCTTTAAATACCAGCATTTCTCAATATCATGGCCTGGTATGTCAGAACAATATGCACACCTTAAAGAATAATTGAGATTCTTGGGAAGTGAATTTGAAAGCCTTTCTTGAATCGGGCTTAAGACCTTTATCTTTCTCAACCTATCAAACAAGCTAGTATATGTCCCAGGAAGCGTGAACTGATTTTTGACTTCCTTCACTTTCTTGTAATCGGGCCTGGGTTAGAAACCGGATCTGTAGAGGTTTAGGTAATTTGGTAGAGCTGATAGACGATTTTGTAGAGCTTGTGCACGTCATTATAGGTAAGAAGGGGTTTGAGCGTATGACTATGCGCTATATACTGGGTAAGGAGGGGGTGGAATAGCATATGGTGGGTTTTGCAGAGAATAGTAATGGTGGGGAGGAATATATGGAGCTTGTACATAGGCTTAGGATTGGGATTGAGAATAGGGGCGAGATGGTCTTTTAGGATAGGAATGGGGTCCAGCAATAATGGTCGCCATGTCTTCTTTCTTTTTTTTACCTCCGAACATGCTAGATCCACCTTGAATCACTTGTGTGGTGGATTTTAATGCGGCAAAACTCACTATTCGGTCGATCTTGATTTTGTCCTTTATCATCTCTCCTATTTTGAGGACTTCAATAAAAGATTTTCCCATTGCCAGAAGTAAATATTGAAAATAGGTCTTATCCTGTGCCTGAATGAAGACCTCTACCAGCTTACTCTCCTTCATTAGAAGCTTTACCCTGGCGGCCTGCTCACGCCACCTTATCGCGTATTCCCTAAAGCCTTTTGTGCTTTTCTTCTCCATGTTGACCAAGGATTTTTCGTCAGGAATCAGGTCGACGTTATACTAAAAATGTTGCACAAACTCAAAAGCTAAGTCATCCCAACTGTTCCCCTTGTCGATATCTTGATCGACAAACCATTCTGAAGCCAGATCAGAAAGGCTCTCGCCAAAGAAAGCCATGAGCAACTCTTTCCTTCCCCATGTAGCCCTCAATTGGTTGCAATAATGTCTCAAGTGCGCCACGGGATCACCGTGCCAAGAATACTTCTCGAACTTAGGCATTTTAAAACCAAAGGGAAGGTTGATATCTGGGAACATGCAAAGATCTTTATAGGAAACACTCTTATAACCTCCGATTCCCTACAAATTCCTCATGGCTTGTTCCAAACTTTTCAATTTCCGTGCTATGGCCTCATGTTCCTCTGTTGCGATAAGTTTCTCCGTATCAAATGGAAATGTAGGTGGCTGAGTATACCCATACGGTTTATTCATTCTCAAAGTAGGCTCCGGGGCATAATACTGACTATCTAAAACCTTCAATACTAGCTCACTAGCAGACCAAGAAAGTACCATTATCGGACGCACAACATAGGTGGAAGCTTCAGGTGGTGGCGGAGCCACTAAAACAGGCGCTATCGGTGGCGTCGGCTGAGCAGCGGACCTTGGTTGGGGAACTGCCAAGGGCACACTTGAAGTACCAGGATAATATTATCGTGGAGTGAATCCTGGCGCGTGTTCCGGTGACTTCATGGGAGCAGAGAATTGAGCCTGAAAAAGCAGTTGGCAGTTAGAGATATTCCCAAGATCTTCAGGGAGCAGAGGAGGAGGTATGCCACTATCCCATGCTCGGTGCAGATCTATTAATTGTTGCCTGAGTCTTAGAACCTCAACATTGCATTCTGAACTTTCCTCCTAGGGATCCTGATCTGGGTCAATGAGTGAATTTTCAATCTCCCTACTAGCCATAGCGAGCTTTGCTTTTGATCTAGTGAAGTATGGGTGACTAGCCAGAGTGCTGTAAACCAACCACTGTTATCTGAAAGAAGATGCTCATCGAAGACAACACCCGTTAGGATTAGGTCACACAACAAGCATGGGAATCACATTGGTAAAATTATCCTAGATTCATGTTCATTTCTACCGGCCTTGGAGGGTAATTTGGTCATTTTAACATCTCCCGATTTTCATCTACACTCATTTGCTTCTTTCTCCCAAACACACCTCTTTTCTTTCGCCCTCATTTCCCTCTTTTTTTTGTATGTCTCTATTCTTTCCCTTTCTTGTCTCATCATCCTTTCTTTATTTTCTTCTCTCGCTATCTCATTTCCTTTTATCATTCTTTATGGCTTTTGCTTTTCTTTAAAAAAGAAAATTGGGGAAAATCAAAGAAACAAAATGATTAGATCGAATCCAAAAGTAGGTTGCCTACGTATCATGTTGTACGTGAATCAGATCTTGCGTAGTTCGGGAAGTCTAGCCAAAATGACCAATTAAACTCTTTTCCTTTTTTTTTTCTTTTTTTCTCAAAACTTTAAGAAGATAAGAAAATAACAAATTGTCAAAAGAATTGGCAAAAATATTTTTGAATTTTTCAAGTTTAACATTCCTATACAAAATAAAATCTATGATTACCAAAGAAAATCTTTTTAGGTTTTCAATTTTGAATTGCATACGAAAATGAAACTTACAACTATTAATGGAAAGTCTTTTTGTAGTTTTATTTTAAAGACGTATATGAAACACCAACTCTAAGTGAAGAGTGAAATTTTTTTTTTTTTGAATTTTTGAAATAAGATCCCCGAACCAACAATAGGTTGCCTACGTATCTCATTCCTGAGAGAGGATAATCAGGGGTGCGTAGTTCGTCCAAATTGGACAATTAACGATTAAATAACAGATTGCACCCTAACTTAAGAGACATAACCAAAGACTGATGAATAAAATCTTTTTCTTTGGGATTTTTTTAACTAGACACTCCAAACAAAACTGACACCAACAAATATGAAGGAAAAATCTTTTGGTATTTTCGTTATATGATATATGAAATGTACAAAACTTCTATCATATTTTTTGAATTATAAAAGGATCCTATTAAAAAAACTTTCTTTGAAGTTTTCAAATTATGAATGCATGTTAAAGGAGACAAAGTAAAAAACTTTTCATTTTTTTTTTGTATAAATGAGTGCCAAAGGTAAAAAATAGTTTTGAATTTTTGAATTGTAAAAATCAAAAGCCATAAAGAACACTAAGAACTACGAAATGCTTCTCTGTTTTTTTTTTCACTTTTCCACATTTCTTGTCTTCACACTATTCTTCTAGCACATATTTTTTCCCAAACCAGTCCGTCAAATGACCACGTTACCTTCAGAAATGCGACATTTAGCACTTAGAGATGCTTTAGAGGTGAGTCTCCTACAAAGGATCAAGTGGGTCCCACTAGGTCTCAATATGATTCAAATAAGCATGACCTAAGGGCTGACCTACGTTGGGGTTCACTAACAAGGCTATTCAGGGGAGCGTATGGTCGATAGTGGCTGCGAGGGCTTTTCACCCACTCTGTAACACCGACAGCTCCCCCTCCTAAGATAAGGGTGACTCAACTATAGTTCGTGTACAACACGTGTACTATAGACTTGTTGCGGAAAGAATTACTCGGGTTATGCACATGATGACAGATATAAAGTGGTAACACATAGGATAAAAACTGTAAACAAAGAGCACGTAAGCACTCAACAATGATAAAATAATAGCACAAAATAACACAAACAATATCTATACACCCATAATGTCAAACAAATTCTAAAACCATATTCCGAGCATAGCATTATATCATATCCATGCTATAAATTTACCCAAACTAGGGAGAAGGCAATAGGATTCTACAAGGGTATTAAGTAATTCAACCTACGGGTCCAAAACCCTATCTAATCTTCAAAATTATATGTATATTTTTAATACTAAGTCATTCTATCCAATATCAATCTTAACATTCACGTTCACACGCAATATATATCATACATCATCCATAAAGAAGAGTAGACCGAAGTATAATAATTTGATTTTCTGGAACCGGAATGTCACATGGTGCTCATGATCTCGAAGGACCACAAGCCAACCCTCTATTGATATCTTACCTGAGCACTGCATAATATAGATAATAAATACGAAAACTGGCTATAAGGTTCAAAACATCTAAAAATACTCAAAATTGAAAACTGAATACTGATACACTTGTTCGAAAAGTCTCTAAACTGTCTGAGCTGTGGAGTTGATGGGATATGTCCCCAACTGACTCCGTCTACTGAACATAAATAAAATCTGATATGATAATAATAAAAATAAGGATCATCCTCGACTGAAGAGGACTCACTGCTATGTCTGCTGCTGCTGATTGGAACTGAGCTGCTAAGGGTACTCTGGATCTTTTGCCTCTGAACCTATGGTGTCAAATAAAACACCATAGCGCAAATGCGTCGGTACGGGAATGTACCAAGTATGAATATGAGGTAAGGCTAAATGCAAGGGCTTATGCATGAACAATTACTTAACTGAATAATCATGAGAGTACTGAATGAGAACACATGCATGAATGCACAAACCATAACTACAACCATCACCACTCTAAATACTGAAATTCGAATACTGTATTACTGTTATCTGAACTCACTACTAATACTGAGATACTGAACAACTAAATTATCTGATACCTATAACTGAGTATTGAGGTATGATCAGTCTTATCTAGCGAGTGATCTCAAAAACTGAGGATACTGAAACTGATTAACTGAATCTACTTATATCAATGATTGAATTCTGAGTTTCTTACTCTTGACTGACTGCATCGGAGATCAAACCTCTCTAATGGATGATTCCAAAATCTATTATCAATGATAAGAAATGATCATGTCCGAATCTGATAACAAGAATACTCAACTGAATTTGAGACTGAGATCAAGCCTATCTGACGGGTGATCTCGGGATATGATAATGAGATTACTCAACTGAATCTGAGACTGAGATCAAGCCTATCTGATGGGTGATCTTGGGATCTGATAATAAGATTACTCAACTAATATGAGACTGAGATCAAGCCTATCTGACGGGTGATCTCGAGATCTGATACTGAATAACTTTATATAGGATTGAGATTAAGCCTATCTGACGGGTAATCTCGGGATCTGATACTGAATAACTTTATATGGGACCAAACCTATATGAAGGGTGGTCCATGAATCCATGGAACTATCTGAGTTCCTTACTAAGATAGATGACTGTATCTGACAGTCCTGATTTTTGAAGGTTAATACTAAAACTGCAACTGTGGAAAGTAGTCACTTAACTGACATGCCCCAAATCTCAACTGGTGGGGTCCAACCTGTAACCCCAGATGGAAGGGTGTCAATACCGTGCCACAGGTAAAGACCTCTCTGGTCAAGCCTATCTGACGGGTGACCCTCGCAGGAAGTCAAGCCTAAGGCAATATAATAGTCAAGCCTATCTGATGGGTGACTAACCTTTCTTAACGGGTGACTCCTACATTCTGCGCTGACTACGCAGTTCTGGAGTTCAGGGATTGCTCCTAACGACTCTGTCTTTATGACGGGGAGCCGCCATCCCTGCCCTCGCTTGGAGCTAGCTCCTACTCCCAACTGAAAGACTATGAACTGATTCTTAACTGAACACAAACTAAGTCGAATCTGATACTGATCATGTTTCTCGAATGATCTGACTGAGTTAAGCTGAATTTACTTAGTTTCATATCGGACAGAATACTACTGAATCTCGTTATCTAACTGAACGACACTGATCTCGGGATAAATTACTCGAATACTACTGAGGACTGAACTTAACAATTGAATACTACTAGATCTGAGCTAAATACAGAATTGAGGCTAGATTACTAGTGATACTGAGATTACGACGATTACAGAGATTACTGAGATTTCTTAAGTTTTGTATCTATCTGAGAATACAGAGTTCTATAACTCGTTGAGTTCTGAGAATCATGGCTCGACTGGAATTATCATGAAAACTGACATGGGCTCTAGACAACAGATAAATTGTCGGGTATAAATAATATAAAAGTAAAACATAACCATTCTTGAATAATCAAGATCATAGACAATCATTCACCATCACAATCACTAAGACATCACTTCAAGCATTTAGGAATCCTAAACATGTAATAATATGGGGGGACATGCTATTGGATCATACTCCATTCAACAAGGCCTTGCATCAAGCACTTCGCACATATTTAAGTCTTGGCATGTACCAAAGAACACATAATTGGGGAACTTCATGCTATCATGTTACAATTCATTCATCAAACACTTAGCATGTACTAAAGTCTTAGCATGTATCAAAGAGAACATAATTGGAAAATTTCATGCTATCATGCCACAATTCATTCACTAAGGCTTTTCAACAAACACTTGGCATGCATGGCCTTACACACAATTGGGGATTTCTAATCAACATGCTAGAATGGCTCTAATTCCTTCACATAAGCATTTTATCAAACATAGGGGGAGCATGCTTTGCTTATTTAATAATTTCTACACCTAATTAGCATGGATACATCACTTAACAAGCAACTTGAAGAGGGTTTATCATGAACATCACATGAATATCACATACTAAGGTCAAAGCTTGAAAACCTTGTAAACAAACATGAATCACAACTCAATAACAGCATGAACATCAATTTCAACTCACATGAATCATGAAAACTCATAAACATAAAAGATTTGAAATTTAGAAAAGGGTTCTTGAGCTTCTTGGATGAAAGGGACCCAACAATCAACATCTGCATACCTTAGAGAAACTCTTTCTTGAAAGCCCTTGGAGAGAATCTTGATTTCTTGATTTTTCTTGAAGAAGAAAGAAAGATTTTGATTTTTGTAGAAACCCTAGCTCTTGTTCTTGAACAACTTTGAGTGAAAAAAAATAATATTTTGGGTGCAATAAGGCCAAATCCCGTGTTAAGGAGTATATATAGAAGTTGGGAAAAGACTCTTTTCACACTTGGAATTAAACTGAAAAATTCTGATTTTACATGCTGGCGCGACGCGCCATAATCGCGTCAGCTCACTGGAAATTAGACAATCGGGAAACTACTTGATGGCACGACGCGGCGGAATCGCGTTGCCACCTTGGTTGTGAACTGGAAAGGCACCGCGACGCGGTGGAATCGCGTAAGTGCACTGGAGATTGACAATTTTGAAACTAAGCCTTGGCGTGACGCGCCAAAATCACGAGGCTCACTGGATTTTGACGATTGCCATTTTGGCTGGCTTCGTGACGTGCTAAAGTGCCAGGTGGCACACTGTCTCACTAAAATGGCTCTAACTCTTTGTCCGAGTGTCAGATTTGGGCGAATTTGGTATCGAGGAAAGCTTATTCAGCTCTCTATATGACAAAAAGTCAATCTTGGGAAAATTCTGTATGGTTCAAAATACTTCTAACTTGGGAAGACACTTCTCAACCTTTTAGGGCCGGATTAACACTTCACTGAACATGCTCTAAGGCTCAGACTATGAGAAAATTTTGCGGAGTCTTACGCGAATCCTACCTCAAGGCTAAACCGTAAAATCACACTTCAAGCAGCATATGCTCATCTTCACTTCACAATCCCCAAAATGCCATCACACTATCAAAAATATAATCCACTCATCAATACGAGTCTAATGATACCCATATTGCACTATTGTGCTTCGGGTCTAAAAATGACACTAAAAACTCCAAGTGGGTCCCACATACGGAAATTGCATTTCCGAGGTCAACCCAATGCTCATCTATCACCAAGGAAGCATAACCCTCAATTGATGGGTGCAAACAAATAAAATTTGGGGCTAAATCAAGCCCTAAGCTAAATTGGAGTTTTGGGTCAAGAACAATGAAATTCACCAATAAAGTGATGAAGTCTTACCTTAATCCAGATGATAATCATGATAAAAGATGTTTACCAAACTCCCTAGACACCCACAAGACTCAATTTCGAGTTATCATACTCATTTAGGGTTTTGGGTTCTCAGATGTGCAAGAAAAATCCCCAAAATCGCAACCTTGGGGTCTATTTATAGACCCCCTCGGCAAAGAGACGCGGTACCCTATGACAACAAAGTCAAAAACTTACTTTTGACCCTCAGAACTCATTCGAAACCCAAAATATATGATCCAATAGTGAAATTTGAGTGTAAACCACAATTCAAATCCATTGGAATCATCAAAACTTCCATACAAGGTCGTTTAGGCAAAAAGCGGGACCCACATATATAGTTTCGATTTTATGACTTTCCGACTAATAGGTCAAAATGAGCTTGGGTGCATTGGGACCCGAACCAAAGGTCTACCTAGACTAAAATCGATATTTCGGATATGCTAGCGTAGTAGAAATTTTCATCCGAGATTGTTTCGCTGAAATTTTTGGTCGGTGGCCATTTGGAACCAACGAAGACTTCTAAACAGGGAATTGACTCTAAAAATCAAATGAACTGCCCGGTAATCGAACCCTCAGTCCCAGCAAGTCATAAATGACTTGGGGCAGCTATGGAGCAGCTCGAACGGTGAAAATAAGCATAAATATGGAAAATGATCTGAAGGGTCATTACATGGGTCACATTATGAGGTGGTAGGTTTGAGTCGGGGCGTTTGGGTGGATTAGGCGGTAACATTGAACGAGAATTTAGGAAAATATTTTTTTCTATATATTTTTTAGGGAAACCATCTTTTTAAAGAAAAATAAGTATGTTCTAAAACTATTTAAGTTGATCGACAATGAGAAAAATTTTCACCATACCTCACAGGCTCACTCATCATACTCCCTCCGTCTTATTTTAGTTGGTCATCTTATTAAAAATAAATATGTCATATTAGTTGATCACCTACAAAATCAAGATAGAATTAATTATTTTTTTTCATTTTACCCCTAGAATTAATTACAATTTCAGTGTCCATTCTTACACCCAATGAATATCATTAATATAGGTAAACACTCCATTTATGATTTCTTAATCACTGTATAAAATAAAATGTGCCCAATTAAAATGTGACTAAGGAAATACTGTTTTTCTCATTTTAAATTTCGGTTTCTTCCGACTCGGTTACATAGGTAAGTAGATACAGCTTCGAAATTTTACGTCGGTTAGCTTTTTTATGCTATTTTTATAAAAAAGAGTTCTTTCATAATTATTGCTTTTTCTTTTTTCTTTCTGTAAGAAAGAAATTCAACCAATATATTCCCTATTTATTTCTCAAGTACTCTAAATACGATAGAAAAACATTGGCATGTCAATTTCTTGCTAGTGTATTTGAAAAATAGTCACCATCTATTGGAGTTCTAATTTTATTTTACACTGCCCTGTGATGCCATTTGTAGAATTGAAAATTATATGATAATAACTTTGAAAAGTAGATATCTGTGAATCTTATCCTTAGATAGGTACTTAAAGACAGAGAAGTACTAGAATGAAGCAAAGTAAACCTAATTATGCATCAATATTGGGTCATGGTTGGCTCTAGCAGTTTCAGAGGGTGTACTAATTATGAGTTATTAACTTACAAGGATGATGCTGGAGTTATTTAGACTTTAATAAAGAGCATACTACTCAGTAGACTACTCCCTTCATTCCCTTTTAATTGCTCCCCTTATTTTTTATAAGTTAATTTGACTAAATTTTAAATCTAAATTAAATTAGATTAATTTAATTTTCTTAAATTAAAATTTAGATATTCAAAAATTACTTGAAAAGTACTATAAATTGCAATTCTTCTTTTTTCAATTTGATTAAAAAATAATCTTTATAAAATGTTGGTCAAAATTTATATCGTTTGACTCTAAAAATGAAATTGAGCAATTAAAAAGGAACGGAGAAAGTAATATATTTTCTAGAGTAGGTTTAGAAATCTGTCTGTAATTAAGGAGCCTCCTCTGGTCAACATCGTATAGTACAAATTTAGATTGACATAGGTTTTGGTCTGATCACCTAGCTAATTAGTGTGCTCAAAATTCAAATAGAGCTTTACACTATTCTTGTTATTGACCGTACTCTGAATGTGCCTAACTGCTTCTAAATATATGTCCAATAAACTCACATTTAATAGTACTATGTGTAGGTTAAAGTTCTCAGAAAAATAGCTAAACAATTGTCCATCAAAATAGTGTAGGTTAAAGTTCTTAGGAAATTACATAAACAATTGTCCATCAAAATAATAGCCATAAAAAATATATGATTTCTGAATAATGTACGTAATTGATACATTTTTGATACCTAATACTGTATAATTTGGCTAGCTATGTAATTGTTTTGGCCGACCGCCAAATATGCAACTTGTCCAAATTTATAATCATCACCGTTGTTTTGGTTAGTCGTGGTTAATTATCTATGTAAAACCCCACAATTTCCTTCATATTCTTCTGTCTCAATCAGCCATAAGTTCAAATACGAGTTAGTAATTTTGGGATAAGGATCATATTTGTTCTTTTATTAAGTAAAGTTCATACCCTGTCTACCTATTAATGGCTAATTCTTGATATCAGGCTAACTAATGTTTTTAAACAAGCTTATAATTTTTACCAAAACAATTGCAAGTGACCTAAAAGGTAGAACAAACTAAGAGAACCTACCATATACCCAAAATTAATGCAAATGCAGCTTTTCTATGGACTCTATTTGTACTGTGGAAAGTACTCTCTTCAATTAGTTGGAACCGTCACGATTTTTTATTTTTTTAAAAAAAAATTAAAGCTTGTTAATTTTAAATGTAATATGATATTTTTGTAGCTAAAAAAGCATGACATTAAGGATTGAAAATGTAGCAGGTATCATCCTATTTTGAGCGGACTAAGAAGAAAATAATGTAACTTGTAATCCATTTCACTTGTCTAGTATACACTAAATAATTATCTTCTTTTCATTTGTCTACTTTAATAAATCATAAGAGAATTATTTTTTCATTAATCATATTCTTATCATTTTCTTTCGTACCAAACTCACGCGTTATGTTCTGACCTATTCTTTTAAGTTGAAGTCTCTAGCCTCATTCTGTGATGTACAACTCTAAGAATAAATTTAAATTAGTTAAATGGAAAATTGGAGTATTAATTTCAATCCATAATTTTCTCCTCTTTAATTTAGAGTTAAAGTTTTCTCCAAAAGCAAACTATACAATTTAATTCTTTACCATAGATATTGTCAGTTTCTTTTTTTCTTTTATCTTTTCGGTGGGGGGCCTCTGATAGGAAGGTGGGAGGATATTGGAACTAGTAAAGAAATTTTGAATGAAGTACCCTATAGACTATAGTAGCAAAGATAGTGATAAAGAAAAAGGTATTCACATAATGAGCATAAAAAGGGAATATGGTAACATCCCTTTCTTCTTTTCATCTTGTCCTTTTCTTTTTGTTATCTTTCATTTCTTAAATCTGTATCTTTTTTAGCTCCTTTACCAGTAATTCTTCTTATCTTTCCTTTACTTTTCTTACTTTTTTTCTTTATTGTGATAGTGTAAAGCATGTGATAATACTTTGGAATAAATAGTGAAAACTTTACTAACATCTAATATTTACACTAATTTAATAAGTAAATGACATGAGATGTAACATAACATGGTAAAAACTTTACTGTCATCTGTTATTTACATGGGAAAAGTGCACACGGATATCGTCATTTAAGTTATGTCCGCTTCGGACATATGGTGTATGAAGTCACTTTAACTTCAAAAGTTATGTTTGAAATTTTATATGACTACAATTCATGTTCATATAATTGTAGTTCGATTCATTTTGCCTGAACTTTAGCTATATGTGGCAGAAATACAGTCATTTTTGCCTAGGTTTATCTATTTCTTGCTTGAATTTTAGTCATATATACTTTAGGTTCGGTCATTTGCTCGAAATTCAGACAAATGATTGGGCTTTAATCGCTTTTGCCCATACTTCAATTATATGTGGCTGATGTTCGGTCGGTTTTGCATGACTTCAATCATCTTTTCCTCAAATTTTAGTGTGCCTAAAGTTCAGTCATATTTACTTTACTTCAGTCATATCTGTCCGAAGTTCATGCACATATAAATATAGTTCAAAAAAAATTGCATGAACTTCACTCATATATAACTTCATGTATCGATTTTGTCAAGCCTAATTAATTCTAGACATTGCAAAATTTTTAAAGAGATGGGTATGATAACACGGAGCAACTTTAGCTTGAACCTTATATAATGTTAAAATTTTTACTGAATATGTAAAACACTTAAATTATTAATCGGATTATCTCACAGGTCTGCTTATGATAAAATTAATATCTCGATGTAAACATCATGTATAATTTGTTTTTCCAGTAAATATATACTACTACTCCATTTCTTTTCTTTAACATAAATAAAGTGAGTCATACAATTACCAAGGATGAAAAAGATCACTTCCTAGATACTAAAAGTTACAAAAAGAGGGTGGAAAAAAAGGGTTCTTTCCTCTTTCTCCCTCCAATGACTACTCTAATAATACACAAAATCAATTAGATTTCATATTCTTCTCTCTTTCTCTCTAGACTAGAAAGGAATAAAATAAGATATTGTTTGATGTAGAGGAGTCACAGATTTTGCCCTTCTCCTTTTGCCTTGTTCCTGTCTTTTTTGTCTCCTTGTCTTTCTTTAGCTCTCTTTTTCTTTTCTCTCTCTTTTTGTGGGTACCTGATTCTCTTCCCTTGTAGACTACTACTTTTTTTCTTTAGCTTGGCCTTGTCAGAAATTATAATGATTTCAAAATGAGTACTACTAACTTGTCTGCTCCATGCAAAATATTTCTTTTCTTATTTATTTTTTTTACTCTGAAGGCCTTCCCAAAGTAAATTCAAGATTAGGCTTCTTTGGACTTGTCTCTGTTATGCTTGATGAGCTCACTTCTCCTGATATTCTGTCATAGCTTAAGCATTTTGCATTTGCTTCCATGTCTTTATGCTGATTTTTCTCTGTTCTCTGGGTAAAATAAATCAAACTAGTGAATCAGTATGGAGAATTACGATATAATAGTAGACATAATTAATGTAAAATGTGTGGATAAAGGGAGCAAAGAATAAAATGACTAGGGGCGGGGGTAGGGCAGCCCAATGCACTAAGGCTAACGCTATGTGAGGTTTGTGGAAGGGCAACTAGGGGATGTATGACAATTACGTGATGGAAATAATATAACTTGTATATAAAATTTCAATCTAGAATTTATGTCAGCAGGTTCAGGATGAATTGAATTTTGTCTATGTACAAGCATAATTTTTTGTTTGTCAAGCCAAAATCAATGAGGTTAATTGAACCTGGCCTCTTAGTGCAAGTTTTATGTACTACCATGCAAGTGTATATTATATTTCATCTAGATGATAGAGATTCTTACTTAGTCTAAGCAACTATAGGGAAATTAATAAAAAGTCAAATCTTTTTAGGAAAGAGTTCTTCACTTTAGTTTCAAATGGCTTTTGAAAATGAGCTGCCTTATCTTTTGTAAAAGATTGAAATCCTTTCTATGTTATTCTACTTTTACGGTATCATCATAAGTCAATCCAAATTGCTATACGAATTTAATGCACTCACTATCAGTAGTATTATCATTGAAAATGTTATCTGATACTATTACTAAATAGAAGGGAGTGTCGGCGTAACCGATAAAGTTGTTGTCATGTTACTGGGAGGCCATGAATTTAAGGTCTGAAAATTGTTTCTTGTAGAAACACAAAATAAGATTGTGTATAATAAATCCTTGTGATATGATCCGTCTCCAAACCCATGTTTTTTTGTAGATAGAAGTTAGTAAATTAGTACCTCAAGAGATGCCATGTTCCCAGGGTAGTCACCATGTTTGCCATGCAGCTGCCAACTTTCCCTGCTACAAAAACCATAGCAATTGAATAGAATATTTTCAGTCAGTGGAAGCCATGCATGCAAAAGAAAGAAAAAGCATACTGAGGAAAATGAAAGCCATCTTTTTCAGTCTTAGTTAAAGTTTCCAATCTTTTTCTTTTCTATCTTTCTTAACTTAAATTATGATATGCCCTTCTTTTTTGCTTAAAAAAAAAGTTGCCACCACAATCCACACATGTGAAAGGCACATTAACTACTAGAATCAAAACCAACCTTCAAGGAAGTTTCAAAAAATAGCCATAGACCTTTAACTTTTGGCACCAAATTAAGTCTAATTTTCTACATATGGGGCCATTTTATTACAAGCTGGAATTTTTAACTCGCACTAATTTTTAAGAGTAGATCCTCTTTCACATAGTTATGTGAGCCCACAAAATCCAAAAGAAAGAGATATGCTCATTTATTCCTAGACTAATTTTGTCATTTATGGTGAATACAATCCTATTCTAAAATTTTCGAATTCTTTGAATTTTCCTCTATTCTTTAATAATTGTCACACATATTTTCATCCATTATTGCCGACAGATAGAACAACAATAGTATTATATTTCCTATCATCTGCTTCGAAACAATTTCTCTGTATTACTTTATACATTATTATCTTTAGATTCCACTTATGAAATTATATCAGATATGTTGTTGTTCCTCTTCTCTTTCTCTCATCGTCTTTTACACATACATATGCTTCTACTTTTTAAGATGCTCTGGCTTAAGACTTTGAAGGAGAATCACTTGTCATTCCTGGCTATGATGTTGAGCTTATAAAGTCTTAAATTCTTTTAGAATTTTCAATTGTGTAGTCTATAACTTTCATCATATTGATTCCCCTCATGACCCTTTCTTGTTTCTTTTTTCACTTCCTTCAAGTACTCCAACCTTGTAGTAATAATAACAATAATAAATAAATAAATAAATAAACCTTAATCATGGCCTAGCTAGTGGACACTTCTTTTGTCTGATTTGTTACCTCTGAAGGAATACTACAAAGAGTTCTCATGTGATACGTGGGGTTCTCAGTTTTCTCTTTTGTTTGTTCTCTTTTTTAAAATTTCCCTATCATACATTAAGATCAAAATTCAAAATCATAGAATTTCTAATATATAAACATGTCAAGTTACACGATAGTTAATACTTCCATTGTTTTGTGTAAACGATCATATATTCTAGAAATATGTATACAAGTAGAAATTTTTAACCTACACGTATACAATATAATTTTTCGATGAAAAAGCAATTACGCATAAATCTTTATGAATATGATATAAAGGTTGTTACCTTGAAGAGTTGCTCCAAAGACCATGATAATCTTTCTCTTGAAGATGCATATTATTTCTGCCAGCATGTTGGTCAGATAATAAATCAGCAGACTTTCTTGAATTTTCCATGTCAGGCATTAAATCCTCTGAATTATCCCCAGAAGACCCATTATCGAATACCTCCGATTGGCCTAATAATTAACAAGTCCAGAGAAAAAAGAATTAATTTCTTTTAACTTCAATTACAATCTGCTTCAAGAAAACTAAAATGAAAGGAATTTAATGCTTAGGTACTTTTTATGAAGTACTTTGGAACAACTACATTAATCATATTATAAGGTAATAATGGATATATTATATAAACCTGAAGAAGCGGGAACTGCTGCTCTGTCGGTAGTCTTGACCGTGCGATACATCTGCAAATATATACCATAAGTTATAACCATGAACATTATATATATATACACACGTTTCCATAAAAGTATGAGATTTGTAATAAATGAGGCCTGTTGATGTAAATACATTTCGTAAATTGACGGTGTTCTACAATAAATCCTATTTTTACTCGTTGACTGGATTGGTTTACTAATCAAGTGTTGTATTCCGAGGTCAAGCCTAATCCCCTTTAATTTGTGCAACTTTGGAATATAATTTACACTACCTGCTGATAGTTTGATCAAAAAATAAAATTATGTGTATTGACAAGGTATACGACTTAAACTCATTATTTAGACTAGACTAGACACAAGTTCGACCGAAATTGTATATACTCAAGCTCAGCTGCACAAAAATACATATTAGTAGTAGTAGTACAGTGTATTTATACTACTGCAAACATAGGAAAAGCAAAATGTAAAAGATTGAGACAATATAATGGAATAGGCCTTTCCTAGTACGATAGACAGGGTAGCTTGATTGATACAATACTTAATAAAGAAAAGTTCCTACACTTGAATGATGACTACCTTTTTGTTTGTGCCCCATCTACTCACCATACATGTATAATTGTTACCACTAATACATAGCATGCCCATGCACCACATTTTTTTGATAGATAAACGCATGTAAATCCACAGATTAACCTGGACACACTTTTTTTATTTTCAAAGTTTTAAACATGAGAGATATGATTAAGAATTAAGAGATTTCATATATTTAATCATATTGTGTTGTGGTTTTACGCACTTCTACACATAGACATGTGCATGGATTAAAATATAGTTGGACACAGAAATATCAAACATTGTTATTAAAGAGCTTGGTGTGCAAAAATTCATAAAGATGAGATATCATTGGGACATGATTGCATTTGTACTTCCTTATGTTAGATAGAAAAATAACAGTAATTTATTGGCGGAATATCTAAAGATCACTCTTAATTTGACTCATTTTTTCAGATCCACTAAACTCTCAGTAATCTTAATTATCCTCCTAACCTTAGCTAATTTGTGGACTTCAACCCCACCCCTACTATCTCATTATAAGAGAGTGAGATACACATTAATAACATATAGTTGAGAGCTGATTTCTCAATTTTAGTCGTCTCCGCACTATTTAAAGAAAGTGTAGTCACTCTCTTTTTACCACAGTAGCATCTAAGAGGTAAAAGCTTTCAAACAGGCAAGTTCAAGGAGATAATTAAGATTGCTAATAATTTCAAAGATGTAAAGAAAATATGTCAAATTTAAAGTGGTCTTTAGGTATTCGTAGTAATTTTTCAGTGATCTCATTCAAAATACTAGTAGCAGGACTAATAATAATAAGAGTGTCTAACTTGTCTGGCTAAGCTGCAACCCACTCACCCACTCTTTAACTGCACATTCTTTGGTATTTTGTCTGTCTTGTGACATTGTATTATTGATGAATCATTATGAATAAAGGCTCCTCTCCTCTGTTATTGACCCAGTCCTTTTCTTTTCTTTCTTTATTACACTACCCTTCTACTACAACTCCTACTGCTACTGCTACTGCTACTGCTACTTACATGGATGGATGGTTCATTCTCCAAAGCAACAAAAGAAAAAGAAAAAAAGCTGCATTATAGCCTTTGCAGAACCATCAGATCTACTAGCTAGCCTAGTTAGCTATACTATAGAAAGGAAAACAAATAAAAAGAGTGCATTGGAATTTGAAGTGTCTGTAGATTTTAGACATTTTCTTGTAATAATGTTGGCTTTTTGTACGAACTCTAATGTAAGTATTAAGACTTTTGCAAGGACTCCAAAAGCTTTTCGCCCACAGACCACAGTATACGCATACTCTAGAGTAATTAAATTTCAAAATTGACCCCTTTAATATTATGCTACGACAAAATTAGGAGTAATTTGGGTACAAAATTTACCTGTAAATGGGATTTAACATGTGCCAAAGTGAGATCTTTCACATCCATTAGCTCAAGAACCGACTTGGGCGTTGCTCCTATAAAATCACCCAAAAAAGGGAAATTAATAATATTAATTGAGTTCATATGATCATAGACAAAATCTCATACATTTACAAAACACAAGCATAATTTTTTTTGCATATGTATCGATGGACTGAGATGAAAGATGAATTTTAGTAGCTTAATTGATTGATTGTCTAAACGTTCATTATCTTGGCGGTGACAGTTCCATTCCTCACCTTGTAATTCTCTTCCCAATTTTTATTTGAAGAAAAAATAGATTGAGTTAAGAGCGATAAAATTAGTTGAACAACCTTCAATAAGCAACGGCGTACTGTAAGTGGCAGAGTGATTTTGCTGCTACTATGAACTAAGATTCAACCCTTTATCACTCGGATTCATGAAAACAAAAGAAACAAGGAATAAAAGCATATATGGAAGAAAAGGAGCCTACTTTCATGGCCACCCAAGAGCTCGACAGCATGAACAAATCTGGCATGAAGACTACTAGTCCAGCGCATCCGTGGAGCTCTCATGGTACGTTTGGCTGGAAACCTTGACAAAAATCTCGATCGCATTAGGCCAGCTTGATGATGGGATTGATGAAAAGGAATAATTGGTGAGGAATTAGAGATAGTTTTGTTACTAATATTGTTATTAAAACTACTAATACAACAACCAGAAGAATGTATAGGTAATGTAGCTGCAGTAGTACTAGTATTGTCAAAAGTTTGGTGAGCAAATATTGGGTAGTTATGATGAGAAACGGGAATAGAAGGAGAAGGAAGAGGAGGAGGGTTTTGATGGTACACTGGAATTCCTCTTATGGGTCTTAAGAAACTAAGTTCTTGATTTTGTTGTAAAGATTGGTGGATGAAATTGGTGTGAGTGTTTTGGATGGTGGGATGGAAATGGGAAGTAGTGTTAATAAGTTGATGAGGAGGAGAAGGTTTATTTGGAATATTGGATAAGGAAAGTTCAAAAAGAGAAGAAGAATTATTGCTGTTATTATCAGATTTTGAGTTTCTTGACTCCAAAGCTCTTTTCCAGAAGAGTAAATCCATCTCATCTTGATTAGTAGTACTATTAGTATTATTAGTGACCATACTAGACTTCCAAGCTGTTGATGATGCTTTGCTATTTGGTGGACTGATTTGTAAAGATAAGTCTGGTTGTGCTGGGAATAGCTCCATCTATATATAACTCTTCTCTTTGTTTGCCCTAGCTAGCTCTTTATGTTGTTGGTGGTGGTGTTTCTCGTAGTGTTTGTAAATAGGTTAAGGAAAAAGTGATTATCAAGAAGCTAAGATTTTAAGGTTGAAGGAGAGAAGATAAAATTTGGGATTTTGGAGTTTGTTGTGTTGATCAAAAGAAGGTAATAGTAGTAGGAGTAGTTGTAAGGAGGAATTTGAGATTGAGTTTTAGAGAGAGAGAGGAAGTGGAGGAGAAATGACAAGGGATGAAGATGGAGTGAATGGTTGTTTCTTTTTGTGTGAAGTATATGTGAGAAAATGACACTTTGTGAGGCTAATATGGGGTGGAGTGGGGGGTGGGGGTGCAGGTGGGGGAGGGGTTGTGGGGTTAGGGAGGAGATTGTTCCTTTTGTGGACGTGGGGGTAAGATGAGAAAAGTGAGGAAAAGATGAAGTCAAGGAAAGTAAATAGAGTAAAGTTTGGGGGTGGAAAAAAAAGTTTTGGGGCTTTGCTTTCTTTTTTACTTTTATTTCCCCCCCTCCTTTTAACGATAAGTCCCCTAGTATTCTTTCAGCCTTTCAGGAAAGAAAAAGGAAATTTTAGTGTAAGCTTTAACGTGCGCATTTGTCGCTTAACAACTCATACTCCTAGTTTTAATTAAAATAGTTGATTTCTTTTTAAAAATATTTATTTTAATTTAATTCTCTATTTTATAGAATTATAAAAATATTATTATATTTTTTTAATAATATTTTTATCATTAAATGACTAAATATTATTATTAAATAACTAAATAAAGTATATATACTTAAATTTATACTTTTCAAATATAATTAATAAGATTCATTTGATAAAATAAACCTAATAAATTTTTTATTCAGAGAAGTGTCAAAGTTAAGAAGTACAATTATTTTGAAACAAAATAATTAACTATAATAACAGTATTTGTTTGAAAATTTCATCATTGTTATATACAGGTGTTGCTATATATATATATATATAATGACGTTTGACGTTCAGATCTTATTTATCTGTTATAAACAAAAATGTGCAAAATTAGAAAGGACATGTATATAAGAAAGACAAATATTAGCAGTATTTTCCTCTTGAAGTAATGATGTAACTGATGTCCTTCATTTATATATATTTTTATATTCTTTAAATTAGATATTTGTACTTAAAATTTACTGTGTGCATGACATAAATAACGATTACCATAAATATTTGATATTTTATTTTATATCCAATATATTTCTTATATAATATCTAAATATATTGCTATAGAAAGATAATTTTATAACGAGTGTACCATCATAATAAAGGACATTGTTGTTAATAGATAAAATACCGTTATAGAGAAGTAAAAAATATAACGGGCGAAATCGATTTTGGAGAAAATTATATCATTATAATGAAATATCGTTAGAACGAAGTGACATAATAGAGAGCTCTGGACGTATAACATATCTATTGAATTAATGTAAATGCGGGTGTGAAAGTACATGTTTACCCCTTTTAACAAGGTCTAAATTTCTAGATCTGATAATTATTATAACAAGAAAATGCTACACATAAATTTGGACCTACTAATGGCTGTAAATCACAGAATTATGGTCACTCATTTGGTCAATTGCATTGGGATAATATAATACTCAGAAATTATTTGCAGCTTCCTTGTACACTCAAATTTCTTTCCTACTTTGGGAAAGCCTCAGCCAAATGGTCCTTCAAAAGTCAACGAAAAAGTTAAAGCTTTAATTTATCTTCTTAGGCCGTTCAATTTTATGGACCATTTTACTTTGCTTCGTGTCATTTTGATCTTAGGACATGTGAAATTACCTCGGATATAAGTCTGTCGATATGGGTTTAACTAATACTGTTCAAGTATCAGATATTCAATTCTAGGTGTGAGGAAGAAGGTGTTGAAGATTCCCGGATCAGATGAAAAGAGGATAATTGATCTTGTTGATACGAAGAGTTAATAACTCGTCACTCAACTTTCTATTTTTATCTCAGAAAATCACTCAACTTTAATCTTTACTTCAAAAGTCACTTAAATTTCATATTTTTTTCTCAAATTATTTAATCATTTTTTTAAATAACATTTGCTTATGTGAAATTATTATTTAGATGCAAAATTTTAAAAAATAAAAAATTATCTCTTGATAACTCTTTTATCCTTATTCATAGAAATTTAGTATCTCCCCTCCTCTTTCTCATTTTTCTTCTCCTTCTCGCATATTGTAATTAATTCAACACTAAGTATGTTTAATAAAATATCAAAGGATCACACTAAAATTTAACAATAACCAAAGAATTAAAATTATAATTATTTTGCTTTACCTTTTCAATCCTTGTTTAAACTTGTTTTTTCCCATCTGATATTGATGTTCGTATTGAAATCTAATTAAATTTAAATGTATACATTATATAGCTTATTATAAATGCGACACTCTCAACGATACCCTCCCCCACCCCCCTTCCTGTTTTCACTCTAAAGATGTCTTTTTTTTATAAATGTTTGTATTATATGTATGAAAAAAAAAATTGTACTATATGTATATGTATGATGAATTAGAGATTTTATATCCATAACTAAATATTATGAATATTATACCTATGTTATAGGGATTCACTATATGTATGTAATAACTACGTACATGTGACTTTTAGTAATAAATGAGTTAAATTACGTATTATTTAGTTATATTTCATCGTATTAATATAGTTTATATTAATAATTTTTATCCTTCGATTATTGTTGAATTTAATTTGATCTTTTAATATTTTATTAGACATATTTAATATTGAATCAATTACAATATGTGAGAAGGAGAAGAAAAATGAGAAAAGAAAATTAATTTATGAGAATAAGGATAAAAGGGTCATTAAGAGATAATTTTTTAGTTTTTTAAATTTTACATTTAAATAATAATTCCACATAAGCAAGTGTTATTTGAAAAAATGATTAAATAGTTTGAGTGACTTTCTGAGTAAAAATGTGAAAGTTTAGTGACTTTTGAATTAAGATTAAAATTAAGTGACTTTCTGGGATAAAAGTCTAAAGTTGAGTGACCATTTGAGTTATTAACTCTTGATATAAATTGAACAATTCTCCCTCGTGAATTAATTTTGTATAAATAACATAAATACCAACCTTTTTGGAAGTAATTACACTCTCTCCCATTTTTTTAATTACTTTACTTTCTCTCCCTATTAATATACATAACATAATCGATATATACATAGCATTTTGTGTATATGTTGAGATTTTTGTAATATATTGAGGGAGTTGAATTTTTTGTAATATTAAAAATATAAATTATGTATCTGTGTAATTTTTAGATTAATTTTTGTGATTAAATTAGGCCCAAAATTCACTAATCATTATAATGTGCACGTACGCATTCTCTATCTATTTTCTCAAGAAGTCCACGAATGTACTATATATTTCGGGTCAACCTAAAAGTTAAAAACTGAATTAGATCAATCTCTTTTTTAAAAAAAAAAAAATAAAAAAAAATTATAAATTATATCAAATCCGTTCTGTAGGAATTGGATCTTTAAATATGTTGGCAAATGCTACCCATTTGTACTGGAACGGAATAAAGAAATAAAAATTAATATAATACTCCAAATATGTTTTCCATTTTCCATTGGTTTCATATTGAATTTAATATAATCAAATGTGAGAATAAATTTTGTATACTAGTGTGAACACCCACTAATCTCTATTTAAAAATTGGAATAACTCCAAAATTTGACCAACCAAAATTGTATTATTCTTAGAGATTGAGACATGCATTAACTTTGATTGTATAGTACGTAATCCCTCAACCATATATAATAAGATTTCAAATTTTTCCTGTTTCCTTTTTTCTCCTATAATAACAAGACATTATGATGCTTAGCTCCTTTCTTAATTTCGAAATATTTAAAAATTAGTAAGAATGCCCAAAACTGAACAGTAAACTTTAAGATAAAAATATAGAAGAGTATATTTAATTAGTCCAAAATTAAAACAAGCTAGCTTTGTTTTTATTGTGGTCATGAGCAGAGAGGAGGATCCATGTTTTAAAAGTTTCGAGTGTCACATTCCTTTGAACATTAGCTTATGCAGCATTTTGGGTTAGCAGGGTCGAACCCGACTCCACTGGCACTATATATGTGATTTATTGTTACTCTGGGTGGCATGACTAAACATTTATACTATTTCTCATACATATGTGTATCATATATATGTATATATATATTTGCAGAGTTTCAATTGAAGAGTTCGGGTGGCTTGGCATTCCCCTGATCTGCCCGACTGCCCCTAATCATGAGAGAGGAAAGATGTTAGAAAATTTACGCAATTAAATTTTTGTAATATTAGTTTCTACTTTTTAAGCTATAGAGATAATTCGAATTTGTTCGAAAAAAAATTAATGAACGATTACTTGGCTTCATATTTCTACATCCATACAAATATAAATTTAGATGATCAAGACTAGATGAATTTTTTGCAGCCATAATATATCGATAGGCAAGTTATGTGGTGCCTTATTCATGGTCCATTTTATTTACTAAACACACACATAATTGGTCCTATTGATTTCCCTTTATGAATTGACAAGACTTTAGAATTTCGAATCAATCATTTTCTCCTAATAAGTCCATATCTTACATTTTATCACCCTAAGAAAGAGGAAAAAGAAAAGAATAGCTCGAATTTTTTAAAGATAATTTAATTTAATTAAAACTCTGTGTAGATCATTGTCTTGCTTCAAGGAATATTTTCATTCTTCATTGAAAAGAATCATGTATAAACAAAATATTCTTGAAAATACAACTATCAAAGGCTTTGTGTAAAATGATCTATTCAACTTTTGGAAGACAACAAGCTTAACCAATTTATTTTTTTGCTTTTGCCTTTTGCATGTAATATATGTATTGCAACATTTTCACATGTTGGACTTTCGTCCTAATAGACTAATATGTAAAGGGTGTAATATTTTTTTTACTGTTGCCGCGTTTGTTTGTTTTTTTTGTATTGAAATTGAATATGTGTAAATAGTTTTTTTTGGAATAATATATTTGAAATTTAGAAAGTTACAAGAAAAACACTGTGCATGTGTGTAAATGCACGTCACGTTTGTAGTACCTTTTTGTTTATATGGAAATGGAAATGAAAGGCTTTACAGCCCTTTTAACCTTGATAAAATAAATGTTACTCCTATTTTTGGTTCATTACCTTCTCTTTTCTTGCATCAAATTTTGAGTCCAAACACCAACAAATTGCGATGAACATAAATCTATAATCCGCCATATAATGTTGTGAATCCTCTGTGCGGATAGACTTAGGTCCCCCCCACCCATTCAGCCCCACACTCAAGGGCGGTGCTAGCTTGTTCTTGGGTTCATCCATACATCCATACTTCATGATTAAAATTATTTTTGTTTATATATATATATATATAGTTGATATTTAACCTTGTTCATTATTGAATCATTTATTGAAAATTCTTGACACCGCCACTACCCACACACGCATCCCAAACAAATCTACCCTCAAACTTTCTGGTCAAATTGTCAACAACCTTTTATTAGCAAAACAATTTAGCCCATCTTCATTATAGGTCATGACATTTGGAATTTTTACTGCCCAAATTGAACCAAACCCAGATTTCTAAAAGTTTTAAGGAACACAAAAGAAAAAGAAAAAATATAAGAAAAAAATTACAAGGAGATTACTTTCAAGTAATTAATCATCTCATAATATGGAATAATTTTTGAACAACTAAATAAAAAAAGAATAAAAATTCGATTATTTTTATGTAATGTTGGTCATACGAATTAATTTGGGTCCCCATACATACGATTATCAATTTGATGAAAATTTAATGCCCATAATTGTATGAATATCAAATCAATTTTTATAAATTTGAAACATTTCAATTTATATGACAAATTTGTTGAATTTTATTTAGCTCTTCTACCCAATGTTTCTTAACTGTGCCAAATAAAAAATGATTTTTTCACAAATGAATTCAGAATCAATCTCCCTTTTCAAGGATAAAAAGAGCAAAAATGGTGGAGCAGTTAAATTTACCTAGAGCAAAGTAGAGATGCAGATATTATTAGGAAAGTAAGCTAGTGTATTAGTCAATAGGAGTAGACTTAAAAATTATTTTACTAGCCTGACACAAGTAAAATAAGATATAGCAAACATACACCTTAAATGCAGCAAATGTAATGTTTTTCTAAAAGAAAATTAATTCTAAGGAAGGAATAATATTATGTGTTTCTCGGAAAAAATTGGCAAAAGAGACACCTTTCAAAATTATTTTATCAAATACCAACTAAATTTCTTTTTGATTTAATTTTTAAGGTTAGGACGTAAAAAATGAAGAAAAGTTGAAAAAGTGGGGCTCAGTAGGCTAAGGGACCATTTCATAATTTTTATAACTTTGAAAATTTAATATAATACACGTAACACCTATCACTTTTTTCAATATTAAAAAAAAAAACTTCTCACTCTTCTCTTCAACTTCAACTCTTTCTCTACTCTCAAGAATTTTCTCTCAAATGTCATTTTTTATTTTTCTTCTTCTCCTGCGATAAAGGGCTCATTTTTGCGTAATAAAGTAAGTTAAAATCAAGTTTCGATTATTTGTAGATCTATTTTATCGATTTTTATTGTTAACCGTTTTGAAGTGATGTAGTATAGAAAATTTTTTCAAATGTGGTTGATTAAATAGTTAAAATATGAGAATTTTATAGGTAATTAGTTTGATTCCGAAGCAATGGTTGTTTTTTAATTCGGCAGTTTCGATAGATTTTTTCGTCGATCACGGTGTTGAATTTTAAAATTCTTGTTAAATTTTTTTCTTTATTTCTGATATTTTTTTAGCACTGCAGTGTTGAATGGTGGATAATTGTTAATTTATGGGTTATTTTGACAATTTGATTCGAGCAGTGGCTTGTTTCTATTCGTAGACTTGTGATCTATGAAATTAATATTTAGGTGGTGTTGAATTTTAAAATTTTTGTTAAGAAATTTTGCTTTAGTGCTGGTATTTTTAAGCACTGCAGTGTTGAATGGTGGGATGATTGTTAATTTATGAGTTATTTTGGCGATTTCATTCGAGCAGTGACCTCTTTCTGTCTGTAGACTTGTGGTTTATGAAATTAATATTTAGGTGTATGAAATTCTTTTAAAATATGATTGATAAAATAGCCAAAATTAAAAGATTAATAACTAATTAATTTATTTGTAGCAATAGTTGAGTTTTGATACTACATGTTTGATTAAAAATTTTTGATTCACCACTCTGTGAGTTGTTTAATGGTGAGATAATTCTTAATTATTTTGACTTTTTCATTTGAGCATTGAATTGTTTCTGTTAATAGATTTGTGGTCTATGAATTGACAATAGCAGAATTGTTGAAGAAGAAACTGAAGATGGAAAGGAAGAAGCAGCAGACAATGAAGAAGGAGAAGACAAAAAACATGGACAGAATGAAGAAAAAGAAGAAACAGACAAAACAGATGTGGTCTTGGATATCGTTGATTTCATTAATAAAAACATTTGTGATGATGAGGAAAAAGACATTTGAATGCTAATATTGTTAATGTTTAAGACTTTTTTTTTTTTCAGAAACAAGGGAGTTGAATGATATATTGTTAGGATATGACAAACATTTTTTTATTTTATGAAAATTGGTATGATTCTGCACTGAATCTATTTTTATCAAACTATATTATTGCATGGAATTTGAATGTGCATTGTGTTGTCATAATTGATTTAGTGTATGACTGACTTCATAGAATACATATTTAATCTTTTGTATACTGTTAGCATATTATATCATTACCATGCTACTCGATTTTAAGTTGATGTGTAGTTTGATCAACTATGATTCTATGAAAAACCACATTAACATTATGAAAAAATATAAGTATTTTTATTTATTTAATCTCAGTACATCTATGTTACACCTTTCCAAACAATGAATACTAACATTATACCACATAACATCATTTTTAGGTCATTTTTCCTTTCTCCGGCTGAAATCAATTACATAGTTATAAAATTTGCTACCTGAATTTGAGTTCATGCATGTTGTCATTAAGACAGTTGCATTTTCACAATGATAAATTAGAGTCTTTTTAGAATTGAATGTTTAAGGTGTTGAGACATTATAGAATTTTAGAATAAAAACAAAGTGAATGAAATAAAATAATAAGGGATGGAGGACTTTATATATGAAGTAAAAGAAGTGTTAATATTGAAGGAATACAAAATTAGCCGTTTGTTACCGTTGGAACAGTAATTACATTTTTTGAACTATTGGTGACACCTAATAGACTGTTATCGATCATGACCTATGTCAATCATCAATGATATATTAAAGTCTACTGTAGACACTCGTAATCGATGGACCCTTAATAACATGTT
>NC_061116.1:187063043-187107519 GCF_002878395.1 Capsicum annuum
GTAGACTTACACTGTAGGTAGTGCATCGATTGATCTCTGGATCATTGGTAGATCTCGTAAATGTATGTACATGATTATAGACCCTTACTAGCATGTTGTTTAAAAATAAAAAATAAATAAAAAATAAATATAGTGTGAAATTCTACACATATGAGTGAGTTTAAACAAGTCATATAATCATATTAGAGTTTATATAAATTAGGAGTGGTGAATTACGGTGTGTGTGGATGGGTAATGATTGAACAAACAATATCCTAAGAGTAATGTTTGTCAAAGTACAAGTATGTTTTGAAGATGTTGGTTATATTTGATGCCTACCCATCCACATACTCCTTCAATCACCACCCCCAAATCAAAAAAGTATATGGATGGGTAGTCATCAAATACTATCAACATCCTCAAAACATACTTGTACTTTGACAAATATTACTTTGAGGATGTTGATTCTTCAACCACTATCCATCCACATATTCCTTTAATCACCACCGTCAATTTTTATAAGCTCTAACAAGATCATGTGACTTGTTTAAACTCCTTTATATATGTAGAAATCCACAATTTATTTATTTTTTATTTAATTATTCATTTTTAAATAGCATCCAAAAGAGGGTGTATAACCATGTACATAGATTTATGTGATCTATGAATGATCAAGACAGTAATCGATGCACGACTTACAGTGTAGGTTTACCATAGACCAAATGAATAGATGGACCCTCAAAGTACAAGTATATTTTTTATATGATATTGACATGGGTCAGCACTGATGACAGTCTATTAAGTGTCACCAACAGTTCAAGATTGTTTGTTTAACCGACAGTTCAACAGTTCAAGTGATTATGTGTTTAAACTTTTTTTGATTTATTTTTTTTCTTTCACCACCTCCAAATTATGTGATTATGTGCTTAAACTTTTTAAATTTAATTATTTTCTTTCAGACTACAAGATACTGATAGTTCATCGATTCATATAATTTACGATTGACCTATATGTCTGGTCGAGGAGTAACAGTGTCTAAGATCGATGACAGTGCATAAAATATTATCTGGTGTAGTGTGGATTGATTTTCTTGTGTATGATAGACTATATATGTGATCTGATTTTATTATCACATAATTTTTACTCTTCGTGAAATTAATCAAGGCAATCTACAATTGTATTCATTGAACAAGCATCTCCCTAAACACAATCCTCTGAATTTCTGTTATGCTTGGACCTTTATCATCACGAAAATGATTTACGCATAGTAAAACAATCATCTCAGATGAGATTTTCTTATTCCTGCTCGTGGTGTGTTTAACACCGCACGTGTAGAACCCAACATACTTGTATAGGCAAAATTTGTTTGAGGATTCGTACTTCCTTGCCCGCAACAACCAGTCGCAACCACGAGATACACATTTCACCCTCACCAATTTAGTGCAGCTCTTCTTCATAAATTAATTTAAACACTGTCTCATCGATGCTTCGTCTAGTAGCATTTTCTGCTCTTTCTTGTTGACAAATGTTTGATCACGATAGAAATTGATTTCATCGGCAAAGAAATTTCTTGATTGTGGTTCCGTTCCACAATCTTCTTCAGCATCTTGTGAGTCTGATGAAACGTATTCCATATGCATAGAATCATCTTTCATATTAATTGAATGATCATCATTGTTCTCATAATCATCCAATCGTCATCAACTGTCGGGCGCTTAAGTGGGGTGGTGATGAATTCAACGATTCTTTATAGGGCCCCTCAACTACATTTATCCTTAAAATAGGCCTAAAGCCATCATCATCAACATCCACTATGTACAACGACACACGTTTATCATTATTTATGACCGTAGGATGCATCTTTTCCCTCAAATGCATTAAATAACTAATCACCATGTCGCTCGATGCGCAATCTAGATCCCCGTTCTCCATTACGCTTGCAACCAACTCATCGTATGAACCGTTACGGTGAATCACAATGAGCAATGTCAGCTTAGTAAAAGATTTCCATTTCCAACATTTAAGAGTCTCCTCCCATTCTTCCATGAAATCACTAGAAACCAGAACAAATTCTGCAATAGATATCCTAGAATTAAGCTTTGGTCGACGATAGATTATGCTGAGGGTCTATGTCGGGATGTATGCACGATCGATGACTGACGATGACTGGTTGATGACTGAGTAGATATTCGTACAAAAATCTTGAAATTGCAAATATTGCTTCTAATCAACGATCATTGTGTTTATGGAATAGAGAAATGAACTTGGAGTCGCCTGAGCTGTTGTAATATACTTTCTAAAGTGGTTTTGAGTAATGTGAGTGATTTAAACTTTTTAACAATGGTGAAAAGTGTGTTTGAGAAGATAGAAAACAAATGGGGTAACAATGAATGCAATGCAATGGACAAGGTTATGATGTTTGTGGACTGATTTAAAGCTGGTCGCCGGAAAATAACGCCGAAAAAGTGGCCGGAATCGGAGTTTTTTGGAGGAAAATGAAAGCTTCTATTTTAAGCTATTGATTTTTTTTAAAATTATTTTTGAAAACTCAATATATTTTATATATAATGGTGGATGATGGAGTGGGTTGAAGTGTATTATTAGAAATTTGTGGGTGAATTTATTAAGTTAAAAATATTGGGTTAAAGTGAATTATTATAAAACTTGTGGGTGAAATTGTTAAGTTGAAAAAGTTAGTTATGGTGTGGAATTAAGTGGGTATATGACCAATTTTTTTAAACTTATGTCTATTTGATAAAATAATTTTGAAGATTTCCCTTTTCGACAAACTTGCCTCTGTTTCTCATGTAGTAAGGTAAAATACTCTTATCAATAATTAGATATATAGTAACTAAATGCACGACGATTATGCCTGGGAATTTTCATAGAAAATAGACATCAAAAAACTTACCCAGAAGACACATTCCACTACTCTAGAGATTAATTATTGAAAAAAAGTAGAAATCAAAAGATTTAAATACACTGTAAAATAATGTCAAGTCAAGATTTTTTGAACCCCACAATAAAAATTAACTACTTTTTCTGGAAAACGTTGAATTTATTTACCAGTTTGATTTCCTAGGCTTCCAGGCAGTATCGGAAGCAACGTGCATATTATAATAAGAAAATTCTTTGAAATATTAAACTTAAGTTAATTTTTTACATGTATATCATTCCAAATAATGTAACCTACATCTTTTAGCTACTGTATTAGATTTATTTGATTGATGCAAACTTCTATTTTTTCTCTTCATTTTTATTTGTTATGTTTCATTTTCGATAGTCAAAGTATCAGAACTTTGACCAACACTTTAATTTTAAGATATATTTTTTTATCACATTAATATAAGAACGAATGTAATTAATAATATGTTTTAAAATATATAAAATTTAAATTTAAAATATTAAATTAATTAATCTAATTCAATAAAACTTCAAAGAGTAATCAAATTGTCTCTCGTAAAGCAAAACGTGATCAACAATACCAGTAAACGCAGGGAGTAATACGAGTAACTTTTTCCCTAATGATATTGGTATATTGTGAGAATGAGACAAACTGAGTTGGTCTCAATTATAAATGATTAACTAGCATTAATTAGTGGTAAAATAAATGGGGATGAATGTCAACTATTCCTCGATAATGAAAAGTGTATTATAGTATTCCTAATCTTGGAAGATTTGGGAAAGAAATTATAGCTTTGGAAGCATCCAGGTTTGTCAGCAATCAATTTGGTATTGCTGTTCCTTCTTTCATGCAAAATTCCCAGTTTCCCTATGCATTGGGCAATAGATTAAGGTAGAGAGACACCAGAAGGAATCTTACATTAATACCCTTATTTGTTTAATCTAGAACCAATACATAATACTATAGTATTCTAAGCTTGGTACTCACTCCGTCACAAATTATTTAACATATTTATTAAAAAATATCTCAAAATAATTGACATATTTAAAGGATTCAGAGATATTGAACACCCTTTTCCGACTTTATCCGTAGTAATTTAATGAACAAATAATTAACTCAAATAAGTAATGATAATACTAATGTAATTTTAATTGGGTCATACTATTAGTCAATTTATATTTTTTATTAATTTCTCCTTAAAAATTATGCAAAAAAAAAAAAAAAAAAAAAAAATTAACCTATCAAGTAATAGGATAGGAGAAAGTAATAGTATTAGTGCAATTTAATTTATTGTTAGATCTGTATAGTACTATATTTCTTTTATGAAATAAGAGGACGTAATTATATACTTAGCTTGGCGACAAATCTAAGTGTGTACTCGAACATAAGGTACGTTTCATTAATTATAAATTACCACAACTTGATTAGTTTTACATTGTTTTAATTAATGTATTTTATGAGTTTCAAGAATGATTGATCTGACAGTACCATTTATGGTGCAAATGTTGAGTGAATTCATGATATATCTTGAAACATGTACCAAAATGTACGAAGTACATATTCTTTTCGTTTCAGATTGTTTAATTTTTTTTTATATTTATTTGTTTTAAATTATTTGTCTTGCTTATAAAATTAAAAACATTTTAAATCTTTTTTTTTTTCAATTTTACCCCTATTGAGTATCACAATATAATAAAAATAATAAATATTAAATTTATTTTTATATATAATTACAAATATTTTATTTTGTATAGTATAATCAAATAATAAAAAATCAAGAATTATCGTAAAGAAAGAAGAGTAAGAAAAATGACAAAATTGAAGGACTAGTAATAATTTTATGAAGGATATAAACTATTTTAAAATAAAAATAAATATGTATTTAATCTTGTTAAAAGAATAAATAGTTTATTGGATAAGTAATGTTAGAAATAAAAAATGGATTAGTAATTATGGAGTATAAGAAAGGAGAAGTTAGGGGTGCGTGTTTTGGAGAATGGGGGTGATGGTTTGGAGGAAAAAACTTACTTTATAAATTTATGAAAAAAAAAATACATGATAAATAGTTTGTGAAAAAAAATAAAACTTTTCATAATTAGGTAATTCTTGGAAGAAAATATTTTAAACTTCTATAATTAAGAATTATTACTTTCTGAAATAATATAATAATGTCTACAACATTATTTACAATCGAAGATTTATTTAGCGAAAGATTATTTTTTCATTAATTTTTATTTTTATTTTTATTTTTATTTTTATTTTTATATTAGTTATAAAGATCAATGCAACAACAACAACAACAACAAACCCAGTGTATTCCCACCTAGTGGGGTCTGGGGGGTAAGATGTACGCAGTTCATACCTCTACCTCTGATGAAGTAGAAAGGCTGTTTCCGATAGACCCCTGGCTCAAGACACGAGATACCACACAAACACATAGTAAAGCACAGAAGCAGATTACATAAGTTATAAAGATCAATGAATCGAATCAATTTAATAGACTATAAATTTATTTATAATTTCTCTATATTATCATTCTTTAAGATTTCTTTATTAGTTTCAGTACGATAAAACATCTCTTTTTTTTTAGATGAAAATTAAAATAATTTCAAATTTTAAATTTTAGGATAAAAGCACAATAGAAGTTCATAGTCCACTTTTCTTCTTTCTAAAAGATATATAACAATTATGCATTATTTATCCCAAATTAAATATTGATATAATTTTAAAATAATTTATTTAACCAATCTTATCTATAAGTATAAGTATAGAGGTTAAAGTTATCTATATTATATTTACTCTCAATTAATTATTCAAATATCAAACATATGTATAATTATAGTTTTCAACTATTATTAAGTAGAGAAAATGTAGTATGTGTAACTCTTACTTTAAATTGATAAATTTATTATCCTTATATAATAAAATATGTAATCGAATTATATTGTACAATAATAAAAATTAGTATAATTCACACAATTACTTTTAACAGATACATTGAGAAAGTGTAAATTCTAAAAAAATATTTTCCTTTATTTGTAAAAAAAGATAACATAAGTCAATATTTAAAGACGAAATACATATACAGATCCCTGAATTATTTCACTTTTCTCGTATAAACACCTCAATTAAACCAGGTACCTATTGAACCCTTTATTCCTTCACAAAACATTTCAATTAAGCACAATTACTGACGTGGCGCTGACGTGGTAATACACTCTCCATTAGGAGAGTGAGGACCGTAATTAATCCCAAAAAAATTAAACATAAAAAATTAACCAATAAAAAAATATATTAAAAAAATAAAAAGAAAAAAGAAATGTATCATCTCCTTCTCTTTGAATTCGTCACTATTGTTTATCCAAAAAAAAAAAAAGAATTCGTCACTATTCTGCGCCATTTTTTTTTACATACAAAAAATGCATACACAAATGCCACACACACAATTACACATAGAATTGTACCTCAGTTAGGCCACCATTGTCACTCACAAGGCAGCTGCAGGGGGGAGGGGGTTGCTTCATTGGTGGAAAAAAAAAGAAAAAAATTTTAGGAGACAAATGAAGAAGAAGAAGAAGATTCAATTTTTATTTTTTTTAATTTTGTGTGCTCAACAATGGAGAAAGAGGTGTTTGGAAGGGAAAGCGAGGGGGGGGAGGGGGAAGAGGAGGCTCGGGTAGGCAGCGGCAGGGGGTGCTTCAATTGTGAAAAAAAAAAAAGGACAGTGCCTTGTACTAAAAAATGGAGATTTGAATTGTTAACATTTGAATAAGAATTTATGACCGCTTAACATTTTGTCAGTAATGTGATGGAGATGGTAATTGTTGGTGTTGGAGGCTAATAATAATGATAGTGCTAATGGAGAATCATTCTTTTTTTAACCTATCTGCTCAAAAATGGAGAAAAACGTTTGGAAGGGAGGGGGGGGGGGGGGGGGGGGGGGGCGATCGGGTAGGTACATTTTTTTTTTGGGAGGGAGTATTAATGATTTTGTTTTAAAAAAAAATTAGATTTAATTATATTAGAAAATTATTTTTATAATTATTTTAAGTTAAAATGCCATGTGTCGTTATTTAATTCGTCACTTTGCTACATCATCAGTGTGTGTATTACACGTATTTTATATTTTTTTTTTGCCATATCAGCAAATTGGGCTCAATTGAAACCATTTGTGAAGGAATAAAGGTTCAACAGGTACCTGACTTAATTGAGGTATCTATATGAGAAAAGTGAAATAATTTAAGGGTCTGTATATGTATTTCGTCATATTTAAAACTTATTTATTATAGATTATAGTTTCAAGAAAAGTAACTTAATTATTTAATGGTAGGTAATGTTGAAAGAAGGGGTAGGGAGATGGTGGGATATTTAAATTAATAGGAGTGACATATTTTACTACTCTTTGGATGTTCTTTGGATGACATGTTTCGAACGTTTTTCTTTTTCCTTTTGTTTAATGAATTCAGTTTTTTAGACAAATTAGTTTTTGGTTTCTTCTCCATAATTATTGTTTAGCTATTAGGGTATAAGAGTGAAAAAGTAAAAATAACCCTTCAATCATTGATATCTTAAGAATGTGTCAAATATAAAGGAGTCAAGTAATTTAAAACGAAAGAAATATACCACGAAATAAATACATAATAGTGAAATCTTAGATATACTTATAGTTAGAAAATGGATTCCGCAAGTGACTACGATTATAGTAAAACATAGAACAATATGATTACAATAGAGAATGATGTATTTTGCAAAACTAGAACAGTTAAACTGGCTTTACTTTCTTTTCTTTACCCAACCCGAGAAGCTCCCACGTTTTTGTTTTCTTGGTTACTCAAACTCATAATTTTGGGATTGAAAGTGAGGGGTGTTTATCGCCCGAGCAACTTTCTCTTGTCAACTGGCTTAACGTTAACTTGTGAGGCCAACCTAATTTAACCTGCTAATCGCCTTGAGTTGAATTTAATTGAAAAAATAAAAAATAAAAAATCATTTTTGGTCTAGCTTGTTAGCCTCATGTGTTATGTGTTGTGTGTTGTAAAACTTTATCCATAGCCTACAAGATCACATGTAAATCATTAGGCAGAGATTTGAAACTAGAAGAATAGTAGAAATACTAATCTTTATCCATAGCAATAACTTTTGAAGAAGACAATATCTTCTAATCCTTGAAGATCACTCTTTCTAGTATTCTTTATCTGAGATGGAGAGGAAAAGAAAAGAAGCGTTGTCTTCTAATTTAGGAATCATACCTATTTAAGGTTTTGAAGTGCCTTTTCAGAAAAGAAACCTTTTTTTATAAGTTTTCATCTAACCAAGAAAAAGCCAATGAGTTTCAACTTATCTAAAATAAATTTCATACTAATATAGATATTTACTTCTAGACTCAAAAAAACTTGAATAATTTATTAGATCATAAATTGAACTTCTTTGTAGATATTATATCTATGTACAATATATTAATACGTGAGTGCACAAAATAAAAATTACTAACAATCTTCCACTTGGACCACATATATTTCAGAATAATCATACATAGAAAAACTTTAACGTGCATAAATTTTTGCTATCTTGATTTAAATATCTCAAAATAATCTGGTCCATCCATACTATCAATATAGGATCAAAGCGGTCTTCATAACATATATTCGAAACTAAACTCATTAATGGTCTCAACTATCAGCAATACCAGCGACATAAATCAAATACGAAAATTACATGTAAAATAATCTAAGTCATGCCTATTTTCAAGTGGTCCTACTTAATAATTTTATAGTCCAAAATTACTTTCTTATACAATATACAAAACTGCAAAAGAAAGTTAATATCTTTATTTTTCAGAGTGATCAATAAACACACGAAATTCATATATTTCATAAAACTTCAGTCTGTACAAAAAATAAACTTTAACATATCAATAGCATAAATAAAATAACAAACTCTCGGGATAGTTTGACATTTAGACACTTTCAAAACTTATTTTGGCATTTAGACACAAGTCTTGAAAAATTAGGTGTTTAGACACATTTATGACATCATTCATTCTGACATACAAACTTACCACACAAGTTTTAAACATTACAATTTAATCCCGCATCCCATCCATTTAATATTTAATATTTTCCACCTTTATTATATTTCCACCATTTTTTCATATTTTCTATTTTAATTTAGAAAATTGTCCAAGAAGCCACCAATAGGAGCTCCCCTTTTCACCAATAATTTTCGATTTTGGCCACTTTTTTGACGAAAATTTTTACATCACAACTGAAAATCTCCATTCTTGATCATTGCCTCCATTGTTGTTCCATCTTTTTTGAAAAAAAATGCAATTTTTTTCACCATTTCTACTAGCTCGAAAAACTTTCTAAATCTGCTCAATACCTCGTCATTAGATATATTTCAGTAATTTAAAAGTCCTACACATATATTTTTTCATCCCAGATCTAGGAGAGCAACGATTATATTGAAAATCAGTCAATTCACGTCTTTGTACGGACGTATTCATACCAGTCATCGATTGGTCATTGACCATATATAGACCTAAACCTTGATCTATTATCGATTTGGGTGGTCTATTATGGAAGTAGCTGAGGTAGTTGTCATGGGTGGTAATTATATGGGTACGTGGGAGGACGGTCCCAACTGTTGGAGCTGGAAATCATCTACAAAAGAGTTAGTATCCATCCCGCTGCGTCGCAATGGATCGTACGATGACATGGTTCAAAGCATAATTGAGAACGGATAATTAGAATGCGAGCCAAAGAACATTGTGATTAGCTATGTAATGAATGAGCAGGGTAAAATACATCCCACGTTCATAAATAATGATCGGTATGTGTTGTTATACATATTGGATGTCGCTGCCGATGGCTCTAGGCCATTATTGAGGATAAATATCGTTTCGGGGTCTCCAACAATTCCGCCACCACAGCCGACAATCGACGAACATGATTCATTTGAAGATGAGTGTTTGGATGCTCATCCAATGGATTCGGAAGATGATTCAATGAAATTGGAAGATTTAATTTTTTTTGAAGAAGAGGAAAAAAAGTGCGAATTGGGAGCACAAACCAACCACATCTTTTCCGACAGAACTAATTTTCAGATGAATCAAATATTTAGCAGTAAAAAGGAGCTGAAATTATTGCTGGACGTAGCAGCTGTGAGAAATTCTTTTCATTATGCTACGTTGAAGAGCTGCAAAAAATTTCTCAAGGTGAAATGTGTTTGTCCTAGCTGTGGGTGGATATTGCGGCGAAGAAGTTTGAATGCATGGACAGATTCATCATCTATAAATACGTCGGCGATCACAATTGTGGTGTCGAATACGCCACCTGTTGCCATAGAAAAATTTCATCTAAAGTCATTGCATCGCTGTGTGTGAACATGTAGCGCGAAGGAAAGGGTCCGGACACTAGCGAGATTCGGAGGATCATTTTCAAGAACTTGCAAAGCAGATCAAACTATTGGAAATGTTGGATGGGGGGTGTGATTACTAAGAAAATGATTTGAGGGATAGCGGAGCATGGGTATTCCTGCCTGCCCATTTTTTCGTACATAATCGACTCTCTTAATGTTGGCACTACCTATTTCATCATGGTGAACAAGGTCAATTATAGGTTTATGTACTACTTTTTATTGTTGGTCCCTTGAATTAGGGGATTCGCCCACATAAGAAAGGTTATTGCGGTCGATAACACTCATTTATACGATAAGTAAGAGGGCGTGCTGTTAAGCACGGTTGCACAGGATATGGAGAATCATATTTATCCCATTTCATTTTGCGTCGTTGACAAGAAGAACGATGCATCTTGGACGTTCTTCTTTGAGAAGTTGAAGTCTATTGTGGTCGATGGACCAGATTTGTGCTTTATCTCAGATAGGCACAAAAGCATCGCCAACGGCATCGCGAAGGCGTACAACCATGATCATCACGGGTACTGCATGATGCACCTAGGAGAAAATCTCCGGGTAAATCACCACTGCGGAGAACACCTCTATTTATTCTATAACGCGGCAAAGGCATATTCTTTCGAGAAGTTTAGTGATCATTTTGTGGAATTCAAGAGCAACTGTCCCGAGACAGCCTTTTTGCTCGAGCATAAGCTTGGTTTTGAGAAATGGAGCAGGGCATATTTCCCCAGCAATAGGTTTGACGTGATGACCACAAATATTATCGAGTCAGTAAATGCTATGTTGATTGACGAAAGGGAGTACCTCGTGACATCCATATTCAATTCGATTGTCAAGAGATTTGGTGAAATATTTATGGAGAGGCGTGCCTACGTCCTCAAATATAAGGATAACAAATTTATTCCCGCCGCCAAAAAGATCTTGTGAGATAATATGAGCGAGGGCGACTCCTTCTATATGAAAAACATAAGCAGGGACAAAAAGAAATACACTGTGTTTGGAAGTGGCTGTATGGCCAAAGTCGACCTACCGAAAAGGTCGTGTTATTGCAGGAAGTTTGACTTGGTCAAAATACCATGCGATCACGTGATGGCCTCTTTGTGATCGAAGCATGGTGAAGATTGTGGTTTGAGAGTCTATGATTACTCTTCGCCCCTGTATAAAGTGGAAGAGTACCTCCTTGTATATTCAAAATCAATTAATGTTGTCCCTTTGGGGTCCGAATGGAGCGTGACACAAAATTTCTAGGTGTGAATATTATTCTACCTCTCATGGTCACCAAGCTCGGAAGGAAGAAAAAAAATGCGTTAAGGGCGTTGATGAGACTTTCAAGTCAAAGAGGAGGAACAAGTGTTCACTGTGCAAGAGACCCGAGCACAAGAGAACCATTTGTAACAACAATAAATCGTAGCTAGTCTTGTATGAATTTATGTTTTTGTAAGTCATAGCAGTGTATGTATTTTGAGAACCCTTCAGTTGTCTGATTAATGCTAGATTTATGGACTGCACTCTGTATCTATTATCGACCTTTTAAAGTATTGCATATATTGTGTGTCCGGTGTATTTCTTTTATTCTTTATTTAACACATGGTTTATTATCGATCCCATATAAGATCTATTAAAAATTCTAAATATTCAAAGGGACAGATGAACAGTTGAGCATTTATTACACATCAAAAAAGCTGTTGCACGTCCAATCATACATTGCATCGATTGGGTATACGCTACCTCTATTTGATTTTCATCATTCACACGTCTACCAACCAATGGGCGGGAAGTGCAAAGGGTTCTATTTTGGTCAATATAAACACCCATCTACTGCACCCAAAATTCATCTTCATCAACTCAAAATCAGATTTAATTGACAAGATGCCAGATATTTCTTTGAGATCAAGAAGGAGGATCCGTCATAACTACGACTTGCTCCTCCTCTGCAATGACCTCAACTAGGTGTTCTATGGGCTGGGACAGAATAGGGAGCACCTTCACTGCGAACTCCGGCGGATTGCCCATTTTTTACGGGCGATTGTGGAGCGACTCAACATGGAGCCGGAGGAGATGATCACCCCCCCTAGATTTAAGTTTTTTTATTTCAGTTTTTTTTTATTTTAAGATCATTGCAAGGAGAAACTTTCATGGTTAGAAATGTTAGATGAAAGCTTCATTTTGCTTTGTTTTTGCTGTAAATATGGTTCTGTACCATCATTGCAACGAATTATTAATGAAATATGTTTGTTTGCTTACATTTGTGAATATTTTAATTTTGCAATTTTATTGTGGTTTAATTTTTTGCAATTTCTGATGTTAGAAGATAAATCAAACATTTGTGAGATGTGAAATTAATTCTTGTTTAATTCTTGTTTCTGATTTAATTCTTGTTTCCTGCATTTTTCGCCATTGTAATTTTATAATTTTTTTCTTTTTAGAATTTTTGCATGAGATCAAGGTAGAAGATGAATTGGACAGTTGTCAGACGTCAAATTAATTCATATACGCCAATGAAAAACTAATTCGGTCTATCCGCGATTATGTTAATTTATATAAAATTAAATAGAAAGTGGGTGGGATTTATTCGATACTGATCTCAATATCCATGCTTGAACAGATAAATAATTGATGCGATAAATAATACCGGTCCATCTATTGTGTTCAGTTAATTTCATAGATTGTAAACCTTGTCAATAATATACTATATTGGTTTATTGCCCTTAGTAGGATATCTGAAAAAAAGAAATAATTAATCAATAAAATAATAAATATTTAGATTTTATGCAATTAAAGTAGTTTGAACAAGTCATGTGATAGTATGAGAGTCCAAGTAAATTGGATAAGGTGATCAATGATATGTGAGGATGGGAAGTGGATGAACAAATGAATTCCTCACAACATACTTGTACTTGGTAAACATTGCCCTAAGGATGTTGGTTGTTCAACCACAATCACCTCACATCTTGTTTCACCACTTTCAATTTATGTGGACTCTCATACGATCACATGACTTGTTTAGGCTCATTCAATTGAATAAAATTTAATTAGTTATTATTTTATTAATTAAATAATCCTTTTCAAAATATGTGCTAGTCATGGTCTATAAATATGTGTCATAGTCTAGTGCATATATTAATGAAATTGTACAAAATCTATGCTAGACTATGCTTAGTTTTGTACTAGACCTGATATAGTTTGGCATAGACTTTTAACTACTTCTACAAATAAATAACTAGACTATGATATTTATTTATAGACCATAACTAGCACATATTTTGAGAAGAATTAATTAATTAATAGAATAATCAATAATTGAATTTTATGCAATCGAATGAGCCTAAACAAGTAATGTGATCGTATAAGAGTCCACATAAATTGAAAGTGGTGATCAAAGACGTGAGGTGATGAGTTGTGGTTGAACAAATGAATTCTCCACAACATACTTGTGCTTTGGGTAAACATTGCCCCATGCATGTTTGTTGTTCATCCACTACCCATCCTCGCCATCATTGATCACCTTATCCAGGTTATATGGACTCTCATACGATCACATGACTTGTTCAAGCTCCTTTAATTGCATAAAATTTAATTATTTATTATTTTATTAATTAAAAAATCCTTCTCAAAATATGTGCTAGTTATGGTCTATGAATATGTAGCACAATCTAGTGCGGTTATTAAGGAATTAGCTCCTAGTATATGCTAGACTGTTTATCTATTTGGTGAAGCATCTACCAAAAGCCTGAGAAGGCATCGATTATTAATAAGGTCTATGAAACAAGACCAACAGTAAAAAAAATAAAAATATCAGATTTTTACAACGGTCATAAAGTACATGTCAAATCAACACACAACAGTAATATCTCACTTTTTTTTCTATAAAAGGATGGCTATTTTTGTGTTAACACTCTCATTTTTTTTTGCTTTAATTTTTGTTAACAACTACAATGTCTCAAGCATCCCAAAAATCAAATGCAACAGTGTCCTGCATATGTCACTGTGGCAATCCAGCTGTTTTTAGGACGTCACACACCGATTAAAATTCAGGTCTAAAATTCTTTAACTGTGCGTTTGGAAAGGATAATGGTGGATGCTCTTTTTTTAAGTGTCTTGACGAAGACTCACCGACGAGCAGCCCATCAACATTAAATTTTTTAGGCGCTTTCAAGTTTCATATACTCCAAAGGCTTAAGAAATTCAAAGAAAATAGAGATCTACTCATGACATTGCTAAAAGAAGCCGAAGAGTAAAGGGATTACTTGAAAGGATCACTAAAAGAAGTCGAAATAAAGAGGGATCAAGTAAAGCAAAGGCTGATTTTGGCCGAGGAAAAAGAGAAAGGCCTAAAAAATTTATTGTATGATTTGTTATTGTTGTTGGATTTCTGGAAAGGTGTAATAAGGATATAAGAAACTGAATAAATAGATGTAAGATTTCTTAAATCAATCCTGGGTGTAATCTATAATTAATAAAGAATTATGTCTATGTCTTTTATCATCGACCTCCATAAACCATGCTAGTTACGGTGAGTAAATATATGAATTACTTAATCGATAGAGTGTTAAGTGTATAAATTATAGAGAAAAACTTCTATTATGTTTTCAATCAACCACTATAAATTAGGAAAATAGCTGAACTGGTAACGCAATGCAGCCATCTATTTAATCTAATGAGACAATGGAATTACTGAACATTATTTCATCAGTAAATACCATCATTGACATGTCAAATATATGTAATTCAACTATCCATAAAGAACAAATCACTAAAAAAGAAAATCATTAAGAAAATTGTTTGTTTCAAATCCACAAAACTACTTATTTTCTTGATTGAGTTCCGCAACAATGCCCATCACATCCACTTCTTTTTCTTTATGTTTTTTCTCCTCTTCTTCAACTTCTTTCTTCTCATTTTTCTTCTCTTCTTCTTCTGATGATTTCTTCTCTTCTTCAATGTTTCCAACCTCCTGTTCGACCACTAATTCTTCTTCAACTCCCTTCTTGTTTTGGTCTTCTTCTTGTTCTTCTAATTTCTTTTCACCATATTCTTTTGTTTACTCCTCATTTTCTTCTTCTGCATCAGCTATCATCTCTTCATGTTTTTATTTTTCTTCTTCTACATCTGTTGTATTCTTCTCTTTCGTTTTTTTCTTCTTCTTTACCTTTTTCATCTGTTGCAGCCATGTCCATTACTGTAACTGCAAGTTCTTCGAGGTTTACTTGATGCCGGCTACGAGGGGGACTGTCCAGGTGAACTGTATTATTTTAAAAGGATTACAAAACATATGCAATAAAATTAAATTGAAAAAGCAAAAAATAAATTAATTTAACTTCTTCTTGTTGCTTCTTCTTATTCTTCTCAATTCCCTCAGCCTCTCATCTCTAACAAAAAAAGTTATATCCAGTAGAATTTCCTCAAGCAAAGTAATGCGCTTGCACAGTTCATCGTCATTAGAAGCGTCTGGTGAAGGTTTGAGTCCACTGGAACCAGCATGATCACAAGTGCGTGGTGGAATTGGAACATAATGGTGGCCACCTAAATCTTCGTCTTCGTCCGCGACATACGCTGATGAAGTCAGAACATTCATGCCTTTTAGCTGCGCCTTCAATGCATCAATGGACGTATCCTTAGCTTCGTTTGTGTATGGCTTAAAAATTTTCATATATCTCTGTTCCATCTCACGGACAGTAGGGGTAAGGTACAGGTGCACAATCTACAAAAAAAATAAAAATAAATTACACGATATTCGCTAATATAATAATATTAGTATCATATCATAGTAAGTATAATTTTAACTTTGTGCTATTTCCTTTGTACTTAAACGGGTCGCCTTCTATTATGTTGTCGCACTTCGACGTGTGCCATCAAAGAAGACGGAAAATGGGTAGGGGAGAATCCAATGACTTGCCGGCGTACCTTTCCAGATGAGGAAAGACCTCATATATCCAAACCTGCAATCAATAGAAGCACAAGTAAGTCTACAGTGTGTATGTATTATTGCATAAATATATAGGAGTCTATAGTAAATCAATAGGATGGTAGATTATAAGTATCATAAACTCCTAGGGAAAGCTAAATAACGCGTACGATGCATTATTCCTCTTGACAAAAACTTCTTTCTGCTTGGTCAGATCAATCTTTTTTTTTAGATAGTTCAAGGTCAGCTCAAAGGACTCTTTTCCCCATGAATACCCCCGAAGAATTCTAAATCAGCCGCCATCTTGATGTGGTCTTAATCCACCTTATTTGACAGGTCCTTTGCCAGCAGCATCGCGTGCACAAATCAAACCAAAGTAAACTTCAAATTTTGTTGATTATTCAGCCTATTACCTTTCATCAGGCTAATCAACTTTGCAGCAGTAATGCTCTTGTTCTTCGTCGCCTTAAAATGAAAGCTTTCTCCATTTTGGAGGACTTTGTTCATTTTTTATTCATGGGGATATGCTAAACAATTCAGCCCCGTAATCAAAATAAAGTTCTTTAAGCCAAAACAAGCTAACTTACCGTTTACACAAAACCAAATTTTATGCAGTTTTTTTTATTTTTTATACGTCGCAACAACATATAATGAACCATCTGCCCATTAAACTTAAAATGTTTCGGCATATGCCTCAAGTGTCCGAAACATATCTTCTTAAAATCACAATACAACTTTTGTTCAACGAGAACCCGTCTAAACTCTCGATACACGACCATTCTTGCTCTCATAGAAATCTTTGCAGGAAAAGAGCCAAGATCATCCATCCAGGTTGTTACGCCGTACGACACAATAGAGATATCTCTCGCACAAATTGACAAGGTTAGGGGATCCTCCTCCCCATCTTTGCTATCTCTCCTATCCTCACCATCCTCGCTATCACTTTCACTTTCTTCTTCGCTTTTCCCCTCGCTTTTACCTTTGCCATCCTCAGCATCCTCACTCTCATGTGCACTACTTTCGTCATATTCAGAAATATTGACAAAGATTTTTTATTCAGTTTCTGACTCCGATCCATCGACTACGGGTTTATTTCTCTTGGAAGTTTACAAAAATTCTTTGGATTTTCGCTTCCTGCTGGTAGAAGCAGTGGAAGTAGGCCTTTTAATTGCTATATGAACTCTTCTCACCATCTATGATCTATAGCAAAAAACGAATCTATAGTGCTCGATTTATCGATCACTGGTCTATTAATAAAAATAAACAAATACCGCAAAAATAAATCTACAGTGGTCGATCTATCAACCACTGGCCTATTAGGAAAAATAGGAAAACGCCTCATATCCAACATGCAAATCAAGTTCCAACTTCACCAGATATTGGCAGTGCAATTCACAACAACAAGAACACTATTAAAATGGGTCCAATTCAGTACCAAAAATTAAAAATCAAACGCAATATAACTGCAAAAATTGAAAAAATTTCTAATCATTATCCAAAGTAAAACCCGATTAAACATGCGAAATCGACAATGTTAACTAAAAACACTCAAATTTTGACTAATTCAACGAAGAAAAATATAATTTTTATCAAAATTGAAGAACCCCAACACAAAGAGTCATCAAAAAAAATTACTAAAGTTGATCTAAAACTGATTGGGGAAGAAAATTACACTTACTTGAGCAAGAGAAATTGAAAAATTTCACCTGAGGAAGCAAAAATCAACCGAATTATTTTGTTCAAAAAAATAGGAACCAAAATCGGGAGAAGAAAGGTTTTGAGGAGAGAGAAATGTGTAGTTGAACATATTAAATGATTTTAATAAATATTTTGAAGATGAAAAAATATAAAAAAGGGACCATGTTGTAGTTTTAAAAAAGTTATATTTTTTTTTCCAAGTTTTAAAAATGTTAAAGGAAACCATGACCCCACAACCCTGACCCACTTTTTACCCTTTTCAAGACCTAATTCTAAAAAATAAATCAAAAAGAAATTTGGTATCTATGGCTCAAAATATGTTTTGAAAGTGGGTAGGAATCAAAACTGTCTGCCAACTCTCACTAAAATGTCTCATCATCAATATTGACAACACTCATATTAGTCACATTCTCATGAAACACATTAGGTGGCAAATTCTTCGGGAGCGGATTCACAATCATCAAGTTTGTACTAATATGCTCAATCGACACAAGACGACTCTGAACCGGTCTTTCACAACCAAAAACATAATGCCTATATGATTTGACTTTGATGAACTTCGATTATTCTTCGAATATAACATAACAAACTTATCATCACAATGAAATTTCAATGATCTTTCTATGCCACCGACTATTTACATTTTCGTGATAAAATTTCTTAGCCATATTTTTTGATTTGATGTTTCATAGCATACCATAAATTCAGCTTTCATTGTAGAAGAAGCTATTAATATTTGTTTCACATTTTCTCAAAAAAATGGATCATTCAGCCATCATGAAAACATGACCTGAAGTATCTCCTACTAGCAAGACAACCAGTAAAATTTGAATCAAAATATCCTACAATTTCTAAATAATCGGACCTCCAATAAGTGAACATGTAATCTTTAGTTCTTTGAAGATACCTCATAATTCATTTTGTAGTTTATTAATGATCTATTTTTGAATTACTAAAATATCGGTCCAACATTTTCACTATGTACGCTATATCTGAGCGCTACAAACTTGTGCATACATAAGACTTTCCACTGTTGATGCATATGAAATTTTGTCTATCTCTTTTTTTTCTAGGATCAAATTTGGACATTAAGGCAAATTAAATTTATCACCTTTTGTCATAGGTGTATCTCCTAATGCACAATTTTGCTTGTCAAATCTACTTAACATTTTATCAATTGCAATAGTCCAAGCATGTTTCTAATGTGATCCTTATGGATCTCTATACCTAGAACAAAGGTCACCTTACCAAGATTTTTCATTTCAAATTTACTAAAGAGAAATTTCTTGGTTTCATGCAATAAACTTGTATCTCTGCCTGCTAGTAGAATCTCATCTGAATATAACACAAGAATAACAAATTTGCTCCCAATGAATTTGAGATATATGTACTGATTAAAGGTATTTTTATTAAAATCAAAAGAGGTTATTACCTGATCGAACTTTTGAATTCATTGACTAGATACCTATTTTAGATCATAATTAGACTTCTTAAATTTACATACAAGGTGCTTTGAATCTTATGACTCAAATAATTCTGGTTGCATCATGTACATCTTTTCTTCAACGTCTCCATTGAGAAATGCTATTTTTACATTCATTTGATGTAGCTCTAAGTTATAATGAGATACAAGTGCCATAATGATTCTAAAGGAATCTTTTAATGAAACTAGTGAAAAAGTCTCTTTAAAATCTATGTCTTCTTTTTGAATGAATCCCTTAGCAACTAGATGTACTTAATATCTTTCGATGTTACCTTTCGAATCATGTTTGATTTTAAAAATTCACTTACAACCAATAGGTTTCATTTCCTGTGGTAACTCGATAAGATCCCAACGCCATAGTTTTTCATAGACTTCAACTCAACTTTCATGGATTTAAATTATTCACTAGAGTTTCAACATGATTTCGCTTAAATAACAGTTATAGAATCATCTTTTAATTCCATGTCAAAATCATGCTCTAGGAGATAAATAATATAATCATCTAAAATTGCATTTCTCCTTTCTCTGCTGGATCTTCTTTTAAGCACTTCAACTTGAGGTTGTTGAACATTAGGTAATATCATTGTATTTTCTCCATAATCCTGATTTACAGGTTGAAACACATTCAGTAAAGTAATCTGATTATTTTCACAAGAAATTACATTATCAATTTCATCTTCAAACACAATTTATTTATTTTGATTACTTCCACTATTATCAACCTCCTCAATAAATTTGGCATTTTCTGTTTCAGAAAAAAATCTATTCGAGGAGTCATAAAACTTAAAACCTCTTGATCTTTCTGAGTAACCTACAAAGTATCATCTAACAGTTCTTGAATCCAACTTCTTTTCATTAGGCTTGTATGGCCTTGCTTTGGCTAGACATCCCCAGACCTGCAAGTGCCGAATAGTAGGCTTCTTACAGGTCCATAACTCGTACGAGGTATTCACTGTCGCTTTGATTAGAACTCTGTTTAGTATATAAATTGTAGTTTTTAGAGCTTTTCCCCAAACTGATTCAGGTAAAGAATAATAACTAATCATGCTTCTTACCACATCCTTAAAAGTTTGATTTTGTCTATCAGCTACGCCATTTTGACTTGGAGTTCGCGACACAGTGTGTTGAGGTAAAATTCAATACTCTGTCAAATACTTAGAAAAAGGTCCTGAACGTTGTTCACTTGATCCATTATATCTACCGTAATATTTTTCACCACAGTTAGATTTGACAACCTTAATTTTCTTGCCTAATTGAGTTTCAACTTCAACCATGTAAATTTTAAGAACATTCAAAGATTGTGACTTCTCATAAATTATATAGAGATATCCGTAATGAGAATCTTCATTTATAAAGTCAATAAAATATTATTTACTTCTATATAGACCACTTTTTCTTGTATTCGTCTATTTTTTCTTGATATATGCTATACAAATTTCAAAACTGATAAATCACAGGAATAAAAAATTTCTTCTGACACAAGCCTTGGAATTCTTTATTTAGAAATATGATCCAATCGTTTATACCATAATATTGATGAATTCTCATTTGTTAATCTGCGCTTAGTATCAAAATTACTTGAATGCAGATTTTCGTTGCTTTATGGGGCTTATCTCTTTAATTTGTATAACTTATCCATCAAAATACCAGTTTCAACAACACTAGAATTTAGAGAAATACTATAAATTTTATTTTCAATAGAATAATTGTATCCAAATATGTCCAAACAAGAAGTAGAAATTAAATTCCATTCAAATAATAGTATAATAAATTTTCCCTCTAATTTCAAATAAAAATTAGTATCTAATGAAATTCTAAAGACAACAATAGCCTTTACAGATACTTTATTGTCGTTGCCTACATAGATGTATCTTTCAGCATCAATCGATGCTAGATTTCTTAAGCAATTTTGCATGATAGCATTTACGTGAGTAATTGCATCCGTATTTATCCATCAAGTGTCACTAGATACCGTAGCCAAATTAAGTTCTGAACAAACAAAGATAAGAATCTGAATCTTACTTTCTTTTTACGCCAGCCAGCGTACTTGGAACATTCTTTCTTTATGTGACAAATTTTCTTTCAAAGGAAACAAGTCTTTGAATTCTTGGACTGTGGTGTTCCTTCGTTTGTATTTTTTTTAGTATTACTCATTTTTCACTTATTTGAAACGGTTTTGGTTTCAGAGGTAGATGCGAAATGAGCACTTTTAATTTTATCTTATTTCTATCTTTAAACACCTTAACTTTTGACCCTTAGAGATTTCCTGAGTTTGAGCTTTCTGATCATCATACGACTCATGCTTACTTGTCATTTGATGTGGGTATGACTTAGGGGTCTTGTTTGTATGTTACTTAGTATGGTTTAAGTTATTTTTTGTCCAAGGTACGAGTGGACATCATAAGGGTGGTATATTGATGGTACAAGATAGGAGAGTCACTCGTATGTTGCTCAGTGTGTCAAGCCCTTGGTAGGTTGCCCAGGGTACAGTTCTAGGGTTCTACTCATATGTTGTGGATATAAGTTGGTCTATGAAGTCATATGTTAGACAGGATTGGAGTCCAACTTTCTATCTATAATACGAGTGGTGGGTACCACTCGTATGTTGTGTGTACTAGTTAGGGGACCAAGTCGTACCCTTCTACACACATTTTTCAGCTTTTAAGCTGAGGGTGTTTTAGACATTTTCCACTCCAAACCCTTAAGACCCCAGATCCTATAACACTAATTGATCTCTCATTACTCACTTTAGAATATCAAACCAGTCAAAATCCTCTCTGAACTCTCTCTTGAAAATTGGTCTAGGGTTTCTACAAGGTGTTCATCTAGAAGCTTAAAGACCAAAATCGCTCTGTGAATCTTCATGAATAAAGCATGCGACTCTTCTCTCATTGTTAGATCATAAAAAATTATGTGTTTAAAGCATTAATTATGAATCATTAGTGGTGGTTTGAAAATCAATGTTAAGGGTTTTGTTGCATAATGTTGAGTATTGTTTACTCTTGATTCAATTGTATTTATACATGTTGTAATGACGGTTTTGCACATATGGGTACTTGGTAATTCTGATTTTATAATTGGGTCATGGTTAACCCTAAGCTTGATGATTGATGGTTGATGATTTTTACTTTGGTTTTGGTCTTGGTAATGGTATTCTCTCAATGTGTTTGTGAAAATGCCTAAGAGAACAAACTAGTCACATGTTGAATTGTGTTTTGTAATAAGGCATTGGCCTAAAGATTGTGAATCATTGGTAATTAGTTTTGTGAAGGCCTTGTTGGCTATACATTAATTTGAATTGTAACCTTGGTGGTTTAATTGTTTAAATGGGTTTGAGTCCTAACACATTCAATTGAATTAAGGTCTTTGTTAGACTATGGGTTTGAGTCCCAAATGAACAATTGACTAATAATGGTAATGATATGTGGGACGCTTGCAAGTGGTGTTGGTATGATGATACCAATGGTATGACTTGGTAAGTAATTGGTTTAATGATTGTGTATGTGTATTTAATGGTTTTAATTTAGGCTTTAAAGCGAGATATGTAGCCGGGCCATAAAAGTGGAGTCCAAAGGACTAACACTTAAAACCGCGCTAGACGTGTGGGTGTTTATATGACTGGGAGGTTCGAGTCCCCCGAATGAATATATGAATGGGAGGTTCGAGTCTTCCATATTATATACATTGGTGCTTAAGTCACCTTGATTATCTCGGGAGGTTCGAGTCCCCCATATAGGTATATACGGTTACAGAAACTCTCTGGTTCATGCGGCTATATGCACTGGGGCCCTTCTAGAGAAAAGAGCCCATGGGTGCCTTGATATATGACGGTTATGCTACATAACCCAGGTTAATATTTTTCAAAGTTCATGCTAATCTTGTTCTTTATCCTGGCATGGTATAAATGTATATGTATATGTATGTATTGCATTAGTTATGTGCATTAGTTGATTAGTTTTGAACTGTTAGGATTATATTATCCTTATCTTTGAGTTACATGCTAGCATTCCAACTGCTAATCGTCTTTGAACTCTATATCCCTACACGGAACAGGGACTGGTCATACTATCACACCTCCTGCTCAGTGACTTAGATTTGGAGACAGCTTGAGTTAACCTGAAGTGGTGAGCTGTCATACTCTGGAAGGCTCCATTTCTTGCTTTTGGTTTCTTATGTCTTTATTGGTTTAGACTTGGATATTGATTTTGGCTATGATCTAGGGCATGTCCCAATCGAATATTCTTAGATTGTTTTAGAGGCTTTGTATGGACCAACTGTGGACTTAGGTATGTTATAGAACGGATATGGATTTGGTTATGGTTCTGTGGTTGTTGGTTTGGTTTGGATGATCGACTTGGTTTGGTTGGTCTTGGTTATAATCTTATCCCAAATTCATTTACATTCTAAATGATCTCCATCTTGTCATATGTTCGAAATTCTTCTGACATAGGGTATACATTGGTTGGTTGGATTGGGTTTTGGGGGTTATCTACGGTCCTTGTTGGACTTGAGATGCCCATTATGACAACGCCCTGGTTCGGGTCGTGTCAAGTATATCCTCTTCTTGCGCATATTGAGCTATAAGCTTATTTAAAGTCCATTTCTCCTTTTGAGTATTATATGAAACATAAATTGACTAAATTGTGTTGGAAGAGAGATCAAAATCAGGTGCACAAATATGTCGTCAAACAATTCAATCTTAAAGGCCCTGAGTTTTGTCACAAGATTGGACATTTTCATTATGTACTCCCTTATATTTTCTTTTTATTTATATCACATTGAAACTATCTTATTAAGAATAGTATTTCTTTCAACCTTTTCGTTACTAGCGAATCAGTCTGCGATTTCTTTTAAGAAACCTTTGCATCTTTGTTCTTCTATTATATCGCCCCTTAAAAATTTCGAAATTGAGTGTTGCATCATCATCAAGCTCATGCGATTTGATTGCTCCCACTTCTCATATGCAAACTTTTGTTCATTTGAACTAGTTTTGTTCAATTCTGTTGGGCGATCAAATCTTAATGCATAATCAAGATTCATGCAACTTAGAACAATCATAATATGCTCTTTTAATTTCTTGAAGTATGTGCCGTTAAACACAAAAATATTGTTCATATTGGCAGATATAGAAGACACCATAAGGTAAATAAATAATGCTCACAATTAATCATTCAAATAAATTATGTATATGTGAAGACAATCAAATTGAACAAAATTTGAAGGAAAAATAATAATTAAACTTAAAACTGCATATTTTTCAAAGATATTTACACCAATGTGGGCCTATCTCAAGATACCTAGCACAACATTATTATTTAGTTTTTGGACAAAAATAATAATTTGTAATTGGTATTTTTATACATAGTTCATGAACATTGATTACTAAAACGGCATAACAATGTGCTTTGTTTGGACCGACACATTATTGACATATATTACAAATGTATCACATGTTCATAACTATACGTAATCTGACCAAAATAATCTCCTTTGAAATAATTATTTCGTATAGATAAAATATGCTTACATATTCAAAGTAAATAAATCTACACAATAGAAGTTACTTTGACAACATATTGGTTCAATCTACTCACTAAACAAGAAGTGCTCAAAATTTCATGGAGATAAACTCACTGTTCCACGCTAAATATTTTTCATATTAAAAAATTTATCACCTTAACCTTCATCACTTGAAAATGCAATACCAGATAATAATAATTATAATTATAACTTAATCAAGTAAATTGTTTCATTTTTTTAATAGTTATGACTAAAAAATCAAAAGGAAGAACCAAAGAATTTAGAACATTATCATTGGAACAGTTCAAGAATGAAAAATATTCTTACGTCTCTTTTTCTCCTTTTCCAAAAAATAATAAATAAAAAAAACCTTTGATCGGTAGAATGCATGCACAAAGAAATTTTCCATTGTTCTTTGATTGGTACGGTATGTCGTTTGCAATGGAAAAAAAATTACACGACAACTTCGACATTCATAGCCGCGATCATTACACATACACTAGCAAATACAATTCAAAAAAATATTCAATGACAATTTGTTATTTATTCGAATTTGATCTAAAAAATTATTGAAAACATGTCTAATGATCTAACAAGATCTTACTCTCTGATATCACTTGTTGCAAAACTTTATCCATAGCTCACAAGTTCACAGGTAAATCATTAGACAGAGATTTGAGACTAGAAGAATAGTAAGAATACTAACCTTTATCAATAGCAATAACTTTTGAAGAAGACAACATCGATTTTTCTGGTGTTCTTTCGTTGAGTTGGAGAGGAAAAAAAACCCTGTCTTCTGATTTAGGGACATTTTCTATAAGTTTTCATCAAACATAGAAAAGGTTAATAGGTTTCAACTTATGTAAAACAAACCTCATAATAATAGATATTTACTTTTAGACCCCCAAAAACCTAACACTTTATTAGATTATAAATTGAGCTCCTTTTTAGATATCATATCTATGTACAATATATTAATATGTGAGTCCACAAAATAGAAATTACTAACACTGTGCTCTTGCATGTTAAAAGTCCTTACAATTAGGGGTATTCACGATTTGGTTAATGACCAAATCGAACAACAAACCAAACCAAATCAATTTAAAAAATTGATATTTGGTTAGCTTTAGTTTAGTTTGGTTTTAAATTTTAAAAACCAATACTTATGTGGTTTGGTTTTTTATTTTACTGTAAAATAACTGACAAAATAATAAAATCAAAGAGACTAAAATTATATATATATATATATATATTATTCAATAATAAAATATAAATATTTATTATATTTTAAATTTTAATTTTGATTTAACTTTAGTGGTAGCACTTTTAGTCAAACGTCTCCATCCAGTTGACGGTTATTATGAGATTCTAAATAATTTTCGCACTTGAAATGACAAATTATACTAATTGTAAAAATTATCTTGTTGTCTATGAATTTTATAGGTGAGTTTCATTAGACTACAGATAGTCACTAATTTTGAACTTTCTTTTTAGTCTCTATTGGGCAAAAAACTTATGTGTTCACCTTTTGGGGAGTTTGTCATATCGTTCTCTTATATTTAGTTCCTAAATATTTTTTTTAGAAGCGTTCATATGGTGTTGTTCGTGGCTTTTCCTAAGTAGGATAAAATGATTCTATTTCAGAAAATAGCGGTAGCTCAAATTTTCAAAAACTTCAAATACACTCAACGATTTTATGATCACATGAGAGTTTTAAGGAGAAGAAGAATATTTTTCTACTAAAAAAATAATGTCTTTACCTGAGGAAAAATTTAGATATTTATAGCCACCAAGGTGTTGATTCATGAAGAGAAGCAATGGTTTAGAAAGGTACACCCCTTCATAAAGGTGCAACTCTTCGAAAAGGTGCAACTCTTCGGAAAAGTCACAACCATGGAAAAGGTCATAACCATTCAAGCTAAAACGGTGCCTATTCAAATTGCATCCTTTCACTTTGTGTCTTTCTAAAAAAAAACCACCTTTTCATTTTCCATTCACACCTCTTAATAACCCAAAAATCCCCCCATGAATGGAAAATGACGGTCTTATAAAAAATTTACGCACAAGTATGTGATCCACAAGCAAAGACTGATTACATCTGGATAAATGAGTTATCCTTTGAACTTTTCATAGTGAGTAGATTTGATATCTTTGAACCGTCGAAATATGATGTACACCTAGACAATACATGTCACACAACCAGCCTTTTACCGTTTATAGTTCTCACGATTTTATTCCTTTCAACCATGAACACGTCCTGATTTTATGAGAGCTTAGAGAATGGAAATTTACTAACATTCTCCTTAAAGAGGCTTCCACTTCACCCTAGCGTAGGTGATTTCTAAATGTTCAATCCTATAGATTAAACTATTTGGTCAAATCTTCAAAATTTAAATAACCATCAAGAAGCTTCACACCATAAGCTTTATCCTTGTTTTCTAAACATTGTCTACATCATGAGAATGAGTTGAATATATTGGCAATATTTAACTGTCATTCGCAACTTTTTTTGATCTCCTTGAAGCTAGCTCTTGGGATCTCCAGTCTGCTATGTAGAGTTACCGTCATGCTGACTTGTCCTAGGTCGTAAATCCTTTCCCTTTGATGTTTTCTCAACTCCCTCTTTAGATAGGCCTTTTGTAAGTGGATCCGACACATTATCCTTTGGCTTCACATAGTCAATAGTGATAATTTCACTAGAGAATAATTCTCTAAAGGAATTATGTCTCCATCTTATATGACAAAATTTACCATTATACATCATGTTCCCTGCCCTACCTATCGCCACTTGGATAAAACAGTGTATATATATTGGTGCCAATAGTTTGGGCAAATAAGGAATATCTTCCAAGAAATTTTGGAGTCTTTCAACTTCTTCACCAACTTTATCTAATGCGATAATTTCAGATTCCATTGTAGAGCAGCAATGCATGTCTGTTTGAACGATTTTCAAGAGATTGCTCTTCTCAGTAGCAGAACCAGGATTTTTGTTCAGGGGGTTCGATCAAAATTACATTATAAAGCAATGTTGACACTCGCTAAATTTTAACCTGCCATATCGTGCCTTTTTAACATTTCTTCTCAGTTTTGCTCTGCGAGTCCTTCTTAAATAATATTGTGCCTTTTTCTTACTTTCACTTTGCAATTTTATTTTATTTCAAAAAATTTTTCCTTTAAATTAATCCCCTTACAATAAGTAAGGTTCTTAAAACTGTGTAAGCACTGAATTATTTATATTATAATATATAATTAATACTCAATAAAAAATAAAAATAAAAATTACTGAACAACATCAATATTAATATGTTGAATGATAAAATATAGTTTGAAAGAGCAAACTATGTAATTCAATAAAATAATTTGTAAAAGTTGACAAATTTTTAAAAAAATTATACTATATAAAATTTGTCAAATATATGAAATTATTTTGAACAAATGTGACATAAAACGTATAAAAAAATTATGCATAATATATATTTCTTTTTTTGTGGTGGTTGGGGGGGGGGGGGGGGGGGGGTTGAAAATCAATTTGAAAGTTATATAAATCTAACTATGACTTTAAACTAGTACTAAAAGCATAAAAAAAGATTATATGTATTGAAATATTTTTCATTCCAACTATATAAAAATTTTGTACAAAATATTTTAGGCTCAATATTTATACTAGAAAAAAATAAAAAATAAATAATTTTTAACTAAATAAAAAATACACACAAATGGATTAAATAGGCTAATTAATTTCTGTTAATCAAGACCCAATTAGCAGAGTGATAAAGGCCAAAGCCCAACTACACATTAAATAGAAAAAGAAGTGAAAAAGGAGGAAAAGCTTTCAAAAAAACTACCAAAAAAAAGCTGCAAGTGAGAATCAACCCCACGACTTCAAGCATTGAAATGAACCCCCTTGACCATTTAGCTATGCATTTCAATTGTGTTGAGGGGGTTCATTAAGACCATTATATCCATATAATTCAAATTTGACTTTACATATATAATGTAATTTTTCGGTTGAGGGTGTTTGGGTGAAACCCCTCACCGCCACGTAGATCTTCCCCTGGCTCCTCCACCCAAAGTAAATATATATCCACTCGTGGATTTTACTTTATTCGATTCGGTGATCTCATTTGCATCACTATATCCTTTAACTACCATTGGATATTTATTATAATGCAAAGCATAGTCTTGAGTGTATTTAAGATACCCCAAAACTCTTTTTATTGTCATCCAATGAGTTTTATTGGGATAACTTGTGTACCGACTCAATTTATTAATAGCACTTGCTATGTTTGGCCGTGTACAATTAATGATATACATTAAACATCCCAACACTCTTGTGTAGTCTACCTGTGAGTTACTTTCACCTTCATTCTTCTGAAGTATAAAGCTCACGTGTAATGGAGTCTTGTCAATATCGAAGTTCAAATATTTGAACTTGTCAAGTACCTTTTCAATGTAATGAGATTGTGACAATACCAACCTTTGTGGATTTTTATGGATTCTTATCCCTAAGATAATATTCGCAACTCTAAGGTCCTTCATATCAAACTTGCTCTCAAATATTTGTTTCGTAGCATTTATGTCAAAAATGTCTCTATTGATGATCAACATGTCATCCACATATAACTAAATAATTACCTTGTGATTTGAAGTGTCTTTAATGTACACATATTTATCACATTCGTTTATCTTAAAACCATTTTCCAACATGGTTTGGTCAAACTTTGCATGCTACTATTTGAGTGCTTGTTTTAGTCTAGAAAGTCACTTAACAAGTTTGCACACATTCTTTTATTTACCAAAAACCACAAAACCCTTGGGTTGTTTCATGTAAATTTCTTCCTCCAATTATCTATTTAAAAATGTTATTTTCACATCTATTTGATGAATTTCAAGATCATATACCACCACCAAGACAACTAACATTTGAATTGATGTTATCCTTGTTACAGGCGAGTATGTATCAAAATAATTAAGGCCTTTCTTCTGTTTGAAGCCTTTTATTACAAGACTCGGCTTGTATTAATCAATAGTACCATCCGTTTTTATTTTCCTTTTGAAGATTCATTTAGAACCTAAAGGTTTATTTCCTGGAGGAAGATCAATCAAATCCTAAGTATGGTTGCCCAAGATTGAATCAATCTCACTATTGACTTCCTTTTTCCAAAAGGATGAGTGTAAAGACGATATCTCTTCTTTAAATATTTGAGGCTCATTTTCTCGGAAAAATATTACAAATTTTGATCAAAAGAAAGTTGACGTTCTTTGACGTGTACTACTACAATACTCCATATTTCCCTATCATAATTTAAGTCCCAATACATGAGTATTCATATATCAAATTTTTGAAATACCCATTATTTTTCAGTTTAGAACCTGCCATTGCGTAGGAAATTCAATTAGCTTTCCAACGATATAAAATTTGCCCAAATTAGATAACTGGGTAAGAAGTTATGGCGATTTTAAGTTTTTCAGTTGTTAAACACCGTCATTTTGGTCACTAGCGCATCGCAGAGCCAGTCTAAATGACAATTGTAAATTTCTAGTAAGGGGCCGCAATATTGACGCGTCACGCCAAATACCTAGTTCATATTTGGCAATTTCCAGTAAACCTCCACGATAATGGAGCGTCACGGAGGTGGCCAAAATAGCATTCCAAAGGCTTACCGCGATTTTGCCGTGTTGCGCCAAACGTCCAGGTCCCAGTTGTCAATTTCTTGTGGCCCGACACGATATCACCGTGTCGCGCCGGAGTCAAAAATTGGGATCTTCAATTTTCAACCCGAGTTTTTTAAATTCATTTAGGGGTATTTGGGTCTTTTTTCATGGCCCTAATCAACTTAAAACACGAGATTTAACCCCTAAATGACCTAAATAATTATCATTCATTCAATTTCTCTCAAAATTAAAGATCCCCTTCCCAAGAACAAGAAACCCTAGCTCTTAAATTCAAGATCAAATCTCAAGAACTCACCATCAATCCTCTCAAATTCATAAACCCAGGTATATTAGATGTTCATCCATGGGTTCTTTTCACCCATGGAGTCCAAATATCTACTTTAAATTACAAAATTATGATCTTTTCAGGTTATCTTGATTTTAAATTATGATTAAATCATGTCCATGAATCTTATTCTATATCATGTTTTAGCAAAATTGATGCCTATTACTACACTCCATATGTTTGAATATTGTTGTCTATTGATTTAATTTATGATTTGTGATAATGGTGTTGAAGTTGTGCTTTACTACAAGCTTTAAACTAATTCCCATGCTCTATATACACTATGCATATCAAGTATTTGATAAAATGCTTACAAGAACGAATATTTAATAAAATATTTAATTAAAGCCTTTATGTTATGTCCTCCAAGCTTTAGTGTCGTTTTACTATTATTGCTTTTGAGACCTGGGGGTATTAAATACCCCAAAATCATAGCTATTTACTTAGTCTCATCTCAGTATCTTCAAAACAACTTTAGAATACATCATGAGCATTACTAGATCAGTCAGTTAAACTCAGAAATAGTCAGTAACTCAGTGTCATTCAGATGGAAGTAGGATTTAGCACCGAGCGAGTGTAGGGATGGCGGCTTCCCCATCAGATAGGCAGAGTCATTAGTAGCAGTTCCTATACTCCAGAACTACGTAGCCAGCATAGGATATGAGAAGTCACCCGTCACTTTAGGCTTGACTATCTCGCAGGGGTCACTAGTCAGATTAGGCTTGACACCCTTCGTCCTTCGGGGCAATACAGTATACCAGACTAGTGGATACACATATCCAGTGTTAGTAACCTTGGCATGGTATTAACACCCTTTCAACTAGGGTTAAAGATTGGACCCCGATTAGCTCAGATTGGGGCATATCGGTTAGTTGATAGCTCCCACAGTCTCAGTCCAATAATCAGACCAGTAGTTCAGTCTCATTGTTATTTGACCAAGGCATAAAGATATCAGTTATTTCAGTATTTCAGTTTACAGACTTTTATTCAATTTATGCTATATGCTTTGTCATACATCTCCAGTATCTACAGATTTCATGTACCTTTAGTATTTACAAATTTTCATGTATTCTATTCAGTACTCTATGTTTTACATATTTATTTAGACAATTATCATTCCTGTGCATGAAATTTTACATGTCAGCCTACCTCATTTAGCATACCAGTACATTCAAAGTACTGATCGCATACATTTCTTTTGTGCTATGGTGTATTATATCATAGGTTCTGACACTCAGTTCTCAAATCGCGCCTAGACTTCTCAAACTCTCAACAGTTGCAGTGGGGAGTCCTCATATTTTGAGGGCAGATTATTTTACTTTATATCTTTAGTTCAGTAGTTAGTGGAGTTAGTTGGGGCCTGTCCTATCAACTCACAGTCAGTTAGTTTTAGAGGCTTTCAGACATTTTAGTTAGTTATTTAGCATTCAGACTTCAGTTGGCATGTCAGTTAGTTATTCAAAAATTTTTTATCTTATCAGATTTAGATATTTATTTCTTCAAATTTATAATTCAGAATTTGTTTCAGATATTAAAACCTTATGGAATATTAGTTATTTTTCCGGATTTATGATTATATTATTCAGTGCTCACAACAGGTACCAGCTCATCGGTTAAGTTGTGGTCCCTCAGGACTGTAAGCATCGTGTGACGTCCAAGGTGTACTCACGGGGCATTACAACTATACCTTGGATTCTCATCATTATGTACATTCTCAATTGGTTCATCTCGAGGTTGTTTAGACCCTCCACTAGACTGTTCATGTCTAGTTTTATACGAATATATTGTTCAAAGAACTCAGCATTATCAAATTCAATTACCTTATTTTCATTGATGTCTGAATATTCAGATTTATGAACCAAAAATCGACATACTATACTGCTTTCAGTATATCCAATTAACACACAATCCACAGTCATAGGTCCTATTTTTACCCTTTTAAGCATAGAAACTTGGACTTTCGCTCGACACCCCCACACTTTGAAATATTTCAAGTTGGGATTCCTTCCTTTCCATTTTTCATATAGAATTGATAGTGTCTTACTATGAGCCAATCTATTGAGTATTCAATTAGCTGTAGGAATAACTTCCCCGCACAAGTTTTGCAGTTAACCTAAACTTATAAGTAATGCATTCACCATTTTTTTAAGGTTCGGTTCTTTCTTTCTACAATACTATTAGATTGAGGTGAATTTGGGGCAGTAATTTGATGGACAATTCCATTTTCCACACATATTTCCAAAAAAGGAGATTCATATTCTCTACCCCTATCACTTCTTATTATTTTGATCTTTTTCTCTATCTAATTTTCAACTTTTGTTTTATATTTTCTGAATGCATCTATTGCTTCATCCTTACTATTAGCAAATAGATATAATAGTACCGTGTGCAATCGTCAATAAAAGTTATAAAATACTTTTTCTCACCATGAGATGGTGTAGACTTCATATCGCAAATGTCTGTGTGGATTAAGGCTAAGGGATTGGAATTTCTATCAATAGACTTATACTGATGCTTAGCATACTTTGATTCCACACACGTTTGACATTTTCATTTATTGAACTCAAAATTTGTCAAAACTTCTAAGTTAATCAGTTTTCGCAAAGTTTTGTAATTGACATGTCATAACAACTCTGCTACACATTATTTGACTCTAGCAAGTAAGAAGAAGCCTCAACTTTCTTTATTTCAACAACCATTACCTCGAGTTTGAAAAGGCCCTCATTGAGGTATCTCTTCCTACATACGCTTTATTCTTGCTTCTTACAACTTTCTTCAAAACAAACACGCTTAAATTCATTTCTAACGAGAAGTGTTGCCGACACTAAGTTCTTCCTAATAATAGAAACATGGAGAACATTGTTGAGAGTCAACACCTTGTCGGAAGTCATTTTTAGGAATATCTTCCCACTTTCTTAAACCTTGGTTGTTGCATTATTTCCCATGAAGATCACTTCTTTGGGACCAACGGTATCATAAGTAGCAAAAGTTTCTTTATCCGCTGAAGCATGTCTAGTAGCTCATAAATTAAACCACCATTCATTTGGATATCCAACGATATTGCTTACAATGATCATATCACATAGATTTTTAATCTTTCTAGTTGTTTCCAACTTTTTTATCTAATTTCTTTTCTTGTTCTTATTTAGAACTTGACTATTTAGATCTTTGTGACCAACATCACTACAAATGTAGCAATTGTCTTTCAACATTTTCTTATTCTGCTTTTTCTCTTGTCCAGAAGACTTCTTCATCTTCTTATTGTTTGGAGCATCATCCTTAACATGATTTGCAGCCGTCACTGATGATTTTTCATTCAACTCATTATCCTCTTCTATTTTGGAATGACTCACAAAATCTTTCAAACCTGACAATTGATTTTCAATCTTATCTTTTCTAGAATATAAGGATCTATACTTGTGAACATTTGCATTTCAAGTTTGGCCAGCCAAAATGACATAATTTGCTTTCATTCTTGAAGTTCACACCAAAATATTGGTCTGATTTCTCTATTGTTTTCATTGCTAGTGCAATATCTAAACGACTTAATGATGCAACATTGATTTCCATTAGAACAACACCATTCACAATCAAATCAATTTATTGTTCAGTTTCATTCGACATTTTCCTATCAATCTTTGACATACTCTTTAGTATTTCAGAATACTAACAATAAAATTTTTAATCTTTAGCCAACTTATTTCTAGTCAATGATGGAGTTTTTATATCTTCAAATCATCAACCAAATGAACTTTGAAACATGACGAAGTTTGTATGACTTCAAATCAGAATCAAATTCAAACAAAATGAAATTCCACATTTTTTAAACTCCAAAAATCAATATAGAAATTTTAACGAATCGGCTAAGTTTTTATATTCTTTGAACCAAATTCCCACACTGATTTCTTGATGAAAATTTTATATTCTCCTAATCGAGGGAGTAGAAATCAAAAGATTGTAGTCTCCACAAAATCAGACCCAATAAAGATTAACAAAATACTTGATTTATAAATGGCTATACAATTTTTTTTCTCTTCACAAACAAGCACAAAAAATAAATATTTTTATAATTTTCTTAAAATTGTTGTTTTTCTTAATTTTTTGTAAAATTTGTATTTTCAATAATACCTTCGAATACATGTTCAAATTAACATAAGAACAATCAAATGAAGTTTAAACTCTTATTTACAACTTTGAACTTTTAACAATAATTTCAACCCAACTTATGAACATCAACAAAATGAAGTTCAACCTATTTTCTGGAAAATAGTAAACCAAATAATACAGATTAGTATAAATTCATTACGATTGTTATTCCGGCTAGTACAAAATCAGTATGTTTTCTATACAAACTTCAATACTAAGTTCAAGAATAACTTTCAAGAACTACAATGAAGTTACAACAACTTCAAACACAAGTCCAAATGAATAATCAAATGAACTATCAAAATAAAATGTTTATCACTTTAAGAAAGAAGATAAAGTAGAAAATTATAGAATCAAGTACACCGAATGCACGGCGTATCCTTAAGGAATTTATTCCCCTCAAGTACCCGATGTTATTGAATCTTTCCTTCCATGATAAAATGATTGTCTTTCTGAAAATAGCGGTACCTCAAATTTTCAGAAACTTCGAACACACTCAAAGATTTGATGATCAGAGGAGAGTTTTTTGAAGAAGAGGATTGTTTTTCTACTAAAACTAATTGTCTTTACCTGAGAAAAAAATCAGGTATTTATATCCATCAAGGTGTTGCTTCATGAAGAGAAGCAATGATTCAGAAAGGTACACCCTTTCAGAAATATGTAACTCTTCAAAAAAGGTGCAACTTTTCGAAAAAGTCACAACCTTGGAAAGGTCATAACCATTCAATCCGAAAACGTGCCTATTCAAATGGCATCCTTTCACTTAGTGTCTATCTGTAAAAAAGTAAACAAATTAAAGAGGGGAGAATAATGGAGTTCGCAGACTCTAAGTTAAAATCTTCTACCGAAAGGAAGATGTTATTATATAGTCACTATGTACATGGATCCTGTAAAAGAATTAATACAAATCTTGTCTTCTCTCTAATCTACATATTAAAATATACACAACAAATAATAATAATATAAAATGCATCAGTTATTCAATATTACAGAAAAATTAGGAACAAGATAAAGTGATCTGTTGGTTCTTATCTACACGACTGTTATGAGAGATTTTCAGTTAATACCCCCGGCAAACGGATGGTGAGGGTCCAACAAGGAGATTGGATCGCAACATATTAAGATGAATTGCACCAAGAGCTTTTGTAAAGATATCTGCTATTTGATTTTGAGAGATAACAGAGTGAACAATAAGTGAATTATCATCTACTTTCTCCCTATAAACTGATAGTCAATCTTGATGTGTTTTGAGCATTGATGAATGACTAGATTAGCAGAGATAAAAGTAGCACTTAAATTATCACACAGTAGAATTGAAGGTTGTTTAAGAGGGGCATTTAATTCATTTAAGAGTTGCTCAATCCAAATAATCTCAGTAGTAGCAAAGGTAAGAGCTCGATACTCAACTTCTGTACTAGAGCGAGCGACGGCCTTTTGCATCTTTGAGAACCAACTTACTAAATTTCTACCAAAGTAAAGAGTAAATCCATGTTGAGAGCGGTTGTCATCGGGGTCAGAGATCCAACCAGCATCAGAGCAGGCTACCAAGCCGGAGTCAGTGCATGGGTGCTAGTGGATACCATGGTGTAATGTACCTTTAAGGTATCAAAGGATATGCTTAACGGCAGCCCAATGAGTGGTGGACGGATTATGCATAAACTGGCACACCCGAATAACAACATAACAAATTTCGGGATGGGTAATAGTGGCATATTGAAGAGCCCCAACAATACTATGATATAGGTGAGGATTGGGTAAAGAATCACCATCATGAACAGAGGCCCTGGGGTAGTTGGAGTAGAGATAGGTTTGGATTCAGCCATTTTGATGCGCAGAAGAACATCTCAGATGTGTTTTTGTTTAGTGAGTAGAATGGTATCTTTATGTCCGGTAACTTCAATTCCAAGGAGAAAGTGAAGAGGTCCAAGGTCCTTCAAGGAAAAAATAGCATGAAGTGTTCCAGTAAATTGATTAGATGATTGCTTCATGTGACAATAAGATCATAAATATACTCTAGGATATAGATGACATCATTAGGTGATTGTCAAACAAATAGAGAGAAATAAAAAGACAAGACTTAAAATCATGAGAGATGAGAATAGTTTTGAGCTTGGTAAACTATGATCGAGGAGCCTATTTAAGGCCATAAAGAGCCTTTTTTAGGAGACAGACATAGTTTGGATAATGAGGATTGACAAACCCTTGTGGTTGTTCCATAAAGACCTGCTCATGAAGCTCACTATTTAAGAAAGAATGATTAATATCTAGTTAACGCAAAGACCATCCTTTGGTGAGGGCAATGGAGAGAACTAACCGAATAGTAGTTGGTTTGATCACAGGACTAAAGGTATCAAAATAGTCAAATCCTTCCTCTTGAAGAAACCCCTTGGCGACTAAACGAGATGTGTAGCGCTCAATAGAGCCATCAACATGATGCTTTATCCCGTAAACCCACTTACAACCAAAAACATTAGAGTTAAGAGGAGGTGGAATAAGTTGCCATGTATTATTTCGCATAAGAGCACAAAATTCAGTTTGCATAGCTTATTGCCATTGAGGAAGTTTGGAAGCCTGGTTAAAATTTTTGGGTTCCTCAATAGGTAAGGGATCAAATGGAAGGAGATGTTTGAATGTGTTTAAAGCTTTTGGAGCTAAAGAATTATTTTTAGAAAGAGTTACCATTTTATGGTGAGAGTTATTTGATGGTAAAAAATATTAAGGAGTATTTGAAGGGTAAGTGGAATGAGAAGGGGGGAGTAGGATTGAGAAGGTGAAGCAGAATTGCTGGAAGGTATGGGAGAAGGAAATTCATTAGGTCATGAAAGTTGAGAAGAGGTAGTTACCTTTGTGCTTGTCGAAGGATGAACAACATCCCAAGTTATCGTTGACAATTAAGTTAGAGCCTGTAGAGGTAAAAAAGGATGCAACTTGATGAAGTAGTGTGGAAGAGATTGTCAAGAAAGTGTAGTGTGATCTAGAAGCAGATGTTTTTAGGTGGTCTTAATAAGGAAAACATTCCTCATAAAAGGCAAAATGACGAGCCACATAGACCCGATTAGTTGGCACATGAAGACACAAATAGCCCTTGTGTTTTGAGCTATAACCAATAATGATGCATGGTTGAGAGCGGAATTCAAACTTGTGGCTATGGTAAGGATGAAGAAAGGGGAAACAAAGACAGCCAAAAGATTTTAAAAAACCATAGTCAGGTGGACAAAGATATAGACATTGATAAGGAGATGAGTAGTTTAGGATGGCGGTGATGGTGCGGCTAGAGAGGTAGACTGCTGTGTGGAAGGCTGGTTCCCAAAAAGACAAAGGGAGGGAAGCATGGGCAAGAAAATATAATCCTTTTTCAACAATTATACGATTGCGTCGCTCTAGAGAACCATTTTGTTCCGGTGTGTGGGGGCATAAAACTCTATGTCAGATGCCTAGAGATTGAAGGTGAAAAGAAACATTATAAAATTGACCTCCCTAATCAGTTTGTATACATTTTATTTTGGCACTGAATTAGGTTTCAACCATGGAATGGAATAGTTTAAAAATAGAAAGCACATCCGATTTTTGATGGATAAATAAATCCAAATAATTTTGGTACAATCATCCAAGAATAAAATAAAGTAGCGAGTTCCATTAATAGAATTTATTAGAGTAGGATCCCAAACATCTGAATACACAAGATCAAAAGGACGCAAACTAGACTCGTGATGATGAACTAATGAAATGCAATGTCTCTTGCCCATATGACAGGGTGCACAAACAACAGGAAAACTAAATTTTATACAGGAAGATTATAACTAGAGAAAAGATGGCGTAATGCAGCTTCATTAGGATGCGCCAATCTATGGTGCCATCCAGCAAGGGTAGTGCGTTCACCAAGAAAGGCCATGGGTGATGGTTTAGTGTAATTTGATGTAGGCGATGGAATGACGCGATACAAGTCATCATCAACGACTCCCCGAAGTATTGTTTGACCCTGCGGATTCTTCACAAAGTACTCATTAGCGTGAAATTGAACAAGGATGTTATCATCACGAGTGAGTTTGAAAATACTTAAGAGGCTTTTTGTTAATTTAGAAACAACAAGAGCATTGGATAGGGTGATAGGTTTAGGTTTAGCAGACAAAATCTTATTGCTAATATACGAAATATTTAGTGACATACCATTACCGAAAACAAGTCGATCACCTCCATTGTACTCTGAGTTCATAGATAGTTGTGTCAAATCTGGATTAACATGATGAGAAACACCAGAGTCAAAATACCATGATGGATCAACAACCGTAGATGGTTCAGCCGAGTCGTTTTGGGACGTTACAGTAACGGGTAGTGGATTGTAGGATAGAACAAATTAAAAGAATGGAGACGAAAGATTTGAAGAGCATTCATGACATTACTCCTCCAAATCTGAAAGTTAATTTGATCAAGTTTCAAAGAGAGATTCGGTAAGTAATAAGTAACCTTATTGGAAGATGATTCTTGTGTGAGAGTAAGACTATTGTTTGTGTTTGTGGAATCAACCATGTTGGATCGATGACAATTGATACCATGTAGAGAAATAAACGTATTAAAGATGAGAGAATAATGGCGTTCGCAGACTCTCAGTTAAAATCTTCCACCGGGAGGAAGATGTTATTATATAGTCACTATTTACATGGATCCTGTTAAAGGATTAATACAAATCCTATATTCTCTCTAATCTACCTATTAAGATATACACAACAAATAATAATATTAATAATATAAAATGCATCACTTATTCAATATTACAGAAAAATTAGGAAAATTAGGAAAAAGATAAAATGATCTGTTGGTTCCTATCTACATGGCTGTTGTGAGAGATTTTCAGTTACTATTCTGAGAAAAAATACCATCTTTTCATTTTTCATTCACACTTCTTAATAACCCAACAGTAACACCCCTATTCAAAACATATTTATCTTTTAAAAGTTATATAGAGTTTCAGTCATTTTGACAAACTTCAGATCGAATCTGTTGTTGTTGCTTCAATCTTTTCTCTCTTCAAAGCTTTGGGACTAAAGTAGAGCTCTATCAAAGCTTAAGATGCTATGAAATTTGAAGGCAAAGTTCAAATTCAAACTTAATAATTAAAAGTTGGTCTCTGTCAGAGTCTGACTTTAAACATAATACCAACAGGACACATATTCGAACTTAATTTTGAGTTGAGTTATTATTTTTTTACTATTTGTACACAAAAAGTGATACATACAAATATTAGGAGGAAAATGAAAACGAGAAAAATTAATACTATACCGACACGAAAATAACGTCGCTATCTTTGGATTGACATGATTTGGCATTGATTAATAAAGAAATGGGTCAACATGTTCATTCAGTAACCTAACTCAACTTTGAGCCACAAAATGCCAGTGAAGTAGTAAAACATAAACCTAATTCCAAGAAATCACATTTGACTTTAGTAAGTATTCATGATTCATGCTAAAATATATGATGCTTTGTTAAAGAATATACTCCCTCCGTATCAAATTAATCGTCTCAAATTTTTTAATTTGATTTTTCATTTTACTTGTCTTTTTCATTAATCAACAAGAGCCAATTTTTTTTTTATATTTTACACTTTACATTAATTATTTTTTCTTCAAATTAAAATGTAAATATCATTTAATAGGAGTATTATGGTAAGATAGGCATATTATTGATTATTTTTCTTAATTAATTTATCATCTCAATTTGGAACGGGTAATTTGAGACGGAGGGAGTATTGTATTTAGTTATTTTCGTCGTCTCAATTTATATGGCACAGTTTACTCTGTCACAAAGTTTTAAAAAATAAATTTAAATTTATGTTCTAAAATGAATTTTAGATATTTGTATAACTGTAAATCATTTCACTAGAAATAAAATGAAATTTTAAAATTAATTATTCTAATTATAAAAGGATGGAGTAATTTTTTGAACGGATTAAAAGGGAAAGATTGTCACGTGAATTGTGACGACGGGTGTATACTGTGGTAGATGGTAACTAGTGTGTGTACTGTGTTCCAAGTAGTCTTAAATGCTCTACTTAGCTAGTAATGAATAGTCATCTAAAATGACCCAATTATATTTGATATTGAATGTTCATCTTGTACAAAATATTACAATCATTACTACAAAAGGTAGCATAGTTTGATGAACTATCTTTTCAATTTCTTTGGCATTACCTTGTTTTAATAACGTGATATGTTCAACTTTTATGGGGAAAAAGTTCAACTCGTCCAGTTCTTATTGTGGTGCAAAATCAAAATGTTTCCCATAAATATACACAATAAGATTGAGGAGACAGCATCAAAACGCCATTGAGCATATTCTAATTACAATCTTACTATATAGGGGTTGTTTGGTTGGGAAATGGTTATCCCGGGATGAGTAATACCGGAATTAGTTATCCCGGGATTATCCGGGATAACTTATCCCACCATGTATATGGGATAAGTTATCCCATTACTATGGTGTAAATGGTGGGATAAGTTTCCCACCATTCATTAATCCCTCCAACCAAACACTCGTTCAATTGATCTTTATATTTTATCCTGGAATAACTTATCCCTTGGATTACTTAAACCTCAAACCAAACGACCCTAAGGTATTGTTCGTTGTAGCGTAACCTACCATTTATGCCACCTCAAGTTTTTTGACCTTCGCGATATTGTCCCTTGGATTTTAACTTAATGACGTATCAATTGTTAAATTATGAATTCACCCTTTTATGATTTCTTGCTTTATTTCTGTTTTAGCAGTATCGATCATTTAATTCTCGAATTTACCATCAATATAATCACTGATTAATTAGGGCAGGGGGGAGTATAACTTCCCTAAGAGATTGACAAGCACAATACCAAAACAAAACCAAAAAAAGTTTGGAATTTAATCTTTTTAATAGCAGTATTAATTTCATTTCTTAAAATAAGTGCGCTAAATTATTCAAATACTCAATAATCAAGCTAGCAGTTATAGATTCCACAAGCTTGGATTGGAAAAAGAGATGTTTAGAATAATTGACACCTAAATTAAACAGGATGGTATGATTATAATATTTATCTAACAAAAGAAAATCATTGCAACATATATAATCATAGTTTAGAAAGGCATCTTAAGAGATATCTTCTTCTATTGCATATTTGACTAAATCTTAATTTATTAGTGCATAATTTGCTTTAAATTACTTGTTAGTCTTGAAAAGAAATATGCTATTTATAAGTATGTCTCTACATAGGTGAATGTAGAATTTTCACTTCAACCTATATAATTTTATCACTCTACCCATTAAACTTTTATAATTATGGCTTCGAAATGTCATGTTTATGGAAAAATCCATGATGTCTACATGTATATCTATGCTAAAAATATTGAATTCAGTTGAACTCATTACAATGAGTCGCACATCATGTATCTTTATTTTGATTTAAAATACAATTATCTATGTATTTACATATTTCTATAAGTTAATCTCAGTGCACATCACTGAATATTACTTCCAAAAATCTTGGTTCAAAATTCAAATAAAAAAAAGAATGATTTATTCTCTCACATAATTCGTCGGTCAAACTAATGATTCTCTTTTTAAATTAAACAAATATGTCGTGTGCCAAAATGGAGGTGGATAGGATGCATATTACTTATAAAGCAAACATACAATTAATTTTAGCAAAGAAAAGAAAACCTGAAGTATAAATAAGAAAAATAAATAAAATACTTCTTATAGTGCTCAAGAAAGAACACTTGATTCAAATTGGGAAAGATATTGTCCATTCGTTAGAATTTTATTCTTTTAATGACTTTAATTTGCCAACTGGGAAAAATTCTCAAACCAGATAATTATAGAAAATGACCCTACAATTGGTACAATTATAAGAAACAAAAATCATTTTCGATATATTCCCAAATCTATAAGACATTTCCCATGAGAGAATGATGCAAACAACTCCTTCCTTTACAAGCAAAAAAGAAGAAAAGAAATATTCTCAAGACTTGACCATACTTGAAAAAAATAAAATAAAATAATAAGAGAATTAATTAAAGGTATGATTTGCTTTCAAATCAAACACAAAAAAGAATGAATTAAAGTAATAATTGACACCTTTTTTCCCCAACGTAGGTCCTTTAGCAGGTATAGGATCCTGTTAAATTATAAGACTAGTAGAAAATGCCAAAAAGTTGAAAACATATTGAATCTTTTATGAAGAATTTTAAACAAGTGAACCTCTTAGAAATGCCTTACATTTTTAATGACAAAGACACAGAAAATTATGTTCAGATATTTTGACAAGAACCCATTAACACATTGCTTTTTATTATTCTCTATTCTTTTTATGACCCAAATAGTTTAACTCCATTTTTTTTTTTCAAAAAAAAAAAAAAGTATGTGAAGGTACTGAATTATATTAACTGATAAATACACTAATCAGAATAACAATGTACAGCTAGTGGTACTTATACCTTACCAATTTGAAAAAATCTTCAACAGAGTGAAAAAAGAAAAATAGCGTTCTCATAATTGTAAAAATTATAGTTCGAATGTCCTTTATTTTACAAAGAATTATTGAATAACAATTCGAAGGACATATTTATTGTGATTTAAATTGTGGTCTATTGACTCTCTAATTCCCTCCTCTCTTTTTTTGCTTTTTGTAATTCCATTTCCTTCAAGAAAAAGAAAGAAATGAAATTACTTTTTGAGGTGGGTTCAGAAAGGGAAAATTTACAGAAATCGAGCCCAACATAAAATATTAGTCTCGTAGTGCTATTTTCAGTTATGTAATATTATACAACAAACATTATAGCCGCAGAGAAAGTATTAGAGTTAATGTTATCAACCTTACGTAAGAGTGTATAATATAGCGTATATAATGTGTTTATACACAAATATGAGCTATACCGAATAAACCACTCAAAATATGAGTTAAAGCATGTAAATATTTCTTCTGGTGAACGTAGAGCATAATTTTTCCTATATGGGGCAGTCCAATCAATCAAACCATGGAAACTCACGGACTAGAACACTGATAGTGCTTAGCAAGTTGATGTTGATCATTGAATAAATTCCCAAATTGGGACAAGCAGTAACATTCATTTGAATATTACAAATTAGGAAATGGTGATGTTACCCTCATCAACGAGGAACTATGCCAAACATTCTCCAGGTTACAAGATCCAGCTATAAATCGAGCTTTTGCTGAGTTGTTTTGTAGCACTGTCAACGTGAGATGATCGTTGCACGAGGCATGTTGATGGCCTTAATACATGGGCGCACATTTTGTAGGTTCGAGTGAACTCATAGCTTTCGACTTGGAACTAGATATACATATGTGGAAAATACAACAATGTATACACATAAATAAGATCACACTTGCTCTAACCGCACATGCTCTCAAAATTTGATTCCCCTTGGATGTTGCTGTT
>NC_061116.1:187110519-187129055 GCF_002878395.1 Capsicum annuum
AACAGCAACATGTAGATTTATATAGCCTAACGAGAAGGGAAGAACTCAAGTGTGAGTGAAGGTGACATAGATAATTGGCATAAAACCAACTGTAGAGTAATAGAAAGTGAGGTACACATAGCTTGGACATATTCTAGTCACATCATTCTTCACAGATCAAGCTCACGCACACCAACAAATAGTGAAGACATGATCACCAATACACAAGTGATCTACAGCAATAGGAGTACATTCATAACAGCAGAACAAACCAGATGCTTATGCGGCAAGTTAGGCAATGCACAGTATCCCAGTTTTGATGTATTGTCATACCATCTGCGGATGCAGTTAGAGAGACTCCTTGCAAGACACACACACATGCACATATATAGAGAGACCACTTGCAGAACGATAATGGAATATAAGCATCAAAGGCGCAACTTTATAAGCATTCACTTCAAAGAGTAGCTAAAACTTACCGTTAAGACTCTTCGAAAGAGAAGTTAAACTACTTTGCATTACCATATCCTAGAACAAAAGATCAGATGCTTTTACTGTCACATTACTATAGGAAAGGGCATCCAACCACCTAAATGATCTCACTACAACAGGGAGAAGGCGTTCCACATTAAGAGGGTTACTCTGTGGCTCTAGCCAATGGAATTGACAGTATTTCATTCGAAGGCAGCACTTGCGGTTCTTGCTTTGGTAGAACCAATTCAACGGACATAGATGGTACCTGCCACAGAGAAACAAAACACAAAGAAGTGAACTAACAATAAAAGAAAAGGTTAAAGAAGGAATGCTTCGGCTCGTTTGACTTCACTAAGAAGAAAAGATAATCCCCGCAAAAAACAATGTTAACTAGACACCAATTTCATTTCCTTCGTAAGTAACTAGAGCAAGAATCTAGGTAATTAATTTATGCGGGATATAATATAGAATGAGAGGATGCATCCATTAACAAAAATGGTTAAGAATGCCTAAATAGCGCAAATACCCCTTACTTATAGCCATTTTTACTTTAATAAATATATATAAGCCAGCTTACTTTAAAGTAAAGCATACATATAAGGCAGCTCTCAGTTTTAGACAAGAAGCCACTTGAGATGTAGAGCAACTGACAAATTCTCAAGATAAAAAGCACAGACATACCTTGCACCGAACACTTTTAATTATGGACTTCAATAGAGTATCGCCGACGATTAACCTCAAATGTTTGACAAATTCTTCCCTACATATCTTCTTGCTCTATCAATGTCGGAGAAGGAACCGTAAGACAAGAAGATCTTTAGAACGAAATGAAATACAAAATTCAGGTGTAAAATGAGAGAGGAAAAGATTCTGCAAATATACAAACCTTAAACAACTCATAGTTGCTAGTAACACGGTTCATTTTCTCAGCTGTTACTTTGTTGGAGATTGCATCAATCAACAATGAGAATGGCAAACAAGGGGACTTTGGAGTCCTTGCAGCCTTTTCCAGGGCCAATTCACCCATTGATATTTGATGGCTAAGACTTCCCTAAAGATGAACATACAAGAACTCTCATTTAAAAAAGATCTCCAGATAATTGATGAACAGATGACCACTAAAAGGACAATGCTGTAAAAGAAGCAGAAAGGTCATACAATCCTTCCCTCCCTCCCTCCCTTCCTCAACATAATTCAAGCAAGGCTACAAAACAAAAATGTTCCTTGTAGGACACATAATAATACCCTAGTTTACGCACATGCAAGAGCGATTACAATGCCTTTGCAATAACGGATGCAGATTATTGCTGCACAGCGTACATTATACTAGTACTTCACAATTGCAAAACCGTTAAATAACATCAAACAGACATCTAGCTAATACTTAAACAAGTGCCTCTTTCATCAATTATGTCCAAGACAACTAGCACACATCTGAAGAAGTAACTCAATCATTGATCAAGAACATAAATTGATGCAATAAAAATAAACAACAAACTTGTCAAAACATATAAAATAACTTTCTGCTCTTTTATGTACAATCATTTTGCCGAAGAAATTCAAGAAATGGTCTTTCGAATTAGTGAACTTCATGTTCCTCTTCTTTGTCTATTGTGGTTGATTTTTTAAAAGTTTTTCAAAATCTCAAATTTATTTCAAAGGTCATATTATCAGGCAGTTCATTTTGCTTTTGTTGCATGTCCAACACCATCTCTCTGCAACTTCCCCATCTTTCAGTTCAATGAAGATCATAGAATCAAATCCACCCAAGTTCCCACGACCCAAGTGTAAAATATTTGTAGCTAAACTTACCGAGTCCTTCAGACATGTATTAGTGGGTACCTGATCCACAGGGCTCCGACTGACACGTGAGACATCAATCCGACTAGCATTTCCAAAGTGGGGTCCTGTAAAAAGCAAGGTAGTGATAACTCAAGTGTTGCATGGTTCTTCAACTAGAAAATATTTAAAGTTTTTCACAATATTTAAAATGATAAAAACAAAGATAAACGGAAAATGCACAAAAGAAATCCCTCATATATATCTAAAGAACCTGAAATCAACAACAAATTTGTCACTTCCATTTATTTCACAGATCTAGAGAATATTGAGAATTTCACCTTATAGTTCTTACATTTCGGTTGTATATTGAAAGTTTTCCCCAGAAAGCAAATGTCGCAAAGGAAATATACCATTTTTGATCATAGTTCGGACAAATAAGATAATAACAAATAATTTACTGTATTAAACAAAAAACGGTTTTCATATTTCACTTCCCAGTCAAATGAAATAATCCTCAACTATAAATACTTCTTTTCACTTTGAAATGAAACAAATGTAGCTTGCTATACTTTTGACACAATTTTTTGAAACTACTTTCGACACACTTTTTTGAAACTACTTTCGACAGACTTAGTAAGTAACTAAATTTTATTGCCAAAAGACTAACTATGTAGTTCCACGCGCCAAAGTAGAGTTAAGATACTGTACTTTTCTCTGAGATTTGACGTTCATTAAGATAAAAGTGAATATCATACTTCTGAAAAGTTTAACAAATAAGGGTGAAGTTTACAATTCAAGGAAAGAGACGTGGGATTGGCCCAACATGAAAAAGAAAGTAAGACGAAACATGCTCCATGGTTGTAAACACTAACAACAGTTTCAAAACACATGTTAGAATTATAAGGCCTATACAGATTATCATCCTGTAGAGATTACCTGCAGCTCTTGGAGGAATTCTGAAGCCCACAATAAACTCTGGGTATATATGTGTATACATATTCATTTCCCAAACAACATATTGAGTCGGATTCTTGAGATCATCAACTCCACTATCGTATTTTTCATCACTGGGATGACATTGTTCAGATCCCCAGTGCAAAGGTTCCACATTACCCAAAATCACACGAGTAAAAACCATGTAACGAATGCCATTTTCCTCAACATCGCAATTAATAGCACTGGAAGAGAGGACGTGAGAAGAAAAATAAAGGTTGATGTTAGAACCAAAATAAAACAGACATAAACAAGACAAGAGAGACAGGTAAGAGGGAAGCTAGAACTTTCTTTGTTAGTCGTGGAGATTCATATTACGAATCACATCACAAGATAAGTTTCTATTGGAATACAATAACATTGAAAAACCTACAGCATTCTTTACTTGAGGATTTAGCTAATATTTTCCACTTTGTGGGAATACACTGGTTATGTTGTTGTTGTTGTTCTTTCCTTTTCTTTTTTCCTTTAGCCGTCAAATGAGCAGGAAAAGCTTTAATCTGATAACTGATCAAAGTTTGACCTTGTTGAAAATGCAAAATATAGTCAGTTATGAATGATTTTCCATAAAGAGAATGTATTCAAACCTTTTGGAGGCACAATGCACAGCACTCAGGAGAACTCCAACTCCAAATTTAGTCTTATCTTTAGCTCCACCGAATGCAAGGCCGTACTTCATAATTGTAGATATCAAATCTTTGGAAGCGGCAAGCCAAGCATATTGAACATTTGCATTCCCACGATATTTTTCTGTTATTTCAACCTGCTTCTCAAAGAGTTCCAAGCGAGTTCTCAAATAATTGCTAGAGCATTTGGTAATTTTGATCTCATCCGCATTAGGGATGAAATTCATTCCCATAACAAACATATTTTTGACAAATTCGGCATCTACCAATTTCTGCCTAGCTACTAAGTCAGGAGACATAGTTTCTTCGTTCAGTTTATTTTCTGCAACTCGTTCCATTTTTCCATCTGATTTTTCATCATCAGCAAAATCCTGATTGTTTTTAAGAGGATTTACTCTAATTCTCTTAAAACCGACATTGGACTCTTCTACACATTCTTCCAAATTACAATTGTCCGGTCCATTCAAGTCGATTTTGAGTTGCAACTTTAGATTATCTGGCTTAGTCATCATTAACTCTTCAGCTCTTTTCGACTGGGTTTCAAAGTACCCATGCATTTCACAACTTATGAGAAATGATTCAGGGAAGAAACTGTTACCTGCTTCATCTATCCAGGCAATAGGTTTCCGTGAACCATTTATCACATCTAGTTGAACCATATGTAGCATATCAAGCCTAATATGTGAGTCAGAAACTTTCACCTCAATAAAAGCTTGTTTTTCCCGAAATTTTTCTTTAACAATAAGAGTAACATCTTGAGGGAAGTCGATCCATTCACCGTTCTGATGAAACAGTACACGTTGCGGCAGTTCGCTTCTCATAAAGTTCAAGTTGTTCTTAAGTACAAATTTCCTGAGACGCGAGAGACAATTAGACTCGCAGACAACAACCCTTTTCCTCTTCCCAAGCTTGCTATCACAGTTGGATTGAATCGACAGTTTCTCACTGCTGGCTCTAAATAAAGGTGCCAAATTCTGAGAAACCACTTTCCTATTTGATCCAACCACAGTCCTAAAGCCATTATCTAACACTCCAACCCACTTTGGTTCCATTTCATCTACAGACAACACTATCTATTTACAAGTACTAAATGGAAAGACTAGATACTAGAGTAGTATAGTATAAATCATCTGTTACAAATTTCCGAGAAGCGACGTCATGGTGAAGAAAATGCAAAACCTAGCAAGGAAAAACAAATAGGAAGACAATCAGTCATCGATAACAGGATCTTCATGTATATATCAGTTTACTGCAACTTTAAAGGATTTTCTCCAGCTTCAATTTCTTAGGAAACAGATACTCGACAAACTGAACAAAGGCATCCCATGGAGAGATATGTTACTAAAGTAATCAATGTCAAGTGAACATTTGAATAGCCAATTGGCCTGAATTTCTAACACAAAAGTATACTTCACACTTGACAACAGGCAAAATGAGAAGATAAAACATTGAAACGCATCCAATTGAAGTAACAAACGATTTACCAAAATCATATTTGAAACGAAAGATATATTCAATTCTAAGGAGGAACAAGTGTTCGCAAACATAGCTAAGTTTGAGATACTAACCAACTTCTGCATTGCATGGCGATCGTTGTGCAAACCACTTTTCTTCATAACGTCGGTGTAAAGTCAACAAATTCTTACCTTTCGCGCAATGCTAAACTAAGAGAGATAATCTAATTGACCTCCTCTGAAAATGTAATTTTGTCAATTTCCCAATAAAACGCAAACACACAATTGATAAATAAACGTTGGAATTCAAACTTCTCCACTACAAGGCAATAAATAATTGAAAAAGAACATTTTAAAGAACGAAAAAAAAAGGCCAATGTTCTCCATTAGTATTTCTCCTAAATACATTGATCCCACATCATAGCCCACCATGTCAATTAATTGGAAATTTTCTCTCCTCCAAGAAGGAAGATCTTTCTATATCCCAATTAATCCGTTCCTTTATCCTATTACATTATTGTATATGAAAAACATCCTTGCTTATAACTACCCCTTCTCTCCAAAATACTTATATATGGGGTTCCCTTCCTCCCATTTTAACTCAAAAAAATAGTCTCAAAATAATTGTCACTTTAGGAATTCAAAACAAAAGTTAGCAATTGTTTCCATACCCTTTAACATTTAAGAAGTAGTTCTTTATGATACTGCTCAATCCTCAAAAATCATCTACTTAATAAATAGTGATAACTTAATAAACTATCATTACCAAAAAAAAAATTAAAAAAAATTAATAAACCATATCTAGTGGGCGAGGTAAAACAGTTGAACAACATTGTCTACGAAATACTACCTAGCATTTGAACTCTTCATTTTAAGACTACTTTTAGGGCTCGTTTGGTATGAAGAATAAGGGATAACTAATCTGGGATTAATTTTAGGATGAGTTTATCCCATGTTTGGTTAGGACAAAATTGTGGAATTAGTTATCCCGAAATCATAGTGTTACTTTTTGTCACATTGGGATGGGATACAGACCCGAGATAACTAATCACAGAATAACTAATTCCAATATAAATAATCTCGGAATAACTTGTTCCGAACCAAATGATACAACTTTCACAAATTCAATGTGCTTGTGCATACACTTTCTTTTTTAAATCAAAAGTTGGCATTGGGCCTCTTATTAATACACACACACATATATACAATCCACAGCAGGTGCGCGCACAGACACACACACACAAAAAAAAGAAGAAAAAAAAACTCAACAGGTTTTGAAAAGATCTTTCATGGAAATATGCTAATCAATTTTTAAAACCTTGATTTAATGTTTTCTCTACCAAAAGAAATTTTAAATCAGTAATAATAATAAATAAACCAAATTTTAACATCTAAAACTCTGCCCAGCCATATATACGCAGGCGAAAATCTGGCAAAGTATCAAAACAACTTCTCATAAACAAACAACCATCTACATTAATCTTTTTTACTCCTACTTAACTAAATATTTTTTTTCTTAATTCACAACAACTCGGATTTTGCTTATATGTACCAAAAAATACATGTTCCAACCCTCCTAAATTCCATTAATCGCAAAATTAAACATAAATTAATTCCTAGAAAACACTAAAAAAAAAAAAATCAAAATCAGGTCACATCAAGTCCGGAATAAAGCAAATAGCCCGGAATAAAAGCAAAACGAAACAGATTAATTTAAAAAATTAAAAAAAAAAAAAATTTAAAAAAAAAAAAAAAAAATAAACAAAAGGGGATTCTTACCACGATAACAGATGCCCTTCATTGATTAAAAAAAACTATCGAAGCAAAGAAGATTAGTGAAAAAAGTTTTTTCTTTTTTTTTTTGTTCAATTCTTTTGAGAAATTCAACTACTACTACTTATTTGTTTTTATACAATTGTTTTGGGAAATTCTACTAGTAATACAAAATTAATTACTACCGGATTTCAAAAATCTGATTATGCTATGTAGAGTTTGAATAGTTGAGTTTTGTAAGTTAGCTTAGGCGGAAAGAAAGGGAGTGAGCAAAAAGACAAACGGCACACTGGAAAATTTAAAAAAAATAAAAAACTACTAACCCTTTTTATATCTGTGTACTACTATGGGGTTTGCGGTAACCGTCATGATAACAACGGGTGTAAATGGCTTAGGGAAGGAAAAAACAATTAACCGCTTGCATAGAATGTATCGAATCGGTTTTTAGGTGTTTTTTCCATTAAATTTTGATAATTTTTTTATATAAATTTATAATTGTATTAAATAATTAGGTAGGAATTTTATTTTGATAGAAATTAATCGAAAAGAATATCGACCTATACTGAATAATAGATGTGTAAGTTATATTTTATATATACTATTTATTAATTTTTATAAAAATATAATAATATATAAGCATGTTGTTTAACTTGGTCTCGGTTGATATTCATATTCTTCAACTTAGGGTGTGAATAAGTAGACATTTAAAATTGTATACACATTTTATATGATATCTACTAGGCATCTACGTGACAATCTCAAGCGAATTGCCATATTGAATATGTATATGTACTTTTGAAATTTTATTAAGTGTTTATTTGTTCACACTCAAAATTGAAAGATATAAATATCAATTGAGATCAAATTTAAAAAGAAAACATGTATGTATTGTGGCTTATAAAGATAACAAAATACTAAAGTTTTGTTTTAGACCACGTTTATGTAAGTGATTACCATCATAATTAACATGCAATCCTAACACTGAAATTTATTATACTACTTTAACCAAAACAAATTAGTTTTGGCATGTCGACTCTTGAATAGTAATTATTAAGCTATAAGATGTTTCAAAGATCTTAGATAACATGATACAAATTATTAAATACCCTATATTTTTTTATGATTTAAATTTCTCATATTGAATAGAGTTAGAAATCTAAGTGATAGATGAAATGTGAAAATGACTCAAATAGAAGACAGAATTAAAGTTGAACAAAACTAGGTACAACAAACTAATTTTGTGCGCCATACTTGGCAGTAAATTAACCAACAGTACTTGACAGTAAAATTAACCAACACATAAATTTCTCATGATAGTTTAGATTTATAGGTTAATTGTGTTATTCATTTATTTTTCGTCGATCATAAGATTGATTCGTCGATCTTATTTATTGATTATTTAGATCAATAAAGAGCTACAATAATAATTATCATAAAAGAACATATAATATAATACAACACATGCATTAAACTATACAAAATAATTACAACAAAATCAACTACATATCTAAGTCATTTGTTCCACAATGCAGCCCCCCAGAACACCTTTCAACCTAAGCCTCATATGATCCCCGCCTTGACCCTTGCCATCATCTTCCACAACGAGAAAAAGGCTTGTTAGGAACCAATGGTCTCTGGAGATATATTTATAGGGATGAAATTATTTTTTAGTCCCAAATAAATCTGTGCACAAATCGATTTAAATTGAATTTTGCTATCGAATTTAAATTTCAAATTTTAATTTAGTAAAATTCTTATCCTAATTTGATTCATTCTAGATTCAATTCGATTCATCTTTTATTATTTCGATTTGATTAATCGAATCGATTTATTCAAATTTAAAATTTTAATAATCAACTATTTTCATTTCAGTTTTAGAGCAAACATAATAATTAAAGTACTCTAAATATGGAGTTTGAGCTACTGTGAGTCTGCATTAGTTTTTAAATTTATTATTGAAGTAGTAAAAGTCTCATATTGGTTGGAGAATAGACTGACAATTGGACAATCCTCCTCTCATGAACTAGCTTTCGGGATTGAATTAGACACGCCACTAATTTCTAATGCATATTTTTATTTTATAAAAGAAAAAGCAAAAGGACCTGGTCTCTAAATACTAAAATTTCAGCATATCACTCTAAAATATTTTAACAAATTAAAGGGCGCGAATCCATACTAGCCTAGAGAAATTTTATCTTTGTAACCGGTAAAATTTTTAAATTTCATCCAAATCTCTCAAAATTGCAAGGTTTGAGCCTCACAAATTGCAAGGTATGTGTCTCTCCACTACATTACTCAGCTAAGGTACTATTACATTTTAATGTCAACTACATTATCAGCTAACATCAAGAGTAAATTAGGTCATATCTTTCATCCTTTCTCTTGATGATAATTTATTTTTTCTTCAGTTTTCTCTTTCTTGTTGACCCAAGTACATGCAAAGTATTTGAGATGCTGACAGTTCATGTTGTGTGAAGGTTGAATTGGGAGTATTGAATTGTAGGTTAAAGGTTCAGTGGCATCTGTGGATTTATTATGAGATTTTTTTCAATTGGGTTGTAGGACTAAAAAGTTATGTTTAATTTATTGTGGGTTTGTCTCTTTTCAAATTTTTCATATGAAATGATGAATTAGTTCAACTTTTTTGATCCGTTAGATTCTAAAATTAAGATCCTATATTTTAATTCTCTTATTCTAAAAACTTCAAATTAGGTTTTTTCTCATGTTGTCCATTATTTTTTAGACGACAATAAAGTACTTGGTAAATATTATTACAACTTGATTCTCGATTTGCTTGCGTATTAGCTACTGATAATTGCTATTTATGTCATAACTATTGTACTGTCCGATGCCCATTTGTAGCCTAAGAAGAGTGCAGTTTATGCTCGTCTTTAAAATTCAGTTTCATTTATTACGAGGATGTTAAGATTAGTTGTGCTTGTAAACTGAAACAGTAAGACTTATTTAATTAGATTATTAAATTTTTATGATGAAAAATGAATTAGAACTTGATTTTTTAATTTTTGAGCTTTGGCTGTTACTACTTGTCATTTATAATTATTGTACTATTTGATGTCCATTGCAGCGTAGGAGATCACTCTTGTCTTTATTTTAAATTTTAGTTCTCATCAAAATGTTAGCATTATGTGTGCTTTTAAATTGAAACTGTAAGCCTTATTTATTAGGTTTTTAAATATAGCAAGTAGAGCAAGTAGAGCGGGTTATTATAAAATCTGGGTGTTACAATCGGATGTCACGATTTCAACGCTAACTTAAATCTTCCTTGAGGCTTGAGCTAAATGGTCTGATTTGTTTTAAAGCTCATGTCATTATTTTAATTTTTCTTCTTCTTTTCTATGATCTGAAACGCTACTGTAACTATGTCTGTACCTTTCTCTTTTCTTTACATTTTTTTTCGTTACTTCTATTTTTCAAGAAGCTTTTTCTTTTTCTTCTTCTTTCCCTTATTACTTGTTGTTGCTGCTCATCCTCTTCTTTTTCTTTGTTACAAATACTTGTCTTTTTCTTTATTTTAATTATTTTTACTGCTTTTTTTTTTTTGCTTCTATAACTATTGTAATTGTTTTCTTCCAAACAATGATGCCTTACAAAGATTATGATTTCAAAACATTTAGAAGAAATTATTTTTCTACAGTGATGATAATTTCAAAATCTCGAATTAAATAATGTTGAATTTTTACACAAAAATTTCTAACACCCTGTATATGACTTCTGGCAAGTTTACATAAATGCTTTTAAATATATTAGTTTCTCGCACGTGTATGTCGAAACATGTATATTATATCTATCATGTCATATTATTAAAATTAAGTTTGAGTAAATAGTTATACATAAAAGAATAAAGTATAAATTTCTATGACTGATCAAAGTGAATTGCCGTATATATGGTGACTTATTAATCGATGTCATAATGATTCGACATCGTCTACACCTATGAAGTTGAGCAATCATGGTTTTATGCAACCACACATACTATTGAAACTTGAGTTTAATTAGTTAAATGGCTTGCTACGATTCCAACAAGAGCGGATCTACTACGGTTGGAGAGGGTGCACACCCGATACACACCTTAGGTCGAGAATCATTCGTATATAGATTGAGGGGGTATTTGTACCTTATCTCAAATTTAAATGCTAAGAAAAAGAAACAATCCTATTCTCATAGAATTCTAGTTTTTACATGCTTGACTCTTGTTTCTCTTGAAGATGCATATACTTCATTTGAGAAAGTTTCATGGAAAATACTCAGCACTGCGACATCCCAACCTCTGGATTTCCATATCAATACCTGCTCGATTGTTGATGAGTGCTGCAAGTTTAGTTCAGATATAACAATATTCTCTTCGATCGAGTGGTCTTCATGCCAAACAATCTGAATGTCATGGAATCCAATCGATTAGCAAAAACAACAAATGCGTAAATGAAAAGCATAGTTTAATGAGTAAATAATGCACTAATAGACATGGAACTTTTGGAAATTAAACTTGTGATTTTTCGGCTTAACAGATGGCTTGTGTCCGTGTATTTGGAAGTAATTTTAAATATATTCCCAAGGTTGTTTCCCTCAATATTCATCTATTCTCTGGAAAATAAGCTAGTTTATCCTTCAATCGGTTAAACTGTTACTCGGGCTCAAAATAAGCATGTATTAATAAATTCTCCACCTTAGCCCCTTCCCGATATCTTGTGGGATATATACTTGGTGAATATGCCCATAGAGGTGATAAGACTGCTGCAATGAATCAAAATCAATGAAATCAACTTTATTCTCAAGCTAGGACTCTGTTTCCATTGGAAAATTAGATGAAAGTCAAAAACTGAATGACTATATAGCTTTTTTTTAAATAAAAATCTTTTATATCTCACTTTTTCAAATGAAGAATTTCCGCAAAGAATCAGGTGTGTTCTTGTCATTCTACATACAAAATATATTACTAAGTCGATATGCAAAACCTATAAACCAAGGGGTAAGCTATTTATTCTCACATATATATTTCTTGTGCTTTCTATTTGGTATCGACATTAGTATAAGTTAGCGCAAAAATAGTCTGATTCAATGGCCACATTTTAGTAGTTAGAGCAAAAGAGTCTGACTTTAGTAGTTAGAGAAATTAAGACTGAAGATTTGACACAATGTAAAAATATAACAGGAAAGATCAGAGAGAATAGATGTTAAACTCAGTGCTCGTAGATCAACTAAATAACTTGATCACGTGTTGCCTAAACTTGTAAGTTATCACGATACAATCTTCTAAGTTTTATCACATCCGAGTTTGTTTTGTGCAAAGTGCAGTTCATGGTCCACCCCTTGCCATAGAAAAATCAAACGAAATTTAGATGGAAGCTTTAAAGTAAATGACAAGGCAGGTGCAGGTGCTGTGTTGAGTAATGAGATAGGTGATCTAATCTTGGCATCACAACCGTTAAGTGCTGCAGCAACATCGGTTCAGAGGTCAATGCACTCTAGCAAGCCATAAATTGGTGCATCAATCTAGGCCTCCAGGATGCAATATTAGAAGTTGATGTAGCCCAAGTTGTGAACATGGTGATGAGCATGGAGTTCAACGACCCAAGAATAAAGAATTGTCTCAATGATATTATTTACAAGATGAATCAATCAAACTTCGCCATACAAAATTGTTTCAAAGAAGCAAATCAGTTGTCTAATTATCTTGTAAAATTTGGTTGTCTATGATCAGGCAAACTACTTCATTCATTTCAGAAACTTTCGGTGCATGCCAGGTGTCTCCTTTTGTTAGATAAATGGAAACTCCTGAAAATACGATTTCGATATGACAAAGCCTACTTTTTTGTTAGTTAAATTGTGTAACTTAGCTAAACAGGAAGGTTTTAATTCCCTGTTTAGCACCTTTTTAGTGAGATTGACTGCAATAAATCTCGTGATGTATTTTGGAAGGTAAGGTAAGATCCTCCTCGTTTCTCCACCTTCCTAATCAAATACAACACATCTAGGCAATAGCCTACTAAATTTAAAAAAAAAAAAAAGAACCATACAAACATGAATTGCTGGTCTATCTTCTTCGTGTAATTTAACATATTTGAAAGTATATTTTTTTTTTCCTGAAAGAAGACTAATATTAAAGGTTGGTAAATACCAAAATGGTGATGATGTATCAAGATAAGTTCGGAAAAAATCTGGTTCAGTTGATACAATTTTCTTTTAATATTGTGCGAGACTATTCAATAAGACAACTCTTTATTGCACAAAGAAACCTAGTTACTACCTCGTTGTTATTTTATCAATTAGATACTTGATTTATCTGTGAGACTAACAATTTTTAAGTGTTTCTAATCATCGGTTTAATAATCTACAACAAATAACTTAGTATATTTAACATAAAATGTGCAGGGCGTATGCAACTCTTGATGAGATTTATGCAGATAAGTGACTATGCTAGGTTATCTCAGTACATACTTGTGCTTGGTGAGTGAAACTACTACGTAAAAAAAAATCTCTGCATATTAAAATTTTGTTGAATCAAGTAAATGTATGAATATCCTCAACCAAGAAAGAACACCGCAATTAACAATATTCTAACACGTGATTCATTGAAGTTTCAATAGATCAGAACATTTTCTACTTAAGTGAACAAGGAAGGATCTAAAAAGTCTTTTTTTTTAGATAGACGTAAAGAAAGAAGAGTAGAGCAAGCCAAAACTTTGATGATCAAGTACATAAACTGGGTAAGAAAACTAAAGAGAGAGAAGTGGACAATTATTTGGTGAAAGAGTAGTAAGAGACAAACCTGAAGTCACTTATGGAGACGATGAAGCCATGGGGGAATTGATTTCTGATTGAAAAATCTAAAGGGCACAACTCTTTCACAAGGCAACTAAAGATGCCTAAAAACGTGACATTGAAATGAATCACAAGAAAAAATTTTACATGTCGAATTATTTTCATCAGTTGACATTATGGCGAATCCTTGAATTATCAATTAGCCAGTGTTCATTCAAAATTGTATACACATCAAACTAAAGAGAGTTTGGTCACATAATAGTTTAGATTACATCAGTGGTAAAACAAAATTTGAGGAGAGTTAGAAGGGTGAAAAATGTATGAACTTTGCTACTATAGTAATAAAATAGAAGGAAACTTACAACTCAAATTTGAGGGCGAACGATTTCACTAAACATCAATAGGGAAATTAGATGAAAGGATTTGTGAGAGTGCCAGAATTATGAAAGGATTTGCGAGAGTGCCAGAAATATGAACATGAACTACAAAAGCATAAACTGTTTGAAGAAAATTGCTAATATAAAAAGATAGAAAAAGTAACTAAAATATTCCAAACAACGAAAATGGAACATAGTTGGTATAGTGTCGTACACGATTCTAAAAAGATTTGTATAGGACTTGATGCTGGAGGCGTGTCTGTCCAGAAGTGATATTGGATGCGTCTCTTCAGAAAATTGCAACCCTAGTATCTGTAGGGTTGTAAAATTAAGAGAGAACTAAATTCTCTGGGGTATTTATGAAATTTTGATTTTTTCATTTAATTTAATTTAGGGATAGTTCAGTAATTTCACTTTAAGTTTTCTGAGTTAGTGCTTTTAAGGTAGTATAAATATAGATATAGATTATAAAATGCTTTAAACTGCATAACATATGCACTGTATAAACGCTTTAACATATTTTTAAAATGCATTGCACATAATTTCGATGTCTCTGCATAAGCACAAATGCAATTGCACAATCGCTTTAAATTGTCTTAAAAGCACTATGCATAACTTTCGATTTCTTTTAAATCACTGCACAATTGCTCCCAAATGCACCGTACAATTGCTTTATAGAAATGCATTGATTGCAAAAAGGTTACCTTTTTTTATAAATGAATGACTTGAAAAAAAACCTTAATCCATATATCATTTGACTAAAAATATCTCATCTTCATAATTTATTTGGTTTATAACCTCATTTTCATTAATCATTACCGAAATGCATCGTCATCATAAATTATCAGCCTAAAACTTTATTTTCATAAGTTTTGATAGAGGTATCATTTCATTAAATTATTTCGAATTGCAATACTACAATTTCATAAATAAACGCCTAGGAGGTGTCATTTTGAGGATTTTCTGGTTATCGCTTTACATTTACTTTCTCTGTCCATTTTTTATTTTGAAATGTCTAACAATACTTATTCAATTTATAAAATCAATAGATATTTATTCTTTTCCACCTATTTTATCCTTAGTATTAAATATGATTCATTATCTAATGCATTTTTTAAAGCATTAAATTAATTACGTTAAAGGTTAATATGGTAAAATTACCTCTATTATTTACTACTTCTGAATAGATGTGCCAATAGAAAAGTGAACAAGTAAAGATGGGTGGAGAAAATAATAATTATGTACTAATTGCTTTAATAGTTTAAGTTTCGTAGAAACCTTAGCACAATGTGAAACTATTTCTTAGCAATGAATTGGACAATTTGTTGAGCAAGTTTAGCTTCCCAACAAAGGTCAAAGATCTAATTCGAACTCTACTCGTCTCTACACTCAAGTTTCTTCTTCAATCAAAATATTTAGTGTCTTCATAATTTGACACTAGGACAATTTTTGTAAGGTCGTGTCTACCTCATTTTCTAATTCATAAATATTTTAAGTTTTGAACTACATACGACCTGATTCTCGTAAAATTTGAGATATGTAGGTGACTTGAAAGTGATTTCGGCGACAATCTCTAAAAAGTTTTCATGAAAAAAGGAGCAACCCGGTGCACTAAATCCCCCGCTATGAGCAGAGTTCGGGGAAGGGCCCTACCACAAGGGTGTATTGTACGCAGTCTTACCTTGCATTTCTATCAGAGGCTGTTTTCAAGGCTTGAACCCATAACCTCCTGGTTACAAGGCAGTAACTTTATCAATTACTCCAAGATTCCCCTTCTTTAAAATGTTTTCATGATTTTTGAAAAATTTTCTGTCCCACAATCTTTCCAAAACCCATATCTTCTCACCCCTCCCAAGATCGTATTTTTTGGTCAAGACAAAATTAGCTACTTGTCAACGTCATTATTCAAAACTGTTACATTATCTCCGGTTAAAAAGGAACAAACTGCTAATTTTGACCCTCATCTCTTCCTATTTCAGGGTCCTAAATTAATAATTTATGACATCACTTTATTTAACTACTAGTACTTTTATCACTTGACAGTGCCCAAGCGCACACGCAAGTGTACGTGGTCTTATCAAGTAGTAAAGTGGCTTCAAGAAAGCCCAAGTATCTATCTCTCAGGGACTTGCGTTCGCCGCCTATCCAATTCTAGTTTAACAAATTGAGAAGAGTAACAAATAGAGTTTTAAAATTGATAACTAAAAAAAACTAAACTAATGCGAAAAAGTAATGACTTAGGACAATCAATGGATAGAAGCCCAGGGTTAAGGCTTAAGACCAATCATACTATGTTATTGAACTTCATTCGTTAAATCGCTTATCTTGGTTGTTGATTCATAGGGTTAATTGCATGATTATGGTTTCCCAACCTCTAATACTTTACCTAAGTTGAACCTTACAACTACATCATTGAGCAGAGATGTAATAGTTCACTTAAGTTCTTTACAAATATCATCCTACGTGTGAATCAAGTAAGGTATCTAAGTACAATCCTGTCCTAGATACTAATTCAAATCTCTTATTTTATAAAGAAATAAGAACCATACTTTGCTTATTCCCATGTTCCATCTCCCTATTTCCTCCCTGAGATCACAAGTTTGACAATTGATGTATTCTAAGGGTGATCAATCCTCAAAATAGTTAAAACAAGAATAAACAAACAACCATAATGATAAGCAATTTAAACAAAATTAATTCAAAATGAAAGTAGTCATGATCTTGGACTTAACCACGGAAAGTGAGTTTTACCCTTTAATGGGAATATTCATCATCCAATCCCTTGGATTGATGATACAAACCATGAAAGAAACTAAAATAAAAGAATGATAAAAACCCTAAAAAGAAGTTGTGTAGCCTCCAATATCTTTCAAGAATTTCCAAAAGTAAATAAAAAATATGAATACTGTCCTATTTATAGTGGAAGAAATAGACCATGCCTTGTTGAACAAGGAAACAGTTTCTGGTCGTCTGTGAACCCAGTGATGCGTCGCGTCGATTATCGCATTGGGTATATCGACGCGACGCGTCGACTTCATGTTTGTTCACTGTTTTGGATGCCTTCTAAATCCATTGATGTGTCGCACGCGCCAAGAATCCTTCTCATGCGCCTACACTCTCCCAATAATTTTTAGGTGTCCAAATTGGCGTCAAGCTGTGTTTTGTGCTTTCGTAATCCATTTCAAGCCTTTTTTAGTTGTTTCCACTTTATTTAAAGCTTGTAAATACTTCATATATCATCATAGTCCATTAACCAAGAATCCTATAGCATTAAACACAACAATTTAGAGCTCAAAACAACACAACATCCTCAGCGATGAACTAGAAACACGAGCTAAGCATAGGCTAAATTCACATAGAGCTTTAACTTATTGGTTTGACTCTTTTATTGATCCAATTGACCCTTGAACATTATAACTAAGTTGTTTCACATATAAATACATAATTACAACCTTAGTAACTCATAAAAACACATTATAACACAACACAATAGACTAGAAAAACACCTAGTTCAACCTAGTTATACTAGTTTTCTCAGTTGAACTCTAAATGCTCAAATTGAATCAAAACTCATGTGAAACCACCATTAAACATTGTAAACACATACTTGGACACATAAATTCTCATTTATATCATTCTCAACCCATTAATCACATGAATCATCCTCAAAACAAGGCTAAATAGGCTAGAATAGTAGTGCTAGAATGCATAACTACACCCAACATCACCACCCCACACTTAAAGCCTTGTTCATCCTCGAACAAATCTTAACTAAAAGCATCATGATATTGAAAGACTCCACACTTCTACTACATGCAAGAAATTCAAGCTAGCACTACAATGACTACATAAAATGCAAGTTTACAACACTAAGCATGTTATACACAATTGAAAGATCAAGAATCCTACTCCAAAACATCCTAACCTCAAGAATTTACTCAATACATGGCAAACTCATGCATATTTCTCAATATAAGACATCATTCAAATCACCCACATTCATCAAATATGTGCCCTCACAAGAAGAGAGTTATCCATAAACACTCATAATAAAATAATTTATCACATAATGGGTACAAAAATTAAATTACGCTCACTCTCACAAAGAATTTACAAGATACACACAATGAACCATAGGCTTGCCCTTAGTGTAATGCTCTACTAATAGTCGAATGTAAAGCTTAGGATCAATTAGGACTTTTTCGGGTTGTAATGTAGGCTAAGGGATGGGTAGGAACTATTTGGGAATAATGACTAACCTCTCTAAGCGCTTTAATACATCACTTTTTACAATTAAA
>NC_061116.1:187132055-187157034 GCF_002878395.1 Capsicum annuum
TGGGGGATAAACATGATGGAAGGTCAAATAAATGTATATTTGTTAAGGATAGTAAAAAGCACATTCTTAATCTAGTTTTTCTCCTTTTCAAGTGAGTGAGGAATATAGAAAAATGGAAGAGTTGAAAGAAAAACTTGAGAGAGAAAAGAAAGAGAGAAGTAAGGGAGCGAAAAATAATAACTCAAGAGAGGACAAAAGAGAGGTTGAGAGCTCAAGTGAGAATGAGTTATCACAAAAAAAAAGAGGTGAGCAAGAAAAACTAAATAAATCCAAAAAAGAGAGAAGATGTGCATGATTTTAATGATTTTACAAAATCAACATAGCATGAAAGAGCTAAACATTGAGGATGCTACTCAAGTCATATTTATTAAACCTAAAGGTTATTCTTTTCTTTCTAACAATAAACTACATATTTATCTTTTCCAAATGTTGTTTCTTCTTTATTGCAAGATTATGAAGATCTATTTCCGGAATAAATATCAAGTGGGTTGCCTCCTTTGAGAGGAATAGAGCATGAAATTAACTTTTTGTCGGGTTCTCAAATACCCAACAAAGCGACTTATAGGAGCAATCCTCAAGAGACCAAGAATTGCAAAGACAAGTGAAAGAACTTGTGAATAAATATTTAGTGAGAGAAATTTTAAGTCCATGTACGGTTCCTATAATTCTAGTATCCAAGAAGGATGGGACATGGAGGGTGTGTGTCGATTGTCGTGCCATTAATAAATTTATGGTAAAATATCGACATCCCAATCCTAGACTTGATGATATACTAGATGAATTGTGTGGTTCTACCTTATTCTCTAAAATTGATTTGAGAAACTGATACCATCAAATATGAATGAAAGTTGGAGATGAATGAAAAATCGCTTTCAAAACTAAGTTTGGATTATATGAGTGGATGGTGATGCCTTTTGGGCTAACTAATGCACCAAGCACTTTTATGCGATTAATGAACCATGTTCTTAAGTAATTTATTAATAATTTTTATGTAGTTTATTTTGATGATAATTTGGTTTATAGCAAATGTTTGGATGATCATGTGTAATATTTGAGAATGATATATGATGTGTTGAGAAATGAAAAATTATATGTGAATTTTAAAAAGTGTTCTTTTTGTGTGGACTGTGTTGTTTTTCTTGGCTTTGTTTAAGTTCAAGAGGAGTTGAGGTGTATGCTGAAAAGGTAAAGGCTATTAGAAGTTGGCCAACTCATAAGTCCATTAGTGATGTTAGAAGCTTCCATGGGTTGGCAAGTTTTTATATGAAATTTGTGAAGGGTTTTAGTCCTTTAGCCGCTCCTCTAACCGAGGTCATTAAGAAGGATAATCCTTTCATTTGGGGTAAAAAACAAGAGAAATCCTGTAGAATCTTGAAAGAGAAACATAGTTCCACTCTATTACTTTAACTTCCCAACTTTGAGAAGATGTTTGAAATTGACTGTGATGCTAGTGGAGTAGGCATTGGTGCAGTCTTAATGCAAGAAGGGAAACCCATAGCGTACTTTAGTGAGAAATTAAGAGGAGCTCCATTGCAATATTCTACCTATGACAAGAAACTCTATGTCTTAGTGAAAGTTTTAGCAAGTTGACAACATTATTTGTGGCATATGGAGTTTGTGATTAGAATTGATCATGAGGCTTTGAAGTATATTATAGTCCAAAATAAGCTTAATATGAGGCATGCCAAGTGGATAGAGTTCATTTAGTCTTTTCCATATGTTATTAATTATAAGCAAGATATAGAAAATATTGTAGCAGATGCTTTATCTAGAAGATATGCATTGATTAATACCTTGACCTCTAGATTGATGGGTTTTGAGCGTTTCAATGAGTTATATTCTAATGATGATGATTTTGAAAAAGTCTTAGGAGCGTGCCAAGTAAGCTCGAATAGGTGTGTTCAAGTTGTTAAGGAGGGAAATGAAGTTAAAACTCCTAAATTTGAATTGAAGGAGGACTACTTGTTTAGGAATGGAAATCTTTGTGTGCCTATGTCTTTATGGAGAGAGTTATTGGTGAAGGAGACACATAATTGAGGTTTGATGGGTCATTTTGAAGTGTTAAAAACCTTAGCTATTCTTAGTGAACATTTCTTTTGGCCTAAAATGATACGAGATGTGGAAAGAATTTGTTCTAGGTGTTTGGATTGTAAGCATGCTAAATCTTGTACCCAACCCCATGACTTGTATACCCCTTTGCCTATTCCTATCGGTCCTTGGCTACATATTTCTATGGATTTTATTGTTGGCCTCCGTAGGGCTATGAATGGTAAGGATAACATCTTTGTTGTTGTAGAAAGATTTAAAAAGCGACTCACTTTATTGCTTATCATAAAAGTGATGATGCATCTCATGTTGTTACTTTATTTGTTCATAATGTGATGAAATTGCATGGTGTTTCCCAAACAATTGTTAGTGATAGAGATTCAAAATTTCTTAGTCATTTTTGGAGGTGTTTGTGGGGAAATTTATGAATCAAATTGCTATTTTCTACTTTTTGTCATCCACAAATGGATGGTCAAACCGAGGTGGTTAACAAAACTTTAGGAAACATGCGTAGAGCTATGGTTAAATAAAAGTTAACTCCTTAGGAGGATCAATTGCCATTAATTGAGTTTGCATATAATAGAACTATTCATAGATCTATTGGTATAACCCCTTTTGAGTGTGTTTATGGCTTTAATTCCTTAACTCCATTGGATTTAACTCTTTTTCCCAAAGATGTTATTGTGAGTGTAGATGTAAAAGCTAAGGCAAAATCTATGAAGAACATTCATGAGAAAGTAAGATTCCAAATTGAGAAGACTAATAAAGATGCAACCAAAAGAGCGAACAAAGAAAGAAAAAAGTTACCTTTGTACCCGGTGATTGGGTACGGGTTCACTTTAGAAATGAGAGATTTTCAAGCAAAAGGAAGAACAAGCTTATGCTAAGAGGAGATGGACCTCTTCAAGTGCTTGAGAAGATTGGAGATAATACTTACAAAGTGGACTTACCAAGTGAGTATTTGATTCATAATATTTTCAATGTTAATGCTTTATCTCTTTTTGATGTAGGATTGGCGAATTCGAGGATGAATTCTTTTAAAGAAGAGGAGAGTGATGTACATCAAAGTGACGCCACTTCAAGAAGATCTTTCACAAGAAGTCAAGCTAAGGACCTTCAAGTATTTCAAGCTTTATGGATGAAGATGGAATCTTTGGAAGGCTCCAATATGGATGACTTGAAGATATTTAATATACTAAGTGTGTCTACCATTTAAATTACAAGCTAATTTAAATGAAGGGCAATTTGGTATTTTCTTACATCTTTTAACCCTTAGTATAAATAGTTAGATATTAGGGTTGAACCACTAGTTTTGGAATATTGAATATTTGTGCCTCCTTTGAGAGCTTGAAAACCCTTTGTTGATTTTCAACAATTGTCCATGGATTTGCAAGTAAGGTTACTACCTTTTTGAGGATTCTAATAGATTAGGTGCTTTTTAGTTCCCAATTAAGGTGTGTTTTGGTTAGTTTCACATTACATCTTTTGATTGTTTGAATCTAATTGTGTTTATCTTTCTTTATTTTCTATCTTTAATTGCTATCTTGCTTCTATTTTCTTGTTTCACATTAATATTAAATCAATCATGAAAAGTTAATATTAATACCTTACTTTTCGACATAGTAATTATTAGTTGTTTCACATAATATTTTTTTTAATTGATTATTAACTTAGAATAACCAAAATATTTTTGAAGGAAGAGAGGACAAGGTATCCAAATTAATTCAGTCAAAGCCCAACAAATTAGTCCCAATTTGAGGCCCAAACGCAGTAGTCTCACTACCCCAAATTAATTGATCCTACCCAAATTTCTCAACTAAAATCAAACCCAAACCTAATCTCATTTTCTCTCATCTAGACCTGCCTAGCTGATACAAATTACAATGGAATAGTAGACGGAGTGGTACGAAGGCATTAAGAATATTTATTGCAATTACAATTAAGTCTCTCAAGTCAAGTTTTTATTTTATTTTATTTCTTTTTGAACCCTAGAAGTGGTTATGCCACGTCAGATCTTTTCTTCCTTATATTTTGCATTGTATCAAGGGAAGAATAATCAAGAATGAATGCTATTTTTCTATAGTTACAATTATATCGTCTTCTTTTGTTATTGCCTATTATCTATCAGTGGTATTAGAGCACTGTCCTGGCTCTGTGGCTTGTTACCATGGATGGTGAAATTAAGAAAGTCTTAGATCGGTTGGATCGAATGGAGCAAAGACAAGATCAGTTAGAAGTTGTACATGAAACTTCCTTTCACGAATTGAAGGAAGCTCTGAGTTCACACATTCCCCTCGAGGGAAGGCAGACTAAATCATAGTCGACCTTGGATCCTATTGAGCTCTATTCTCCGACCGTCGACTCTGGGAATTTATCAGGGTTGCCCCATACAACTATACTTTCACATTTACCCCATTCCCTTTTGAGTCCTACTCCCCAATTCTGTTCACCTGCTCCCTTCAATTCCAATTCAACTTTTTCCAAAATTCCTAATACAATAGTAACCCATATTCCAAACTTAAAATCCAATACTGTTACATCTTTTCAAGAAACTGGTCCATCGATGCCTGCACCACCCTTCTCAACCCATCACGTTCCTCCTTGTACAGGTCCAGTTCTGAGCTTCTTCAATCCTTACTCTTCTTCCCCAACGCATTCCATTACATCTCCTTATCAAACTATCCCCATCCCTCAATAACCACTTCAGAATAGTTATTACTACCCCCAAAGTCTCCCCTACCTCCCCTAACCCTTAATCATAGCTTAACCAGGTTGTCGAGAGTAGAATTTCCTATGTTTAATGGGAAAGGATTTCAGGATTGGTGGTATAGGATTGATCAATTTTTCTCTCTAGATAAAGTACCTCCACACCAAAGGGTCACCATAGCAGTTATTCATTTTGATGACAAAGCCCTCCAATAGCATCAAGCTTATATGCGGATTAGAGGCCCTCTTTCATTTTCATCTTGGGATGAGTACTTGAGGGCTTTATCAGACCGGTTTGGTATAGAGTATGATGATCCCATGTCGGAATTGTTGAAGTTAAAACAAACAAGTGGTGTGGCTGAATTTCAGGAAATTTTTTATATATCTATGACGCGGCTCAACTTAGATTCTAATCATGCTATTAGCATATTTCTAAATTCTATCAAACCTGAGCTCAGTGATGCAGTTTGGATCTATAAACCTTACTCTCTACCCTATACCTACTACCTAGTAAGAATGCAAGAGTCGGTTTATCTTAAGCAATCAAAAACTTTGAAGTGTTCTTTTACTTATCCTCAACACTCCAAAACCACATCTTCTACACTCACTTACCTGCCTTTCTGAGCTATTAGCTAACCCAATACTCACTTTCCATGACTCTCTGATAATAGAAATAGGAGACATAGATTAACCCTTGCGGAACTTATTGATAAGAGGGATAAAGGACATTGTTATCTATGTGATGAACCATTCCAACCAGGTCATATTTGTAAGCACAGGGGTCAATTGTTCTTATTAGAGATTGGGGAGGTAGATCCTGAAGAGCAAGCAGAAGAAGATCCAATTCTATTAGAGGCTTTACTGGAGCCTTGAAATTTTCTTCAATGCTCTTCATGGTACAGTGGGGCATCGAACGCTACGAGTGACTGGGTATTGTAACAAGAGGCAATTGAACATTCTGTGGACAGTGGCTTCACTTATAACATTTTGGATTGTGATTTGGTTTCTCGAATGGGGTGGCCCATGAAACAATGTAAACCTATCTGTGTGATCTTAGCAAATGGTAACTCAGTGCAAATTAACAAGGTTTGTAAAGGTTTAGAGCGGTTATTGCAGGGCACGACCTTTAAGGCTGGTTTTTTACTATTTCCCTTAGGTTTTTATGACATGGTCTTAAGAGTTCAGTGGCTTTATGAATTAGGTGATATCAAGTTCAATTTCAAGTTGCTGACAATAGAGTTTTAACATCACGGCAAACTGCTCTCATTGAAAGGGTCAACTCCCAATTTTAAGATAATTGACTATAATTCTGTCCCAAAGGGGTCAGCTGACCAGGTCCAGTTATTTATGATTAAAGCCTATACTTCCAGCCCTGTGAAGCAATCAGCGAGAAGCTTAAGCACAGAAGACAAGATGGTTCAAGCTATTTTGCATGACTATTATGATTTATTTGGAGAGCCTATGAAATTACCTCCTTCTAGGGTAATGTTTGATCATTATATACCTTTATATGGGGCCACAACACCGAATCACAGGCTTTATAGGTATTTCCCCATGCAAAAAAATGTTATAGATAGGATGGTTCAGGAACTATTAGACCAGGTATTGATTAGACACAACTCTAGTCCATTTGCTTCACCTGTCGTCTTGGTAAGCAAAAAAATAAGAGTTAGAGGATGTGTGGATTATCGAGCCTTGAATCATATTATAATTAATGACAAATTTCCCATTCCTATCATTAAAGAGTTGTTAGATGAGTTGGGAGGTTCCAAGGTGTATTCTAAGCTTGACTTAAGGTCAGAATATCATCAAATTAGAATGGCACTAGAGGATATCCATAAAACTACATTACGAACTCATGCTGGTTATTTTGAGTACTTATTCATGCCCTTTGGGTTGACTAATACCCCTTTCAATTTTCAAGGCCTGATGAATCATATATTTTTAGCTTATTTGCAGACGTTTATCTTGGTTTTCTTTGTTGATATTTTAGTATACAACAAATCCTTCTCTGATCATATTCATCACCTCCGGATTGCCTTTGATATCCTCTGAAAATATCAACTGTATGTCAGGAAATCCAAGTATGTATTTGTAGTAGCTGAAGTAGAATATTTGGGCCATTTTATTTCAATTGCAGGGGTGGCTACTAACAATAAAAATATCCAGGCTGTTAAAGAATGGCCCATTCCACGAACACTCAAACAGTTGAGAGGGTGCTTGGGCCTAGCCAATTATTATCAATGATTTATTAAAGGGTATGGAGTTATTAGCAAGGCTCTAAATGATCTCCTCAAGAAGGATAGTTTTATGTGGACTAATGAAGCTATGCAGTCTTTTGTTGCTTTAAAGAAGGCATTGACTAAGCTCCTTTGTTCACCTTGCCTGATTTTACTATTTCATTCACTATTGAGATCGATGCTTGTGATGTTGGCATCAGAGCTGTCCTGATGAAATTGGGAAAGCCTATTGCCTACTTAAACAAAGGGTTGGCTCCTAAACATCAAACTTTCTCCATGTATGATAAAGAATTATTGCCCTTAGATATGGCTATGTCTAAATAGAGACAACATTTGCAATACAGCCCATTCATCATTAAAACTTATTAGAAGGCCTTAAAATTCCTTTAAAAACAAAATCTACACACTGGCTTACAACTAAAATGGGTCACTAAGTTGTTACAATTCAATTTTGATATTGAATACAAAAAGGGACGAGATAATAAAGTGGCTGATGCTTTATCTAGGCTACCCATTGGTGAACTATCATCTCTAACTCTTTCTGCTGTTAGAGCAGACTTGCTGCAAAATATAATGCCGAGCTAGCAGGATGATCCTACACTTAATATTTTGATTGAGCAATTAGAAAAACCTGGAGGGGACATCAAGGGGTATACTCTTATCCACCAACAACTCAGAAGATATAAAAAATTAGTAGTTGGAGCAGATTCAGTTTTGCAACATAATTTGATCCACCTATGGCATGCCTTCCCTCAAGGTGGTCACTCGGTCATAGATAACACTCAGATGATATTGGCTTCTTTATTTATTGGAAGGGTATGAGAGATGATGTCGTGACTTACATCAAGAATTGTGCTATCTGTCAGAGAAACAAAAATGAGACCATTGCTTATCCTGGCTTGTTGCAAGCACTTCCTATTCTCTCTACTGCCTGGAGTAGTGTGAGTATAAATTTTATTGAGGGATTGCCTAAATCTACAGTTAAGACTACTATATGGGTGGTGGTAGATCAATTAACCAAATTTTCTCACTTTTTTGCCTTATCTCATCCCTATTCTGCCTGTTTTATAGCCCAAGTATTCATGGATAATATCTTCAAACTTCATGGTATGCCTGCTAAAATTATTAGTGATAGAGATCTTATCTTCACTAGCAAGTTTTGGCAAGAATTTTTTGTTATTCAAGGAGTGTCTCTCAATACTTCAATGGCCTATCATCCACAATCTGATGGCCAGATTAAAGTTATTAATAGATGTCTTGAAACATATCTTCAATGCTTTTGCTCTGATTCTCCTACTACTTAGGCCCAGTTCTTGAGTTATGCAGAATGGTGGTACAATACCTCCTTCCACTCGGCTATATATGGTACTCCCTACGAGCCTATATATAGACAACTACTTCCCATCCATTTGCCTTACTTGGCTGGTGAATCTATGATAGAGGAGGTGGATAGAAGTTTGATTACTCAGGAGTTCAAATTTTAACTGCTTAAGTATCATCTGGCTCGAGCACAACAAAGGATGATAGATCATGCTAACAAACATAGGACGGACAGACAATTTGTGAGAGGGATTTGGTTATGTGATGCTTCAACCTTACCGGTAGGTTACTGTGTCTCATTATCATTTTGGAAAGCTATTATCTAAATACTATGGCCCATATATGATAGAACATAAGGTTGGGACAATAGCCTACAGACTAGTTAAGCCTCCAGACTTAGTCTTGCACCCAACTGTCCATGTTTCTCTTCTCAAACCTTGCCATACTATTCCTGATCGCATTTGTCATCCTCCAGTTCTGAACATATCTAGTCCCTTCTGTCCACAAACACTTAAAATTCTAGACCGAATATTAATTCAGAAGAGAAGTAAGGCCATCGCTCAGTAGTTGATTCTGTGGGATCAGTTCCCTGAAGACCAGGCTACTTGGGAGGAGACTCAGGTTGTTAGACTCAGATTTTCTTCCTTCCTTCCTTGAGGACAAGAAAGTGGTTGTCCAGTGGGACCTGATATGAATTACAATGGAACAGTAAACGAAGTGGTTTGAAGTCGTTAAGAATATTTATTGAAATTACAATTAAGTCCCTCAAGTCAAGTTAGTTTATTTTATTTCCTTTTGAACCCCAGAAGTGGTTATGCCACATCAACTCTTTTCTTCCTTATATTCTGCATTGTAGCAAGGGGAGAATCATCAAGAATGAACGCTATTTTGCTCTAGCAGATTGATCCAAACAGCTCTAAATCCCTAGAAATTCACCGAATTTTACGCTGACACAAAGACCCTCTCCATAATTCATCATAAACTACAATGGTCTCTTCCCTCCACATTATCTCTAAAAAGTTAAATTCAACTACACACTCACATCTTTTACTTTCACATTCCTTCAAGATAAGATCCCCCTCCCCTTCTTAGATTCTCAAATTTTAAATTTCTAAGACTTTGAAGGAGCTAAGTTTCCCTCTGTTTTGGCTACAAATAGAGCCTACCCATGGTTGTTTCAAAAAGGAAGGATTGACAATAAATTTCTCTCTATTTTTTTACAAGCTTTTCAGTGTCCGTCTCTACTCCATTAACTACTAATTCTACTTACTCTAAACATCTAGTTCTGACATTCTCATTTGGTCTCTGTCGGGTGCGTTTTGAACTCGTCGTCATTTGATTTTGAGCCTAATCGATGACTAAAGAATTCTTGTTCCCTGTCCTCCAGTAGGTAATATTCGCCTTACATATTCTCTGTTTTTTCTTTGATGAGTCACCTATGCTAATTCTCAAGAAAATCATGCTTTGCCCTTAGCTTTACTTAGTTTAACTAATAACAAGTGATGTTAAAATGTGTGTTCGGTCCAAAGATATATTCATATTTGAAGCCATATTTCCCTTTCATTTACGACGTAATTACAAGCTTAATCAATGATTTTCCTTAGGGTTAGATAACTACATAAATTAGTTTTTATTCCAAGTTGACGTTATTTGGTATCTCTATTTGATAAGAAATTTTTTGCTCGTCTATTCCTATATGAAACATGTTGTGACAGAGATGATTATTTTCTTGCTTTGTTAAACAGGTTATGCAAACTACATGCTTTTTTCAGTTAAAAAAAGTGTAAAAGCCATAGGCACTGTATGCATGTTAATACAAGTTTTCAAGCTTTCTCTCCCTGTAAATGGAGTTCTATGTGTAATTTTTTTTAATTTAAATAACGAAAAAAGCCTAAAATGCCCTTCAACTATGTAAAATGGTGCAAAAACGCCCTTCATCTATCTATTGTGCCTAAAATACCCTTTCCGTCTACCTATTGGGCCTAAAATGTTCTTCTTACCTGACTATTGGGCCTAAAATGCCCTTTCCGCCTACCTATTGACCTATTTTGCCCTTTTATTTAGGCAAATTACATGAAAATGTCATCCTTAAAACCTAATTACATAAATAATAGTACTTTTTTAATATTACAAAATATATATATATTTTTTTACATATATAGCCATTTAAGAAAATCAGAAAAGATAATTATAATTCCTAGTTTAATTTTTTAACTAATTATCAATTCACCTTAATTTAAGAGATATATTTTCAATCTTCAAATTAAAAGTGAAAAACATAATTCCTGCTTTCAAATCCTTCTTTCTTATATTCAAAATTAAAATATTTTAAAATAAACTAAGTATTTCATTATTTGCTCGTGTATGTTAGTTTTATTTTCATGTATGTTAATAATATTTCATTATCGTGTATTTTAATTCTAATGTAATGGGTTAATCATAATTTTTTATGGATAAATATTTATGGAATAAAAATCATTATGTTGGAAGTACAGATATACCATGTATTTTTGTTGTATAAATATAATTTATGTTAAAGTCAAATTATTATTATATTTTGAATATAATTTATGGGATAAATATTCATGCACTACAAAAAAACGCGTTTAGCAACAGACCAAAAACGTTGCTAATCAACATATATCCGTCGCTATATCAATTTAGAGACGGATCAACGACGGAATATGTGTCGTTGCTATTTTGCGCGTTGCTAACCATTTAGCAATAGAAAAAATAAAACCCGTTACCAATTTTGCAACGTCATAGAGACGACCTATATCCGTTGTCATTTTGTAGCAGCGAATATATTATTTGTTATATTTATAAATGTCGTTACTAATTTCATATTGTATTTCGTCATTTTGATTATTTTGTGACCAAATATTTCATTGCTAGTCCGTTGCTAAAAATTTTGTTATTTAGTCCCCAATTTTTTAAAATTCTTAAAATATTCAACATTCATATAAAAGAACCCACATATATAGACAGCAAAATCTTCTTAAAATATCCAACATTCATATAAAAGAACCCACATATATAGATAGCAAAACCTAAACATCCACAATACCAAACATAGCAATATCTAAACGTATAATTATGTCCAAAACATCCATAGTACCAAACATCAACCAACTATCATTAAAACAACCCACATCATCCACAATACCAAAGATAGCAAAAGCTAAACACAATTCATGAGAAGCTGAAGATGATGTCTTTCCACAAGAAACACAAAGAGTTTGCCCGTAGTAGCCTTTTGCTTCAGATCCAAGACCAAATACTCTTCGCTTCTTTTCTCCTTCGACAACTTGGTAATATGCTTCAAATTGATCAATATCAGATTCTAATAATATTTTTTCTCGTAATATTTCAAATCTTTCCTGTAATAGAGAAAGTGAAATTATAACGGATTGTACTTAAAGATGATTAGATGCCAAAAATTACTTTAAACTAAAAAAAATAAGAATTAAGTAAACTACTACATTAAGATTTAGTCTTACATGGACAATTCGGTAACGTTCATCAACGAAAGATTTTCCATCATGACCATGTGTGTATGCAATCACATGGGAGAGAACATTCAGCATTTCAAGGGGATGTAAAATTTCACATACAGACAATAATCCTTGTGTTAGTCAAACTCTCACTTTACATATGAAAAGTGTATTCAAGAAATAATATATTTAAATATCTATAACTAATTACAGAAGTTTAGAAGTTGTAGTTCATGTTTTACTAGGACAGTTGAAACCAAATGAAATTGTTGATACTTGAATAATCATATGCACTCCAAAATTGTAACAGCTGACCACTACTTAAATAAATTAAATAAGCAAGCTGTAGATAATCATTGTAAAGTGTGAAATTTCATAAGTAGGGTAGATGATACAGAGGATTCGAATCGACAACCTCAACTAGTCCAAGATTAGAGTTGATCGATTGACTGATTTCATATATGAATTGATAATTCGACCCACACTACAACAACTTTACTCTATAAGATATACTTCCCACCGTTGACGGATGAGATCCTAATCGTTCTATTTCTTTAACCAATGAACCCAAAAGTTCACAGTTTTGACCATTATCAACTTATCTCAAATAGATAACATTTATGTTTTCTTGATTTTGTCATCAAAAATCTGAGAAGGCTTGACTGAAAGCTGAAATTTCTAGAGACGCACAAAGGCTAAAACTAGGAAGGGGAAGGGATATAACACTTGGGATATAAACACATTTTTTTCTTAGGGAGGGAAGATGCATGAATGTATAAGATTGTAATAACATGGCGCCATTTCAAATCTGATGGCTATTTGCAACAGTTTAGCTTAGAACAACTGACATAACATTTATCGGGAGATAGATAAGTTCATTAAATGAACAGAAATTAAGTGGTACTTTTGTTGATCAACACAATTTCGAAAAACTAAAAAATGTCACTGTGCAGGCAGCAAAATATAGACATGTATGCACCTGGTAAATCTGGTTTAAGGTCTACTGTCAATTGCACTGCAGTAAGAGAATCATCCTCGCCTCTCGTAGCCAGCACAGCTCTAGAGTTCCCAATATTACCAATAACAAGATTCTTACCTGTAATACCCCAAAAAATTCGTGCATGGATTAGTCTTTAATAGAGTACTCTTAGACTTAAAAACTTGAAAATTTTTCTAAGTGTAATGAGGACTTAGAGTCATTTTAGCTGGCAATCTTCGGGATACAACTTTTTAACCTTCCCAATATCCGTTTTTAGATTTTTAAGTTACGTTACAATCGAAAAAGCTCATATTACATCTCGGATAAGTTTTGGAATTTTTTGGAACGTATAAGGCTGCGTTTGGATTTCAAAACAGTAGCAAAACGCATAGCCTATTACCCAATTTTTAGCATTTCAGGGTCAGCTTCAAATAATCATAACTCCCTGAATATAGTGAACTGGGAGAGCTGCTACCTATCAAATGAAAGATCTTTGATTCTTATTTCCAATGCAACTAGTTTCATCCAAATCCAACATCTAAGTAAGGAGTTATACCTGTTTTACTTCATCATGTCAGCTTATCAATTGAGGGACAGTTTCGACTTTGTTTGTTTTCTTAGGGGCATTTTAGTCATTTCACCTCACTCAAATTTTGTCTATAACACCAGATTTAGCCCTCAATTCATCAAAATATAATCCTTTTCTTAAATTTTCTCTCAAGAACTCTCCTTAGGTTTCAAAATAATAACCCAAGCAACTCAAGATTCAACCGTGGGTTTTCAAAATAAATTGAAGATTTGAAATTCCCGCAATGTAGGCTTCAAGAAGCACCTATTATTTCCGTATATAGAGGTTCGCGGGGTTATCTCAAAAATCTCATGGGCTTTAAAATTCTTGTTTTCAAAATGGGGGTTTTGAAATTACGAATATGATTATGTTTTAAACGTTTTATGATATCGATTTGGTCTTTAGGCCTATTCCCGAAGTGATTTGATATAAGATATACGTATATGCTTGTATTCCAAAAATATGTTAACTTGAGAGCATGAATTATATGAAATCCCTCTCTTGATATAGTTTTGTTTTGAATTCTCATATGATATGAAATGTTTGAAATTATCTTGACAAGCATGACATGAGATATTTTGAAAATGGTTATGACTTTTGACTTGCAAAGAGAGGGTTGTTTTGTTGAAATATGATGAATATAATGGTTGCATGAAATAATGATGTGATATTGATGGCTTGCAAGTCGGGTATGATGATACCCTACAGAATATGATATGTGATGGAATTAAATAAAGTTGAATGCATTGATTTTTTATGAGATAGGTGGATACCCGAAGAAGGCGTTTGAGTGTAAGGGCTCATCGCTGGAAATCGTATTTGCCGACATGGAAATTTAGTACCAAGCTAAGTGATCTTGTGTACTTGACTTTATGTCATTCCCAAATTAGGACTGTGGTTAGAAGCCCAGGCTAAGTGATCTTGGCAACTACTATACTTTATTGGGTCGGGACACCCTGCTGTGTGATCTTGTGTGTCTTCCCCTCACTTATACTCTAATCTCGGCGAAAACCGAAGTTTGACAGTTGGTGTAAATATTATATGTAGGGTATTCCACCTAGCTCAGCTGCATTACATTGTTGTTGAAAACTATTACATTTTGCCCATGTGTTTTCAAGTGATTTGATGTGAAACTGCTTTATAATGGCTCTCACTTATATTTTGTAAAACTATTATGTTTTTTTTTTATTTCTCTGCATACCAGTACTTTTGTATTGACCCCCTTCCCTCCCAGGGTCGGAGGCATAGTCTAGGGGTCCAGAAAATCAGTAGATTCCTCAAGCAGATTTGCAGAGTCCTTTGGTGAGCCTTCTATATTCCGAAAGGCCTAATATCTAGTAGTTTCATGTATCATTTATTAGTTTTGGGTCTACTAGGGGCCTTGTCCCAGTTTTTAGATAGTTACTTATTTCAGTCATGTAGTATAGATTTCGCAGACGGTTTTCGAGATGTTGATTGAGATTGTGGGACATTATTCCCCATTATTGTTTTCATATGATTCTTGACCATGTTTCTGTTATATTGTGTATCTTCTACATTTCTTTTTTCATATGAATTATGTGCATGATTACCAGACAGATAGGGGTGTTTTGGGCCTTTATGGTTCGAAACACTCGTCACGGCCAGGGCCTCAGTTCGGGTCGTGATAAACTTGGTATCAAAGCACGGTTCATGGTCCCAGGGTGTCTGCAAAATCGTGTCGGGTATATTCTTATTTATGGGTATGTAGCACGCCACACTTATAAGCAGGAGGCTACTAGGCATTTAGGAATGTCTCTCTTTCTTCATGTCTAGTTTGTGCAATAGAGTCAAAGTGTTCCTCTTTCATACTCTCATTCGTGCTATGGTGTCGCCCATATGAAAGTAAATTCATCCCAAAATTCTTTTCTTACTCTGGTGTTCTCAGACATGTCCCATTATTGGGGTGATTCAAGTGCAAAAAGTTTAGAATCTACATGATATAGTCCTTTCCGATTGAGTCATATAAGATTTTAAAAATTGTGCAAAGACTCGAGGGAAGTCTGTTAGTGCTTCAATATGTGTTGATTCTGATGTAAACATTGATCCTGATGGAATCGTGCTTTCCAGCTTAAGGTATTAAGTGCATCTAGTCCCTCTCAAAATCTTGTTACAGATGTGGACAATGTATAGCAGAATATTGGAACTGTATTTCCACCCGAATAGTAGCATAAGTTAAAGTGTTCTTGCCATGACCTATTGGTAGTAAAATTAGACCAAGAAGTTGGTGATATTAAGTCACAAGGTTAGGGGTCAGAGTGAGGGTGACCTTTGTGTAAATAAATATTTATAACCGAATAACCATTGATTGAGAATGATTTACCATTTTTGTGGTAGGCTAATATGGTATTACTAATTGCGGATTGTATGGTATTCTGTGGAGGAAGTGTTTGACTCAAATTTTTATTTATATAGAGTAAGATGTGTATCCTTAGATCATTGAATATTGTGTATCAACTTTCTATCTCTTGTAATATGTAATCTTGTTATCATGGTGTTTTCGAAAAAAAATTCAAAGTCTAGTGAAGTCGTGTGGGGCTTTTTCTATTCACTAGCATAGTTGCTTTGTTATTCATTTCATTTTCTTGTTCAAAACACAAAAAAATCAAAGTCCAGTGAAGCCGTGTGAGGCCTATTTCGATTCACTAGCAACTTGTTGTTCAACTTGTTGTTCTTGTGTTGGTTGAATATTTGTATAGTCGGATCTTTTCACATGAGATTGAGTTGGTAATGAAGTCATACATCCTTGTGTGTTAGTTTAGTAGAAGGTAGAGAAGGAGTTGTTAGTCCGGGTGATTTGTCGGTTGCTTGAAGTGTGAAAATAGCTATATTAGCCAGTAAGTTATAATTATAGACTCATGGTTGTTATGGAAATTGAAGGCAGTCTAAATGTATGATTGAGTGAGTAAGTATGAGGTGAGATATTCGTATAAGTAGAAAAGATTGTATAGGGTTATAATATAAGACTAAGGTTGAACATGTCTATTATGTAACTTTACCCCTTGACCTGCTTTTCGTTGGTAATTATAAACTAGTGCAACTGGTGAGAAGGTATGTAGTGGATTTTGAGGTGTTTGAATAGAATGTGTTAATTTTATGGACTAGCATAGTATGTTGCACTCATCATTGGTGGTAGATGATTGATGCTAGACCATTGGCTTGAATTTAATGTAGAATGTGGATGTAAGAATGGTGGAATGAGATTGATGATGTATGTTTTATGAGATTAAATTAGTAGGCTTAATGTGTTGAAATAGTACGTGCAAATGGATTATGATAAGAAAAGTCGTAAGGTCATGATCGATTATTGTGGTTGTGAAGTTCTAGCATACTAGTGTTTCTTGATGTTTATTTCATAGTTTTCAAGTGAGAATTATGTGTAACGTTGGGTTGCAAAAATTATGTTTAGCACTAGACATCAAGTTTGAACCAATGAAGTCCATGAAGGTGGATGAGATGATTGCTTGGGTAATGATACCAGTTTTATAGAAGTGATCTAATAGGCTTGAACAGTGTACAAAAGAGATTAAGTTTAATTGATTCACAATGAAGTATGATGTTGTATGTATGATGTAGAAGTATGCCAAGGTGATATGAGGTTGCAGTATTTTTCTAAGGCTATTACATGATTTGTGTGGCTAGTGGTACCGTTGAGTTGCTAGGTGGAAAAAGACTAGTTAGATGGTATATGGTGTTCTAGATAGCCAAGTTAAGGAGTTTTGATTGGTAGTGTTGGGCCTTTATTATGATCTTGATTCTCATAGTGATAAGACATACGTTTTGAGTTGCAATATTGGTACGCTATGTTGAAAGTGGTTTGGTTCATCAAAGGCTTGGTGATATCTATGTTAAGTGTTAGAATCTAAGTTTGAGTTTTGAAGGTTGAACCGATAGAAATAAGTGTGTAAGCCTTATACTATGACTATTGGGGCTATTGAAATATAGAGTGTATCTCAAAAGGTAGTATTAGCAGTGGGCTTTCCACTTTCATGTGTGGTCTTTCGGGTTAAGTTCTATTAATTTTGCATATTATCATATTTCAAACCCCAGAGTGTAGTGAGTGCAGTTAAGCTTAAAGTCTAGTAAGGGATCTCCCAAGCTTAAGACGCTGGCTTAAAGCCAAGGGGGAGATGATAGAACAAGTAACCAAGTCAGGCTCTCAGATTTTAGTAGTGATGTTATGACGGTATAGAACGTCAGAAAGGGAGGGTGAGACTCAACCTATTCCCATCTCAGTATTTTTCAGTGATCCCAATATATACTTATTCCTTACATGTCAGTTCGATAATCATAGTTTATGTTCATGTATATGATAGAGAATCACGTGCTCCTCCAGATTCCTAAATGAGGAACTTCAGTTCATTCAACAGTCGGGATCACATTTCATATGTTATGAACTCTAAATTGAGGTCATGCAGCTCATGACTCATGTATTCACGCTTTATAGTATGCTCAGTTCCCATAAATCTATGCTATACTCTTTATGATGGGCAAAATATAGTTCATAGCCATGTATGTCCCAATGCAGATCTTTCTTTGATAAATCCCGGATGTTGTTTTGCCATTCCTCAGGCCTCAGTTAAGTGTCAAGTTTCATATAATATCCTTCCATGCTTCAAGATCTTATGTTCTAATCTTTAGTGACTCCTCTTTATGTGATGATAGTGGTGATGAGTAAGTTTTTCTTACTGATGGAAGATCCTAGTATGCTTGTTTTTAGATAAGGCCTTAAGTGTGAAGTAAGGTTGGGGGCAAGTCTTTGATACATGTGATGGTTAATGGAAAAGTTTGTGTGTGTATGTTTTTAGGGTGGGAGTTATACTAACAATGGTTTAGAAACTATGTGAAGTATGTATTTATGGGTGGTTGCCTTGAAGTTAACATGCAGTTATAAAATAGGCTTGAATGACGTTTTGGGATTGCAGTGAAAGGTCGTAATATGCATTAGCGACTTCATATTAAGAGTTCAGAGTAGTCATTGAAGTGGTAAGGCATGTTACGCTTAAGATATGATCTTTAAAAGAGGTATAGAAGGTGGCATCATATGGTTTAGAATAATAGCGTGGGGTAGCATATTGTATTTTTGTGACTTAGAGTTAGGCTTGATTGCGGTGTAAGGATTAAGCTATTTTAGACATTAGTAGAAAAATTTATCAATGCTCATATGAGAATTTTAAGCCAAATTGAATGGATATGATATTTATAGGGAATAGTATAGTTAAGGGATATTTGAGAAGTGTACTAAGCTTGAAAGTAAGAAGTTGTATTGCCAAAGGTCTGGTAATTCTATCCTAATTTATGAGTTATATGTCTATATTCCAGATTGCAGAGTAGTGTCAATGTTGTGATTTCCTTAGTTGGATGTCTTGTGTAATCCATACCCAAGATTCGTGGCTCCCTATTACTGCCAAAACTTTTTTAGAGAGAGTGTTGAAGAGATACTCCAGTTAAGTATGAAGGTCCTGCATAATTCAGTCTCTATAGTCAGTAAGTCAGTTTAACAATCAGATTTGCATGACTTATTTTCTCGTCTTTTCATTTGTTCATGCTACTCGAAATCTCAGACATGCTGCTATTCCAAGATAGAGTATACCAGTAATTGCGAGTATAGTTGAGTTCATGCATCATGCATTAGATTCAGATTCCATAGGTTTAGTTATGATTCAATTCATACGTGTCCTGTGCATCGCCTCAGTTTTCTGAGCATCTTAGTGAATTAAGCATTCATAGAGGGACATAGGGTCCCAAGGGGGAAATACCCCATTCAGTTGCATGCATAGATTCTTATTTCAAGCTTCGCACCAGTTATCATTGCGTATTCAGTCATACGTTCATACGTTAGTTCAGTCAGATATGCATCCATTAGAAATGCATGTCCAATAGAAAAAGTTCAGCTTATCAGTGTATTCAGTTCTGCGTTCATGAGAACAACTCAGTAACAAATTCATGCATTAGATATTCATGTTCATTATGAGAACTTAGCTTATGAGTAGTTTCAGTCATGTATTCCATGCATCAGATATGCATGTTCGATATAAGAATTCAGAATATCAGTAGTTCCAGCCATATGGTCATGTTTCAGATCAGTGTATTCTTTATTAGAGGACATATCATGTCCGCTTTATTCCATATATTTAAGGCTTCAACAAGTTCCTACGCATCATTCGAGGACGAATGATTCCAAGGGAGAGATAATGTAACACCCCATAAAAGTCGTGCATGGATTAGCCTTTAATAGAGTACTCTTAGACTTAAAAACTTGAAAAAATTTCTAAGTGTAATAAGGACTTAGAGTCATTTTAGCTGGCAATCTTCGGGATACAACTTTTCAACCTTTCCCACATCCATTTTTAGATTTTCAAGTTGCGTTATGATCGGGAAAGCTCATAGTACATCTCGGATAAGTTTTGAAAATTTTTAGAACGCATAAGGCTGCGTTTGGATTTCAAAACAGTAGCAAAATGCATAGCCTATTGCCCAGTTTTCAGCATTTCAGGTTCAACTTCAAATGATCATAACTCCCTGAATATAATGAACTGAGAGAGTTCTACCTATCAATGAAATCTATTTGAGTCTACTTTCCAATGCAACTGGTTTCATCCAAATCCAACATCTGAGTAAGGAGTTATACCCATTTTACTTTATCCTGTCAGCTTGTCAACTGAGGGACAGTTTCGACTTTGTTTATTTTCTTAGGGGCATTTTAGTCATGTCATCTCACCCAAATTTTGTCTATAACACTAGATTTAGCCCCCAATTCATCAAAATATAATCATTTTCTCAAATTTTCTCTCAAGAACTCTCCTTAGGGTTTCAAAATAAAAACCCAAGCAACTCAAGATTCAACCATGGGTTTTCAAAACAAATTGAAAATTTGAAATTCCCACAACATAGGCTTCAAGAAACACCAATTATTTCTGCATATAGAGGTACGTGGGGTTATCTCAAAAATCTCATGGGCTTTAAAATTCATGTTTTCAAAATGGGAGTTTTGAAATTACGAATATGATTATGTTTTAAACGTTTTATGATATTGATTTGGTCTTTAGGCCTATTCCCGAAGTGATTTGATATAAGATATACGTATATGCATGTATTCCAAAAAGATGTTAACTTGAGAGCATGAATTATATGAAATTCCTCTCTTGATATGATTTTGGTTTGAATTCTCATATGCTATGGAATGTTTGAAATTATCTTGACAAGCATGACATGATATATTTTGAAAATGGCTATGACTTTTGACTTGCAAGGACAGGGTTGTTTCATTGAAATATGATGAATATAAAGGTTGCATAAAATAATGATGTGATATTGATGGCTTGCAAGCCGGGTATGACGATACCCTACAGAATATGATATATGATGGAATTAAATAAAGTTGAATGCATTGATTTTTCATGAGATAGGTGGATACCCGAAGAGGGCGTTTGAGTGTAAGGGCTCATCGCTGGAAATCGTGTTTACCGACATAGGAATTTGGTACCAGGCTAAGTGATCTTGTGTACTTGACTTTATGCAATTCCTAAATTGGGACTATGGTTAGAAGCCTAGGCTAAGTGATCTTGGGCACTACTATACTTTATTGGGTCGGGACACCCTGCTGTGTGATCTTATGTTTCTTCCCCTCACTTATACTATAATCTCGGCGGCAACCGAGGTTTGACAGTTGGTGTAAATATTATATGTAGGGTATTCCACCTAGCTCAGCTGCATTTCATTATTGTTGAAAACTATTACATTTTGCCCATGTGTTTTCAAGTGATTTGATATAAAACTGCTTTATAATGACTCTCATCTATATTTTGTAAAAATATTATGTTTTTGTTTTGATTTCTCTGCGTACCAGTACTTTTGTATTGACCCCCTTCCCTCTCAAGGTCGAAGGCACAGTCTAGGGGTCTAGAAAATCAGTAGATTCCTCAGACAGATTTGCAGAGTCCTTTGGTGAGCCTTCTATATTCCGAAAGGCCTAATATCTAGTAGTTTCATGTATCATTTATTAGTTTTGCGTCTACTAGGGGCCTTGTCCCAGTTTTCAGATAGTTACTTATTTCAGTCATGTAATAGAGATTTCGCAAACGGTTTTTGAGATGTTGATTGAGATTGTGGGACATTATTCCCCATTATTGTTTTCATATGATTCTTGACCATGTTTCCGTTATATTGTGTATCTTCTGCATTTCCTTTATTATATGAATTATGTGCATGATTACCAGACAGATAGGGGTGTTTCGAGCCTTTATGGTTCGGAATACTCGTCACGGTCATGGCCCCAGTTCGGGTCGTGATATTACCCTGCCAAAAAATAAAATAAAAGTGTTCATATTTAGAATAAAATGGTAGAAACACTAGCTAGCTTCAACTTGCTGAATATGTCGACAAACCCGTTTAACCAGGGTTACAGTTGTTGTTCTACTACAGAAGCAATCGATATTCGTATAGCTTCTGAGTTGTCTATCCATAACCTTATACGCCTTTAGAAATGACTCCTTATGTTTGAAATACCTCTAGGTGCTTTTCAGTCTCTTCAACATCAATAGAGAGTCTCGACTCCTCACCAGTGATGTGGAAAGTATCCTCGGGATATAGGATACTCCCCGTGTTGATACTAATCTCTCTTACAACATCTTCACTTATCTCTTAGAACATCCTCGGGAAAGCACCCTCACCTTACATTTCTGCGTGGGGCTGTTATTTCTAGCTTGAATTCATGACCTATTGGTCACATGATAGCAACTTTATCAGTTACTCCAAGGCTTCCCTTCCCAACCATGAAAAGGGGAAGGATGATAAATGGAATGATGAGGAGCCCATCCTATATATATGTCCAATAACAATTACATATCCCAAAAGAAAACCTTTCTTATCCCGTCAGGAAGTAGTGACATAAATTAACTATCGAGAAAGAGTATTCAATAGCCAAGTATCTCACAATATTGTATTGTATTCGTAATTGATCTTCTTCCACAGATATACACATACAACATAGACGTCAGAATATAAAGTATTTGTCCAACTTCCAAATGGCTTTTCATGTAACCGTGTGCTTATCCATGACAGGAACGGGAAGTAGCTAGCAATAATATAACTATCTATAAAAAGTATGCAATGGCCAAGCCTCTCATAACGTCATTCGTCATTAAACTTCTTCCACAGATATACACTTGCAACGTAAAAGTCAGAAACTAAAGCATTTGTCCAACTTACAAACAACATTTCTAATTTACTGAATTTGCTAATATGAGGTCATTCCCATCCTCCATTCATTTGTAATGAAATAAAGTAAATATAATGCAGTGAAGTTTCACAGCTATATAAAAAAAAGTGGTAAAAAATAACTTGACGGGGTCAGAAAAAGATTTTTGTTTAAAAGATCCAAACACGACTTTTTCAAGAGCAACTTAGAGGAGATAATGCCAAACACTTACAAAATTAGCAAGTTGTAGATTGTAAAGGAGTATATGACCGACACTTGAGATATCCCACTGACCAACCCAGGAATCCTTGAAATCAACACGTCCTTGGAGAAGTAGTTCTTATGTACTCTCAACAAATATCAACACATGAACAACTTGATGGTAGTCTCCATCTATGCGACCACCCCTCTGGGTTTAGAGAAGCAAATTTTTTCTCTAGCTTTTACAAATCTAGACTTTTAATCACATTAATAATACCCAATTACTAGAAATAAGCCAAAATAAAGTCCACAGACATCTTTTAAATTCAAAATAAGAAATCCAAGCAGATATGAAAATTTTCTTATACTACACTGAGAAAACTAAGCGAGAAAATATGATACATGCTATTATCTACCGATTAACCATAAAGACATATAATATCAACAGTGGTAAGGAAAACCTAAGTGAAAGAGCTCAAATAACCCTAAGCTTATCATTACAAGTGATTTCTAACATAGAAATTAATAAATTGAAAGAGGAAAAACAACTCACATTACGAGATTTAGAATCGTAACTCTAATTTAGATTCGAAATTGAGCGATTGACTCCCTTTTCGATTGATGTTGAGCGATTCTCTTTTCTCAATTGAGAGAAAAGGGAAAGGAGAGTTTATTTTTGGAGAGAGGCGGATGATACTATATTTTGGGAACAAAGTGAAATAAAAGACTTTGCCCTACTATTTAGTTGGTAGGGTCACAGATTCAACAACGAATTTAAAATCCGTTGCTAATTATTTATTAAAAAATAACTAATATATTTTTTAAAAATGGTAAAATAATTTCAGTGACAATAATTTCGTTGCTATTTTCGTTTCCACCATGTCAAAAAAAAATTCACCTTTTATGTCGCTAATTTTGTCACCAAAATAAAGGCGCCAATATTTACCTCCACAATATAGCAATAAATTTTATTTTCTGTCGTTAATCCATCACTAATTAGGCTACTAATTTTAATTTCATTTATTTAGCGACAAAAGTTCTATTTTGTTGCAATTCCGTCGTTAATTAGCGACAGAAATGTCCTTATTGCTACAAATCCATTGCTAAACACGATTTTTTGTAGTGATGGTATATCTCATTATGTCAGAGGTACGTTTCTTGTTAAAAATTATTGAAAAAATAGCCAAAAGCCCCCAACCTTTATCGCCAAATCCCAACTACACACCTATACTTTGTAGGGGTCCTATGACCCCCTAAACATTTTTAAAGTGAAATATTTACACCCCTAAAGGCTTATGTGGCAAAGAGAGTGTATCTCACTCTCTTTGAGAGAGCGAGTAATCTGAAAATATTAAAAAAATATATTTTTTTACATTTCTTTTTAATATAAAAATACATATATGTATATATATAATTTTTATTTTATTTATTTTCTTTCTTCTTCACCATCATCCTCAAAATACTCTCTCTCATAAAAAGCTTCAAAAACTCTTCAATGACTATCATGGTCAATCTCTTTATCTTCCTCACCTCTATTTATATCGGAATCTAAATCACATTTTCAATACTTCTACTAATTTCATCTTCTCACCATTAATTTCTCAATTACCATTTTTTTCTCTACTAATTTCTTTTTTGTTTCAAATTTCAAAATGAAAATCAACATTCAACACAACAATCAATACTTGCAACAATTATCACCTAAAAAAATAAAACAAAAGATAATATGACGATTGACGAGCTCATCGACAGTCAGAAGATCTCAGTCAATTTTTCGGCGAGTTCACAAACGAATTTTGGTTGGTTCATTTTTAAGAAAAAGAAATGAAGAAAGGATATCCATTCGTCGAAACCAACAAGAAAACCAACACTATTTCCATTAAAAAAAATGGTTGGAGCAGTTCACCAAAAATGGTTGGAGCAGTTCACAAAAATGGTGTTTGTGTGTTTCCAACCGGGAATTCACCAACGAATTTGGTGTTTGTGTGTGTTTCTTGATTTTTAAGGTGGGGAGGTTGGAGCAGACAAGAAAATCAACACTTTTTGGTTTCATTTTTTTCTTGAAGATGTTAGCTTCTTTCTTTCTCTTTTTGTACAATTCATCGAAAATAAATTTTTTACCGAAAAACTGAAAGCAACGACAAGAATTACGGAGAAGGGCAAAAGAAAGAGAATATATATATATATATATATATATATATATATATA
>NC_061116.1:187157134-187161038 GCF_002878395.1 Capsicum annuum
ATATATATATATATATATATATATATATATTAAAGAATAAAGAGAAAAGTAAAATATAAAAAGTAAAATAATTAATTTTTTAGAGTAAAAAAAAATGTGGCAATGATGTGGCAGCGAGTGCAATTCACTACCTGAAACAATGTCTGGGCATGAGCTTTTAGGGGTGTAAATATTCCACTTTAAAAATGTTCAAGGGGGTCATTGGACCCCCACAAAGTACAAGTATGTAGTTGGGTTTGGGGTAAAGGTTGGGGGGTCTTTTGGTCATTTTCTCAAAATTATTTATTAAATATAAATATATATTTACAGTATTACATGGTATAAACTTTTTATATCTAAAATATATCATGTATGTTTTTGATATAAATGTAATTTGTATAATATATAAATATACCATAAATTTTTATGGTATAAATATACCATATATTCTTATGGAGACATCGTGAAAGTAGGCAATAAAAATGAAAAACATAAAATTTTGATATAGTATATAAAATGAATGAACAAAGGCTTTCATAAAAATAGGCAATAAATAAGAAATATGAAAATTTAATATATATTATTTTTCTATATGCTAGAATATGTTATAAACGTAAATATTTTATACGCTATATCTGACAACCAACTAATACGATTATGTATATGTAATAATTTTTTTAAAATGGCTATTTATGTTGTTTTTCTTTTTATTTATCAGATCAATTTAGAATGATAAAAAATTGATATTGTGCACTATTTATTTAGTTAATATTAATAAAAATGATAGAAATTTTATATAGTTTAATAAAGATAAGTTGCGGTATTATATAATTTTTTCTTAAATAAAAGGGCAAAATAGTCCCAATAGATAGAAGGAAAGGGCATTTTAGGCCCAATAGGTAGACAGAAAGGGGATTTTAGATCCAATAGGTAGACAGAGGACATTTTTGCATAATTTCACATAGTTGAAGGGCATTTTAGGTCATTTTCCGTTTAAATAATAGCATGTGTAAAATCTCCAAAAAAAATAAAAAAATAAAAATCTTCGTTTAACTTCATTCTTATTCTTGAAATGTAATCTCTGCATAATTTAGAGGTGGTGGATTTGAGTATCACTTTGTGTTTAAAAGTTATTGATTATGACTTGGCTTTTTTATTTAGTAAAAATCAATTTTTTCATGTTCTATTTTCAGTAAATATCATGCATCAGGATTTATATTTTTTATTGGATTGAAGTGATAAAAGTTGCATGTTGTAGTTCATATTGGGTCCTTGATACAATTCTACTATTTTTCCTTTATTGTCTCGGCCTTGAGATTAATTGTATTTTTTGCTTCCACTACTCTTGCTGGATGAGATCATTGTAGCTTCTAGTTTGATTTTACCTAAATACTAGAGCAAGTGTATTCTAAGAAAGCATGGAATGTGGAAAATGTTTTTAATAATATACTAGTAACTTAGTTGGTTTACGATTTTGGATGATTAGCATGATTCTTTGCTGCTTATGTTTCGTTCTTATTCTTCCTTTTGACATCAGTGAATGAAACTCTCCCTTCTTATCCTAATCTTTTTATTTACCTGAACACTTTGGAGCAAAAATGAAGTCTCAATTTGAGACTTCTGCAAAAATCGAGTCTCATCGACTCACTATCATTATACCCACACATAGAATCGTCATGACATCTTAGACCACTCAATCGAGTCTCATCGATTCACTATCATTATACCGCCACATAGAATCATCATGACATCTTAGACCACTCGGATAGAAAGCAAAACTCACTTGAAATTCACCTTCGGCAATTTCTGTTTTAGTATTTATTTATTTGATGATTTTCCTTTTCATTGTAAGCTTGGTGTGATTTAGATATGTTTTATTCTTAACTCACAATGGTTAAAATGAAATAGATGATTGGATGTGGGTATTTTGCTTTAGTTAGAAACAGGTTTTATCATAAATAATAGTAGTAGATTTTCACTTCCAAATGATTTTTTTAAATGGAATCAGTTTTTCGTTTACATTCAATATTGCTCCATAACGTTTTCAAAAAAAGAAAAAGAAAAAGAAAATACGTACTTGTTCATTTATGGGATGTTTCAAAACTGTAGGTTGCACCAGTAAACGAACTATTCGGAAAAAGACACCACATGACGGAAAATTTTAGTATGGACCTCATGCACCAAGTCATACTTTCATGAGGCACCTAGTTTATTGATATACGGAAGTATATATGATATTATTTATTATGATTTACTATTATTAAAGACATCGCTAATATTTAGAAATTAAAGACTCATCATATATCTTTTATTATTAAGGACATCTCTATAATAAAATTTAAATTGGTAGGGTCAAGAAATGAAGTGGCACCTAAATAAATGTAAATATTGATTTAATTTTCTTAATATTTTATAATTTCCCCATCATTAAATAATAAATAGACATAAAAATTAAATTAAAATATCTTGTAGATCCCGTTTGAATAATATTAAAATCTAGTCAAATCAGTTTTTAATCTCTTTTGTAGCTTTTTTTAGATGCTTAGTAAAATAAAAAAGAACTTTAAAAAGTTAAAATTTGATTAAAAAAAAGCAAAAAGTGAGACATCGAATATTCCTAACTTTTTACATTTTAGATTAAAATTCTGTTTAGTTTGATCAAGACATTTACATTTTTATCCTTTATATTTTCCTCTAATTTCAACAATACCCCAAATTTGTATCCCTTAAATATATAAAGGAATACAAAAAAAAAAATTAAAGAAAAAAATTAACCCCAAAATAAAAAAGCAAAAAAATGAGTTGTCTAAATAAAAACGGCTAACTACAGAGTCTAAATAAACTCATTTTTTTGCTCTTTTATTTTGGGGTTAATTTTTTTTTTTTGTTTGTTTTTCTTTATTTTTTCTTTTTATTTTTTCTTTATATATTTAAGGGCTACAAATTTGGGGTATTATTGGAATTAGAAGAAAAAAAAAAACATAAAAATGTAAATGTCTTGATCAAACTAAAAAGAATTTTAATATAAAATGTAAAAATTTGGGGTACCCGACGTCTCATTTTTTGCCTTTTTTTTAATCAAATTTAATTTTTTTAAGTACTTTTTTATTTTACTACACATCTACAAAAAAGTTACAAAAGAAATTAAAAATTGATTTGACCAGATTTTAATCTTATCCAAACAGGCTTTAAAAGTTATTTTAATTTAATTTTTATGTCTATTAGATGGAGAAACTCTAAAATTTTAAGAAAATATATTAATAAAATTAAATCAATATTTACATTTATTTAGGACCCACTCCATTTCTTGACCCTAACAACTTTAAATTTTATTAAATAAGAGATGTCTTTAATAATAAATAATTTATGATGATTCTTTAATTTCTAAATATTAGAGATGTCTTTAATAATAGTAAACCATAATAAATAATATCATATAGACTTAAGAAAGATAAATTTATTACTTATGAGATTTAATTTCAAGTTTTAAAAAAGCTACAAAAGAGATTAAAAACTGATTTGATCATATTTTAATCTTATTCAACCGAGATCTAAAAGATATTTTAATTTAATTTTTATGTCTATTTATTTTTAATGATGGGGCAATTCTAAAATTTTAGAAAAAGAATATTAAGAAAATTAAATCAATATTTACATTTATTTAGGTACCACTCCATTTCTTTACCCTATCAATTTTAAACTTTACTATAGAGATGTCCTTAATAATAAAAAATATATGATGATTCTTTAATTTCTAGATATTAGAGATGCCTTTAATAATAGTAAACCATACTAAATAATATCATATAGACTTAAGAAAGATAAATTTATTACTTATGAGATTTAATTTCAAGTTTTCAATATTCAAATTTTTTTACACTAAATATATATATATATATATATATATATATATATATATATAAAT
>NC_061116.1:187161138-187162644 GCF_002878395.1 Capsicum annuum
ATATATATATATATATATATATATATATATATATATATAAATTATCACCATGATTGAGTGACCAAAAAAGTAATTTGATTACAAATATCAACAAATAAAAATTAGAAGAAAATGAAAACGAAGACAAAGAATAAAAACTTCAATTTATTTAGTATAGTAATACGAGAAAAAAAATTGAAGAAAAGAACAAAGAAAGAAAAATAAAAAAATAATAAATAAAAATTAACCCCATAGAGAAAAAGAAAAAAAGTGGTTTGTTGAAAAATAAAAAAGTTAAATAATTGAGAACACAACAAAATAAAAAATGAGAATTCTTTTAAGTGGTGGGACCCAAAAAAAATTTATGTGTCAAAATATTTGGTGCCTCGTGCAAGTATCACTTGGTGCATGAGGCCCATACTAAAATTTTCCACCACATGACCATTTTTAAAACAAATAGCTCAAGTTTAACATTTTGCCAAAAAATAGTCAATTGGCTATATTATTTTCACATTATTACCATTTTTTAATTTCGGTCATTTTGACATATGTAGTTAAGATACAGTTTATATACCATGTTGATTCAGTCCATATATAACACTGATACAATTTCCAACTTGGGTCATTTGGCCATTTCCTAAAAATATTTTAATTTTTTTTGCTACAAATTTTATAACTGAAAAATATTCTACTTTTTATGGTTTTTTAAAAATAATAATTAAATATAATTGTATTAAAACGGTATAATTGTTATATAGGATATGTATTTATAAAAGACGTATGTATAAAAATTGTATAGTTCTATCAAATATGTATATGTATAATATATACAAATGTATAGAAAGTGTATAAAAATCATATAATTATTGTTTAAAATGTGTAAAAAAACTGTACAATTATTGTATAAATTGTGTATCGAAACTATATAATTTTCGTATAGAATATTTATATGTATAAAAACTGTATAGAATATGCATAGAAACTGTATAAAACAAACCGGTAAATTAAATGACTAGAAAATAAAATTTAAATTCCACAAAATTTTTTGTGAAATTAATTTCGAATAAGTGCTCATTTGTGTCCTTTTCCCTAAACTATTTTCAATCAAGTGAACATTTTATTCTATTTTCTTACTTTGTTGGCACTGCCACTCGAAAAGTTTTTTTTCTCCGACTTTAAAGAAAGCTAGCTAATTTCATTACTTGGCCTTTTAATTTCTTAGCGCTCTTTTAGTTTTTCATTAACCAATCCGTTAACCCTAGTTAGCGAATCCTATAGGATAGGATGTCTAATTTCTCCTCCTTTAGAATAATTAAATTCCTTACCTATAATCATTTAAGCAAACCATAAAATGAAGTTCTTATTAATTTATAGTTTATAATAGGTGTCCCACTTCACCGTAGAACTAATTAGGTAACGACTTTCTTAATTTATGTAGAAGTTTTCAATATGTTATACCTTAAATTAACTCATATTAAAGTGAGATATAACATCGAGTAGTAACTATATATAAGCTACAAGGTATTC
>NC_061116.1:187165644-187252384 GCF_002878395.1 Capsicum annuum
TGAGTTTCATCTTGATTGATTTCTTCTCTAGTATGATCTGAAATATATTTTTGTCTCTACTTAATATTGTTTTATAATATCGTAAAATAATGAGATGAATCTCTATTTTTGTTTTCTTTCATATTTTCTTCATTCATCACCAAACAATAATCGGTCTAGAGACTTTTTGTCAAAGCCATACACAAGTACATGGTAGTGTGTTTTCACTTATATATTTTTTACAAAAATAAAATTTTTTTTACCAAACTGTCAAACCAATATCGAAGAAAACTAAGATGATAAAACAATTTCAAAAAGTATAGTTTTAGTTATATAAAATAATTGAAAAAATGATTGTATAAATTTTCTAAATAATCTTCTCAATTATACTATTGAAATCACTCAGGCCATTTTAAAAAATAGACACTTTGAAAATTTATTTAAGTATTTAGACATAAGTTTTGAAAAATTAAGTATTTAAACACTAGGATGACACCATCAATTCTTATATACAACCCTAGCACACAAGTTTTAAACTTTATACTCTAGCTCCCACCTCATCCATTTAATATTCAATATTTTTCACTATTTTTTATATTTTCACCATTTTTCATATTTCCCTATGTTAATTAAAAAAATTATCCAAGAAGTCATCAAAAGGAGCTCCCGTTTTCAGCAATATTTTTTCATCCCGGCGACTTTTTCGGCCACTTTTCCGACGAAATCTTGCTCATCACAATTGAAATCTCCATTCTTGGTCATTGCCTCCATTGTTGTTTCATTTTTTTTTTTTAAAATTACAAAAGATATTTTTTCACCATTTTACTAGCTTGAAAAGCTTTCCAAATCCACTCAATACCTCGTCATTAGATATATTTTAGTATTTTATAAGACGTACACATACATTTCTTCATCCAGTGCTAGGAGGGCATCGATTATATCCAAAATTCATTTATTCCCATTTCTGTACGGAGGTTTTCATGCCATTGATCGACCAGTTATAGATTGATACATTAATCTATTATCGATTAGTATGGTCTATAATGGTAGTAGCTGAGGTAGTTATTGTGGGTGGTGATTATATGGATATGTGGGAGGAGGGTCCCAACTATTGGAAGTCGAAATCATCTAGCAAGGAGACAGTACCCATCCCGCTGTGTCGCAATAGTTCGTATGACAACATGGTTAGAAGCGTAATTGAGAGAAGAGAATTAGATTACGAGCCAAAGAACATTATGATTAGCTATCTAATGAATGGGCGGGGTAAAATACATCCCACATTCATTAAGAATGATCGGCATGTATCCTTATACATGTTGGATGCCACTGTCAATGGTTCTAGGCCATTACTGAGGATAAATGTCATCCCAGGGTCTCTGACAATCCTGCCACCATACCCGACAATCGACGAACATGATTCATTTGAAGATGAGAGTTTGGATGTTCATCCAATGGATACGGAATTGGAAGATCCTTCAACGGAATTGGAAGATCCCAATTTCTTTCAAGAAGAGAGAGGAGAGTGCGGATTGAGATCATAAACCAAACACAACTTCTCCGATGGAACTAATTTTTATGTAAATCAAAAATTTCGTAGCAAAAAGGATTTGAAATTGTTGTTGGACGTAGCATCGATGAAAAGTTCTTTTGATTATGCTACATTGAAGAGTTGTGATAAATTCTTTAAGGTGAAATGTGTTTGTCCTAGTTGCTCGTGGATGTTACGGGAAAAGAAGTATGAATGCACAAAAATATTTCTCATCCATAAATAAGTCGACGATCACACTTGTGGCATCAAATACGCCACGTGCAACCATAAGAAAATCATGGCTAAAGTTATTGCATCGCTCTGTGTGAATATGTATCGCAAAGGAAAGGGTCCAAACACTAGTGAGATTCGGAGGATCATTTTCAAGAACTTTAGCAGTAGACCAACCTATTGGAAATGTTGGACGGGGGGCATGATTGCCAAAGAAATGGTTCGAGGGACACCAGAGCACGGGTATTCCTGCCAGCCGGCTTTTTTCGTATATGATCGATGCTCTCAATATTGGCACTACCTATTCCATCATGGTGAACAAAGATAATTGTAGGTTTATGTACTACTTTTTAGCCTTGGGCTCTTACATTAGGGGATTCGCCCATACGATAAAGGTTATTGCGGTCGACGACACTCATTTACATGGTAAGTACGAGGGCGTACTGCTAAGCGCGGTTGCATAGGATATCAAGAACGATACTTATCCCATTGCCTTTTACGTCGTTGACAAGGAGAAAGGTGCATCTTGGACGTTCTTCTTTGAGAATTTGAAGTCTATAATGGTCGATGGACCAGATTTGTGTTTTATCTCTGATAGGCACAAGAGCATTGCCAACGACATCGTGAGGGCTTATAACCATGCTCATCATGGGCACTGTATGAGGCACCTAGGTGAAAATCTCTGAGTAAATCACCACTTCGGAGATCACCTCTATCTATTCTACCACGCGGCAAAGGCATATTCTCCTGAGGAGTTTAGTGACCATTTTGTGGAATTCAAGAACTATTGTTTCAAGGTAGCCTTTTTCCTTGAGCATGAGCTTGGTTTTGAGAAATAAAATAGAGCATATTTTCCAGATAACAGGTTTGATGTGATGACCACAAATATTACCGAGTCAATCACCTCCTTGTTGATTGTCGAAAGGGTCCTGTGGCATCCATATTCAATTCGATTCCTAAGAGATTTGAAGAGAAATTCAGGGAAAGGTGTGCATATTTCCTCAAATATAAGGATAATAAATTTGGGTCTGGCACCAAGAAGATCTTAAGGGACAATATGAGCTAGGGCGACTCTTTCTATGCGGAGAGCGTAAGTGGGGACGACAACCAATTCATAGTGTTCGGAAGTTGTTGTAATGCCAAAGTCGACCTACTGGAGAATTCGTGTTCTTGAAAGAAGTTTGACGTGGTCAAAATCCCACGCGCTCATGCGATGGTCGCTTTGCGATCGAAGCACGGTGATGATTTTGGTTTGAGAGTCTATGAGTACTCTTTGCCCGTGTATAAAGTGGAAGAGTACCTCCTTGCATATTTGATTATGTTATCCCTTTAGATTTCGAATGATGCGTTCCACAAGAATTGTTAGAAGTAAACATTATTTCACCCTTTGTCGACAAAAAGCTCGGAAGAAAGAAAAGGAAAGACATTAAGAGCGTGGGCGAGGCTTTCAAGTTGAAGAGGAGGAATAAGTGCTTACTATGCAAGAGACTCGGGCACAAGAGAACGACTTGTAATAACAACAAATCATAGATTGACTTGAATAATTTTTTGTAAGTCATGGCAGTGTATGCATTTTGACAACCCTGCAGTGGTCTAATTAATGTCAGTTTTATCGATTTTGCTCCGTGTCTATTATCGACCTTCTAAGTTATTGCATATATTGTGTGTCAAGTCTATTGGGAGTATTCTTTATATACCACATAGTTTATTATTAATTATATTTCAAGTCTATTAAAAAACCCTAATTATTCAATCAATAAAAAACCCTAATTATTGATCATTCACACGCTGCATCGATTGGGTATATGCTTCCTACTTGATTTTCGTTCATCTACGCATCGCCAAACCACTGGACGAAAAGACTAAAGGCTTCTATTTTGGTCTATATAAACAATCATTAACTATACACAAAATTTATTTTCTTCAACTCAAAAATTGATAAATACGACCAGATGTCGAGGATTTCACTCAGACCACAAAGGAGGGTTCGTTTCCAACATAGCTATGAAATTCTCCTCCTTCGAAATAACCTAGTCTGTCTCTTCTATGGTCTGAGTCAGGACATGGAGCACCTCCACCGTGAACTTTGGGATATCGTCCGTTTTCTATGCGCGATCATGGAGAGGCTGAACATGGAACCCGAGGAGTTGATCACCCCCACCATCCCCTTAGTTTAGGTTTTAATTTCTACTGTAGTTGTAGTTTTAAGTTCATTACAAAGAAGCTTTCATGGTTAGGGAATTCTTTAGATGAACGCTTCTTTCTTTTGCCCTTTTTGGTCGTATTTTGTTGGACATATGGTGTTAAACCATTGCAATGAACTTATGAAATGAAGTATTTTTTGTTTCCTATATTTATCTCTACTTTAATTTTACAATTTTATTCTTGTTTGAAATTTTGCAATTTCTCCTGTTAGAAGATAAATGAAATAGTTGTCAGATGTCAAATTAATTCATATATGCTAATGGATAATGAATCTGGTTTATAAATTCGCGATTATGTTGATTTATGCAAAATTAATTGCAAAGTCGATGGAGTTTAGGATTTATCGAGCTCAATATTTATGAGTGAACGTCTACGTGATCGATGAATTCCACTATGCGAGTTGGTGAAATGGTAAACAAACATTAGTACATAGTCAAAAATATAAATAACTAAATAAATGAAATTGATTTAAGGGTCATCGATTGTGTTCAGTGTAAATCATAAATGTAAAGCCTTGTCAATAATATAGCATATTATGAAAAAAGAGAATAATTAATTAATTAAAAAATAAATAATTATATTTTATGTAATTAAAAGAGCTTAAACAAGTCATGTGATCATATAAGAGTCCACGTAAATTGGAGAAGGTGATATAACATGTGTGAGGATTGGTAGTGAATGAATAAATGAATTCCTCACAACATACTTGTGCTTTGGAAAACATTGCCGTTAGGATGTTGGTTGTTCAACCATAACTCATCACGTCACACATGTTTGATCACCACTTTCAATTTATGTAGACTCTTATACGATCACATAACTTGTTTAGGCTCATTTAATTGCATAAAATTTAATTATTTATTATTTTATTAATTAAACAATACTTTTCAAAATATGTGCTAGTAATGGTCTATACATATGTATCCTAGTCTAGTTCATTTATCAATGAAGTAGTCCATCATTTATGCTAGACTATGCTTAGTTATTTATTCGACCCAATATAGTCTAGCATAGACTGTGAACTACTTCCATAATTAAATAATTAGATGATGATATTTATTTATAGACCATGACTAGCACATATATTGAAAAAGATTATTTAATTAATAAAATAATAAATAATTAGATTTTATGCAATTAAATGAGTTTAAATAAGTCATGTGATCATATGAGAGTCTACGTAAATTAAAAGTGGTGATCAAAGATGAGTGAGGTGATGAGTTGTGGTTGAACAACCAACATCCTTAGGGCAATGTTTACCAAAACATAAGTATGTTATGAGGAATTCATTTGTTCATCTACTACCTATCCTCACACATCTTTGATAACCTTCTCCAATTTACATGGACACTTATACGATCACATAACTTGTTTAAGCTCCTTTAATTGCATAAATTTTAATTATTTATTATTTTATTAATTAATTATTTCTTTTTTCCAAATCTGCTACTAAGGGCAATAAATCAATACGGTATATTATTGACAAGGCTTTAAGTCTATTATTTACACCGAACACAATCGATGGTCCTAAAATCAATTTTATTTATTTAATTATTTATATTTTTGACTGTGTACTAATATTTTTTGACCGTTTCACCAACTTGTATATACCTTAGCATTGACCGGCTTTCGATTTATACCGTCCATCATCTACCTAACGTATGAGAAGACATCGATTATATTTAAGGTCTATGAAAGAGGTCCAACAGTAATAAAATTTAAATATCAGAGCTATACAACAGTAATAAAGTACATGTCAAATAAAATCCAACGATAATATCTCACTTCCTTTCTTGTATAAAAGGAAGACTCTTTTTGTTTTAACACTCTCATTATTTGGATTTATTTTTTGTTTAGTTTTAAAAAAATACAATGTCTCAAGCATCCCAACCATCAAATGAAAAAGTGTCCTACATTTGTCGTTATGGTAATTAAGCTGTTTTGAGGACGTCATGCACCAATTCGAATCCAGGTCAAAAATTCTTTAACTGTAAATTGAAAAGGTGAGTGCTTACATGAATATGTGATTTATCTATTTTTTTATTTAAGTAAGAAAATTCATGTAATAACTTATTTTTTGGTCAAGGGTAATGGTGGATGCTCATTTTTTAAGTGGCTTGTGGAAGACTCACTGACGAGCAGCCCATCGACATCAAATTTTCAAGGTACTTCCAAGTTTCAAATACTACAAAGGGTTCTGAAATCTGAACAAAATAGAGATCTTCTCATAACATTGTTAAAAGAAGCTGAAGAGCAAAGTGATAACTTGAAAGGATCACTAAAAAAAATCGAAATGGAGAGGGATTGACTAAAGCATAGGTTGATTTTGGCCGAAGAAAAAAAGAATGTCCTAAAAAAATTATTGTATGGTCTGTTATTGGTGTTGTCTTTCTGGAAAGGTGTAATAAAGATGTAGGAAAATGAATAAATAGATGTATGTTTTATTAAATCAACCGTGGGTGTCTATAATTAATAGAGAATCACTTCTATGACATTTATCATTGACCTCTATAAACCATGGCAGTAATTGAACATAATGCAATCAACTGTTTAATTTAACAAGACAATAGAATAACTGAACATAACATCATTAATAAATATCATCACCGAGATGCCAAACATATTAATTCAATTATCCATAAAAATCAAATCATTAAAAACAACAAATCATTAAGAAAATTGTTTGTTCCAAACCACCAAACTACATGTTATCATCATTGAGTTCCTTAACAATGCCCATCACATCCACTTCATTTTCTTTATTTTTTCCCCTCTTCTTCTACTTCTGTCGTCTCATTTTCCTTCTCTTCTTCTTCTGATGATTTGTTCTCTTTTTTAATACTTTCAACCTCCTGTTCAACCACTACTTCTTCGTCAACTGCCTTCTCATTTTTCTCTTCTTCTTCCTCTGAATTCTTTTCACCATCTTCTTCTATTTTCTCCTCATTTTCTAATTCTTTTTCAGCTGTCATTTTCTCTTTCTTTTCTTCTTCTTTTTCTTCTTTTTCGCATCTTGTTCATCTGTTTCCTTCTCTACTTGTGTTTCTTCTTCTTTTTTCTCTTCTTCAATTTTTTCATCTACTGCAGCAATGTCAGTTACTATGACTGCAAGTTCTTCGAGGTTTACTTGATACCCACTACGAGGGGACTGTTGAGGTGCACCACATTATTTTGAAAGGATAACAAAAGTTATGCAAGAAAATTAAATTGGAAGAACAAAAAATAAGTTAGTTTACCTTTATCTTGTTGCTTCTTCTTATTCTTATTCTTCTCGATTCTCCTCAACCACTCATCTCTAATAAATGAAGCAATATTCAGAACACTTTTCTCGAGCAAAGAAACACGCTCACGCAGGTCATCATCATTAGGAGTGTCTGGTATATTTTTAAGTCCACTTGAACCAGCATGATCACAAATACGTGCTGGACTTAGAACATAATTATGACCACCTAAATCTTCGTCTTCGTCCGCGACCTCCGCTGATGAAGTCAGTACAATCATTCCTATTAACTGTGCCTTCAAGGAATCAATGGGCATATGCTTAACGTCATCTGTGTATAGCTTAAATATTTTCATGTAGCTCTGCTCCATCTCACGGACAGTAGGGGTAAAGTATGGGTGCACAATCTATAAAAAAATAAATATAAATTATACAACATTCACTAATATAATAATATTATTATTATATTATAATAAGTTTTCACGACCAGAGACTGTCCCATAGGTAACACGATGATTGGAACCATAAGTGATCCCAAACTAACCCATGAACTGGCATACTGTTGAGCAACTAAATTATAATATATTAAATAGCTGTTCTGCTATGCGGAAAAATAATCATGTCAAAATCTGAGAGAAATTATATTACTGATACAATTTACAATCTGATAAAAACTGAGGAGAAAATTAAAATTTCATGATTGACTCTGACTGACATCTATGAAACCTCGATTATATAACTATAGATAGCTGGGACACGACCCCAACTACCACTAATCAATACATATGAGTAGTAAAGTAAAGTACATGAACAACGTCTGAATGAAGTCCCCAAACTAGGAGAACTCATCACCTGCTGGCTGGAACAACAACGATAATCATGATACGCAGGCTATAACTGGTACCTACATTATGAGACAATGTAGGACATAGACATATATGTGGACCAGTACTTTTGGAATTTATTGAGTAACTGGGGGTGAATGCAATAAGTAAAACTGAGTAGCTACATAATTTTAAAACATACATGCTAAGTGTAGTCAGACTCACCAAGAGACTGAAATAGACTGAAAGCTGAAATATCTTAAAACATGAGTAACAAACATAATCTAATAAGCTGGTGAATCACTACACTTAGTTTCTTAAAACTTTACTTTTGTAGAATAAGTAGAATAGAAGCTGTGATATGGTAAAACATACCAAAACCAAACATGTACTGAGCTGATCTGATTAACTAAATAACTAATGTCTAGGTGACAAAATGATTGAAAACAAGGGAAAGGGATAACTAACGACGACATACTGAGTTGTTGACATATGAATACGGAATGCTGAACAATAATGAGATAACTGAGCATAAATGCATGCAAATTGAAATATCTATGAATGCAAGACCAAGCATAAATCTGTAATCTGAAAGACTGTAAATTGTATAACTGAAATTCAATACATTTGGTCAAGCAAACTTGAACTGAGAATACACTTAATACTGAACTGAGACTATGGGAGGTATCATCTAACCGACATGCCTCAATCTGAGCTAATCGGGGTCCAACCTGTAACCTCAGTTGAAAGGGTGTCAGTACCAAGTCATGGTTACTAATAATGGCTGTGTGGATCCATTAAACTAGTGTCCCGAAGGACTAAAGAGTCACCCTAATTTGGCAGGATTACTCATGAGATTTGAGTCAACCCTAAACTGGTAGGAACACATCTCAACCTACGCTGGATACGTCGTTCTGTAACTCAGGGATTGCAACTAAGGTTTACACCTTAATATGGTAGGAATGACCCCATCACTGGGTTCGCTTAGTGCTGAATCCTACTTTTAACTGAACTAACTTGATTTACTGAACTGATCTAAGTTTAACTGATTATGATAGCTGAATGAATGAATAATGCTTATACATATCTGAAACCATTCTGAAAATACTGTAAACTATGTAAACAACTAAGTTTTGGGGATTCATAACCCCCAGTACTGAATAGAAATTTTAATATGGACACATGAAAGCTTTGAAGAACATATTAGGGATCATTGTTCAAAATTCATCTCTTAGGCATATCATCAAACACACAAGGGTCATGAGTTAAAGTATAGGAATAGTTAAAACATGTGATAATAGCATAGTTGCAATATTAAAATCATGGATTAAGGATTTAACATGCGAATTATCATTATCCAAATGTGTCAAGGGTGAAATGCAATAAAAATACTTGGGAATCGTGAACTTAAACATGTGAATTTCTTAAACATGGGAGCATAGCATGATTACATGACTAAAATCATAAATTGGGGGAATTATATAGAATTCGCTTGAAATAGGACATGGGTGTTTCATCAAAACATGTAAAGACCATAGCTTGAATATAAGAATATCTTAAACGTGAGGGAACAATAGAGTTACATGGCAAAATTCATAACTTGGGGATTCATCTTGAAATTAATTGAACATGATATGGGAATTTCAATACTCAAACATGATATGACTCATTCTACTTGAAAACGCAAGAAACCATAACTCGTAATTGAATTCACCAAGAGATTCATGGAGATACTTCAACATGAAATAAGTAAAACTCATAAATTTAAATTCAAAAACGTTTCTTGGGCTCCATGGGTGAAAGGGGACCCATGGATGAACTCCCACACACCATAGTAGATGATTTCTTGAAGATTTCTTGAGGGTTCTTGAACTTGGAATCTTGAAGTATTTGTATTCTTGAGAGAAGAAACTTGAGATTTTTTCATGAGGGAAAGGGGAGGGTTTTTACGTGAGGGATTTTGAGGAAGATGGGCAAATAATGCCCTTTTGGATGCTATAAATTGTCCCTTGGACGTTGGGGATTAAGGGGAAAGGACCAAAGTGCCCCTTGACCCCTAAAAAGTTGAAAATAGCGTGGGAATGGACCAGTCGGTGCACCTTTTATCTTGTTGGAGTAGAACCCGCATCGCCCCCTCTATCCCAGTGCAATAATCCGGGCGGCGGAGACTTATAGCACACCCTCACTGCCTCTCACGAAAATAGCTAAAACTTTTTGCTCGAGTATTGGATTAAGTTGAAATTGGTATCGTTGGAGAGCTGATTCAATTATCTATAATTTGATGAGTATTGAGCTACAAAATTCTTTGTATATCAAAAGTTATACACATTCAAAGTAGACCCATGTAGAATCGAATACCAAACTTGGATGAATCAAAGACTCTTAGCTCAACATGGTTCTAAGTGATTCCTATGAACATTTTCACGTCAAAAGCACTTCAAACAATAGGATAATGATCATGACACATGTATTAACATACAAATCATAGGATTAAAGTTCACACACATAGGAACGACGCTTCAAGGTCTAGCTCAAAAATGCGAGATGTTATAATATCTCTTCTTGGAAATATTCATCCTCGAACAAGACTGGTTAGACTGAGAGTACTGAAGAAATTGAGATCATATACTGAACATGGAAGACTGGAAATATGATTATATATTGAGTCAGAGCATGATACATGAACTGAACTGATTTCATGAATATATGCAATGACATGAGAATGGTTATAAGGATGAGATAGAAATGAGAGAGTCAACTTATGAGTAACAATTACTTCAAGCTGGATCTTGTTTTGTGAAGAAAAAATGAAAGGTTTTGGACATTAATACTTAGGGTATTACAATACATCTCTCCCTTGGGATATTTCGTCCCCCGAATAATACTGACTTGGATGAAATACTAAGGAAAGACTAAGATGATGCACGGGACACTTACAGATTGAATTAAGATGAATATTTGAAATCTGAAACTGATGCATGATGCAGAACTGAGCTGAATTCATAAATTACCTAGATGCAAACAAGTTAACTCTTGGAATAGCCATATTCATGAGACTCCGAATAGTATGACTAGACGGAAAGATGAAAAACTATAGACTCTTGTCTGTTTGACTGCTAGACTGGATTGCTGGCTATATGTACTCAATTATATTGAAAGGTTATACTCAACTATACATCCCACATCAAAACTGCACTTCACTTCAGGCTACTTAAATTATTCACATGGCAACTGATAACTGTATCTACTAAAGTCTGAGCTAAACTTAATTCTCTTACTATGTTCAAGCCTACTCTAATCTACAAAGTGCACATATAATGCTGTAATATTAGTCTGAATCATGAATTCAATACACCATGCATTTTCACAACTTCTCATCTCATGAATAACTCTTATTACCACTTCAACAACTACATTCAACCGTTACTAGACATTCACTAATGCGCAATGTATCCATCCACTTATATATAAACATTACATTCAAGCCTATCATCATAACCACCTATACACTTCTAAACAAACACCCATAAAAGCATCTTTCTCATATCCTCCAAACCTCTATCATCAACAACTTCCATTCACTACCTCTAGAAAACACACATAAAAATTTTCAACTAACCATGACATATATCAAAAACTTTGTCTCAATCTTACTTCACACATACAACCTTAGCTAAAACAAGATGATAAATATGTACTCTTTCCCTTCTAAAAAATCGTTCATCATAACTATCTTAATATTATGGAGAGGTCACTGAAAGGTTAGAACATAAGGACCTAAAGCATACAAGAATACTATGCATAACTTTGGCACTTAACAGAGGTTTGAAGAATAGAGTATCGAGAGCATGAATTCATCAAAGGATCTAAACTAAGGATATACATGACATAATCTGAATTTTGGCTGATCATTAATAGGGTAGCATAAGTACCTGGAGCTGAACATACTGTAAAGCATGAGTGTATGAGTCATGAGCTGCTTGGCCTGAATTTGGAGCTCATAAATTCATGGTTTGTGATTCGTACTACTGAGTAAACTGAAACTCCTCATTCAAGGATCTGGAAGAGTATATGATTCTCTATTATGTGCATGAACATGAACTTTGATCATAGGGGCTAACTTGTAAGGCATGAGTAGATATCGTGATGGCTGAAATACAACACTTTTCACTGATATAAGAAAGGGTCGAGTATCTTCCTCCCTTACTACTGTTCCATAATACACATAAATAACAAACTCACCCTTATAGATTACACCTAAAAGTTTAAAACCCACTGCTAATACTTCCTTCTGATATAGAACTGTTAACTTTCTACAGTCCCAACAATCATCCTACAATATCTTAAACACTGACTAACTTAGAATTTTCGAAAACATCACCATCTATAATTTCAACTTTTCTTTCTATTTGCTTATTTTTCAAAGATTCAAACTTATATTCTAACACTTAACATGGATATTCCCAAACTGTAATTAACCATACTAACTTCCTTCATATCTTACTAACATCACATCGAAACCATGAGAATTACCATCACACCAATATACCCAACATCAACAACATATAATTTTGAATCAACATACATAAATTCTTGCATATACTACTTCAAGTCTACCGATTCACTTTTCATATAACTAGCCCTATGGATACATATTTTGCCACTTTAGATAAACACTATCCCCACTTCACTGCTGCTTAACTTTTGGGTTCATGCTTCTAACTCTAGGTTACTTATTGTCATAGGATTATGAGGAGGGATCTGAAAATACATCTGACTTTGGCATAGTGCATGATTTTTCATAAACATGAATGAAGTCCTTTAAAATTTGGAACTTAAAAGCATTGATAGGATACTTTTGAGCCTGCATGCAATCCCATAACTATATGTGGGACTACCTGAGAAATCTTTATCTACAAGGATTTAAGCTGGGCTATTTCTGTTGCCTCAAGAGTAAGGCAGAGTCGGCACAAATTGTTTAACATTAGAATCTGTATAAATTTCTTAGAGGACATTTTTACTGCATGATCTGAGACATAAAAGAAGGGAATCATTTACTAAATTCTCTGTAGCCTCTCAAAGAAAATTACAGACGTCTCTGTACCATTTTGCAAGACTCTACTAGACACGACTTCATAGACACCCTGGGACACTTGAACTCTATGCTCTGATACCAAGTTTAACACGACTCGAGACTACTCCCTAGTCGTTACACGATGCTTGGAACCGCAAGTTATCCTAAACTAACCCATGAACTGACATACTACTAAGCAACTGAATTATAATATATTAAATACCTATTCTACTATGCGAAACTATAATCACATCAAAATCTAAGAGAAATTATATTACTGATATAATTTACAATCTGATAAAAACTGAGGAGAAGACTGAAATTTCATGACTGACTCTGACTGACATCTAAGAAGGCTCTACTATATTAACTATAGATAGATGGGACATGACCCCAACTATCACTAATCAATACATATGAGTAGTAAAGTAAAGTACATAAGCAACATCTGACTGAAGTCCCCGAACTAGGAGAACTCATCACCTGCTGGCTGGAACTACAACTGTCTGATCATGATGCGCATGCTATAACTGGTACCTACATTATGAGACAATGTAGCACATAGACATATATGTGGACCAATACTTCTGGAATGTACTGAGTAAGTGGGGGTGAATGCAATAAGTAAAATAGGGTAGGTACATAATCTTAAAACATACATGCAAAGTGTAGGTAGATGGTTACCAAGAAAGTGAAACTGAAGTGAAACTTTACTCGCCACAAAGAGACTGAAAGCTGAAATATCTTAAAATATGAGTAACAAACATAATCTGATAAGCTGGTAAATCACTACACTTAGTTTCTTAAAACTTTACTTTTGTAGAATAAGTAGAACTAAAGTAGGGATATGGCAAAACATACCAAAACCAAACATGTACTGAGCTGATCTGATTAACTAAATAACTGATGTCTAGGTGAAAAAATGATTGAAAACTAGGGAAAGGGATAACTAGTGACGACATAATGAGTAGTTAACATATAAATATGGACTGCTAAATAATCATGAGATAACTGAGCATAAATATATGAAAACTAAAATATCTGAGAATGCAAGGCCAAGCATAAATCTATAATTTGAAATAAGTCTAAAATCTGAAAGACTATAAACTGCATAACTGAATCACTAAAAGTCTATACACTTGGTCAAGCAAACCTGAACTGAGAATTCACTGAATACTGAACTAAGACTGTAGAAGGTATCATCTAACCGATATGTCCTAATTTGAGCTAATCGGGGTCCAACCTATAACACCAGTTGAAAGGGTGTCAGTACCGTGCCACGGGTACTGACAATGATTGTGTGGATCTACTAAACTAGTATCTCGAAGGACTAAAGAGTAACCCTAATCTGGAAAGAGTACTCATGAGATTTGAGTCAAACCTAAACTAGCAGAAAAACATCTCAACCTACGCTGGCTACATATTTCTATAACTCAGGGATTGCTACTAAGTGTCATACCCTAATCTGGCAGAAATGCCCCCTATCCTTGGATTTGTTCGGTGCTGAATCCCACTCTCAACTGAACTAACTCAAATTACTGAACTGATCTAAGTTTAACTGATTATGATAAATGACTGAATGAATAATGCTAATACATATCTGAAACCATTCTAAAAATACTGTAAGCTATGTAAACAGCTAAGTTTCGGGTATTCATAACCCCTAGCACTGAATAGAAGTATCAATATGGACACATGAATGTTTTAAAGAACATAATAAGGATCATTGTTCAAAATTCATCTCTTAAGAATTTCATCAAATACACGAGGGTCATGAATTAAAATATGGGAATAGTTAAAACATGTGATAATAGCATAGTTACAATATTAAAATCATGGATTAAGGAGTTAACTTGCGAATAATCATCATCCAAACGTGTCAAAGGTGAATTGTAACAAAAACACTTGGGAATCACGAACTTGAACATGTGAATGTCTTAAACATGGGATAATAGCATGATTATATGAATAAAATCATAAATTGGGGGAATTACATGGAATTTGCTTGAAATAAGACATGGGCGTTTCATCAAAACATGTAAAGATCATAGCTTGAACATAAGAATATCTTAAACATGAGGGAACAATAGAGTTACATGGCAAAATTCATAACTTGGGAATTCATCTTAAAATTAATTGAATATGATATAGGAATTTTAATACTCAAACATGATATGACTCATTCTACTTAAAAACACATGAAACCATAACTCGTAATTGAATTCAACAAGAGATTCATGGAGATACTTAATATTGAAACATGTAAAACTCATAAATTTAAATTCAAAAAGGTTTCTTGGGATCCATGGGTGAAAGAGGACCCATTGATGAACTCCCACATACCTTAATAGCTAATTTCTTGAGGGTTTCTTGAACTTGGAATCTTGAAGTTTTGTATTCTTGAGAGAAGAAACTTGAGCTTTTTTTATATGGGAAAGGGTAGGGTTTTAACGTGAGGTATTTTGGGGAAGATGGGCAAATAATGCCCTTTTGGATTCTATAAATCATCGCTTGGACGTTTGGGGTTAAGGGGAAAGGACCAAAGGGCCATTGACCCTTAAGAAGTTGAAAAGAGCGTGGGAATAGACCAGGAAATGCCCCTTTTAGACCTTGGGAGTAGAGACCGTGGCACCTCCTTTATCCCATTGCAATAACCTAGGCGGCACGGGCTTATCACGCTCCCTCACTGCCTCTCACAAAAAGTAGCTATAACTTTTTGCTCGGGTTTCAGATTAAGGCAAAATTAGTATCATTGAAAAGATGATTCAATTATTTACAATTTGGTGTCTTCAGATGCAAAATTCTTTGTATATAAAAAGTTGTATATGTTCAAAATATACCCTTGTAGAATCAAACACCAAACTTGGACGAATCAAAGACTCTTAGATCAACTTTATTCTAAGTGATCCCTATGAATATTTTCACCTCGAAAGTACTTCACACACTAGTATAATGATTTTGACACATGTATTAACATACAAATCATGAAATTAAAGTTCACCCACGTAGGAACGATACTTCAAGGTCTAGCCCAAAAATGCGGCGTGCTGCATAAGTATAATTTTACCTTTGTGTTGTTTCCTTTGTACTTAAATGGGTCGTATTCCATTATGTTGTCACACTTCTTTATATGCCATCTAAGAAGATGGAGAATGGGAAAAAGAGAATCCAACGACTTACCGGCGTACCTTTCCAGATGAGGAAAGGCCTCATATATCCAAACCTACAATCCATAGAATCATAAGTAAATCTACAGGGTCTATGTATAAGTATATAAATAGGTAAGAGTCTATAATAAATCAATAATATGGTAGATGATAAGCACCAAAATTGCCCAGGGAAAGTCATATAAAGCGTACGATGCATTATTCCTCTTCACAAATGCTTTTTTTTTTTGCTTAATCTTCTTTTTCAAATAGCTCAATGTCAGCTCAAATGACTTTTCCCCCCATGGATACCTCCCAAAGAAATCTAAATTAGCTGTCATCTTGATATGGTCTGACTTCACCTTCTTTGACGGGTCCTTTGCCAGCAGCATCGAGTGCACGAACCAAACCAAAGAGAACTTCAATATTTGTTGATTAGTCAACCAATTACCTTTGATCAGGCTAATCATCCTTGCAGCAGTAATGCTCTTGTTCTTCTTCACCTTAAAATAAAAGCTTTCTCTATATTGAAAGACTTTGTTCATTTTTGATTCACAAGGATGTGTTGAACAATTCAACCCTGTAATTAGAGCAAATTCCTTTAAGTCAAAACAAGTTGCCTTACCATTCACATAGAACCAAATTTCATGCAATTTTTTATTATTTTTGATACATCGCAACAATAAATAATGGACCATCTGTATATTAAACTTAAAATTTTGACATATGCCTCAAGTCTCCAAAACAGGTCTTCTTAAAATTAGCATACAACTTTTGTTCAACTAGAATTCTTCTAAACTCCTGATAGACCGTCATTCTTGCTCTTACGGAAATCTTTGCAAGAAAAGAACCTAGATCATCCATCCAAGTTGTTAGGCCGTACTACTAAATTAAGATATCTCTCATACAAATTGGCAAGGATAGGGGATCATCATCCTCCCCGTCTCCACTATCTCTTTTATCCTCATCTTCACCGCTATCACTTTTACTTTCTTCTTCACTTTTTTCTTCACTTTTTCCTTCACTTTTTTCTTCGCTATCCTCAACATTGTCACTCTTATGTGCACTACTTTCATCATATTCAAAAAATTTTGGTAAGAATTTTTTATTCAATTTGTAACTCGGATTTATCAATTACAACTTTTTTCTTCTTTGAAGTTTTGGAAACTTCTTCGGCTTTTCGCTTCCTACTGCTAGAAGCAGTGGAAACATGCCTTTTAACTTCTCAATGAACTCTTACCATTTATGATCTACAACCAAAAACAAATCTGTAGTGATCAATCTATCGACCACAGGTCTATTAAAAAATGGAAAGATATTGTCAAAATAAATATGTAGTGGTCAATCTATCTACCACTGATCTATTAAGAAAAATAGGAAGATGTCTCAGATCAAACATGCAAATCAAGTTCCAACTTCTCCAGATATTGACAGTACAATTCACAACAACAAGAACACCATTAAAATGGGTCCAATTTAGTACCAAAAAAATTAATACCCAATATAAATACAAAAATTCAAAATTTTTCTAGTCATTATCCAAAGCAAAACACGATTAAACATGCAGAATCGATAATGTTAACTAAAAACACTCAAATTTTGACTAATTCAATGAAGAACAGTGTAATTTTTGTCAAAATTGAAGAACCCCAATACAAAATGAAACCCAAAAAAATACTAAAAAGGATCTAAAACTGATTGGGGAAGAAGATTAAACTTACCTGAGCAAGAGAAACTGAAAAATTTTGACTTGGGAAGCAAGAATTGAGCAAAACTTTTTTTTCCAAAAAATATGAAGAAAAATTCGAAGAAGAGTATTTGAGGAGAGAGAAAAATTCAATTTATTAAATGATTTTAATAAATGTTTGAAAAAATAATAAATATAAAAAGAGATCATATTGTATTTTTTACAAAGTTGTATTTTATCCCTAACTTTTAAAAATGTACTTAAAGAGGCTTATGACCCCACAACCCTACCCCACTTTTTTCTTCTTTCAAACCCCAACCCTAAAAAATAAATGAAAAAAAATTTAATGTCTATTCTCCAAATTAAGTTTTCAAAGTGGACATTCTTCTAAATATTCTCAAATCACTCGATTATCATATTCTAGCCATGAAAATAGATCCTTGAAAATATAAAATAAAGTTGAATATAATGCAGTATATTTTTGTTGCTCTCTAATTTTATTTTAGTTGCTGCTCAATTGATGACAACCTATGGGCCAAAGTATTCTTATCGATGACTTAATTTCATAAGGCATAAGTTTAGAAAAAATATTTTATTCGACACGAGTTCTATATGAATTAAGTGATCTGTATAAATTGTATAGTACAAACCAATACGGGTTTTAATATTGTAATACCTCATACTATTCAACATTTCTATATGAGTAAGTTAACATCGACAAAGGTACTTAAACCTGAGATGTAAGGTTGTACTTGGACATAGAGTTTGAAATGACTTAATTGATATAAATGTTAAGTTAAAGTATAAGTATGAAGGTTTGTAAAATAAAATAAAACAAGTTTGGTGTTTTCTCAACCTATTAAAGCTAATAGGTGATAAGTAGGTGCATAACCTACTTACGCTAAATGGATCAAGTTATAAGGATTTCTTCTCTCATCAAGTACCACCTTTTTTCTCTTTTTAGAGTTCTAGGCATTTCAAAATTTCTTCAAGCTTAATGAAATTTAAAATATTTTTGATTTTGATGTTAATCTTATCATATCTAAAAATACATATGGTGAGAAGTTGATGAAATATGATAACCCCTTCCCAAGCCGGATGCCCAAATTGTTCAACAATTAAGAAGTTTCTTCTTCGTTTGTTGGTATATTTATAAAGGATACTTAAAATCTTCAAGACTTCAATAAAGTGAGAACAAAAACCCTTTACAAGTGTGGTATGTATTCTGCATATAATCATCTTTTTGTGTGAAAGTTTGATGGAGAAATGTTGTTGAATTGTTGTTAAGAGCTCTCGAGAGAGTGATTTGATCAAAGTCTTGAGTTCAATGTGTTGCTATTATATTTCGAGTATGGTGTGTTATGTAGTGTTGTTTTATGTGTTTTGTATGGTTAGAGGAAGTAGGTTGGGTATGCGTGTGTTGTATTGAAATGGGGGAGAAAGGTGTGATGATACACAATTTAACTAAAGTAAATAATACATAAATTTATTGGAAAATGTTTAGCTACTATTTTGAACAATTTGTTTCTTGTTTAAGAACTAATTTTAGTCTTATTATACACTTATATTTTGGAATAACTATAAAGGTAAGGTCAAGTCGTGGTAAGGTTAATCGTCCAAAGAGACTGAGGTATGTCAATGCTACTCTCTTTTTTATCGACATGAATCTACAAATGGAGTCATAAATTTATAAAAGAAGGAATTTGAGTATTCTATTGTAAGGGGGTTGTTTTGATAACTAAATATGTCTTAAGGAACAAAGTGATATCTTATATGGCGAGTCGGTAGCTTTCTTATAAATATCTATTTTTTTAAAAACACAATGTAAGTTATTTTTTTGTCCAATTTCCCTTTTTATTGTAATCCCTAATCAAGCTTTAGAAAGTATGAAAGAAAAGTTTAGCTCGTCAAATCTCTATTCGCATTCAGTTGGTAAGTTGAGTTCTAAAAAGTACTTTGAAATAACACATAGTACGTCAAGCCTAAAAAGTTGACTAAAGAAATCTTGATAATTAATGGAAGTAACTTCAAAAGTCAATCCCAATAATACATTTATTATGCATGGGTTGTGTGTGCTAGTGCACACTGATGAGTGGTGAATTTACCACTTATTTATACTAAATATTCGTGCACATTACCATGATTTAAATGTATAAGTGAGACAAAGTTGTGATTAAATGTACTAATTTTTATTTTTTGCAGGCATACAGGTCATGAGATGGAAAGATGTGGACTTGAGCTAAAAAGGATCAAAAGAGAGAAAAAAAAGTGCAGCTGGAAGACTTGGAGCAGAAACAGGCCTCAGTTACCTCGATCACGCACAATCTTCTGCTATCGCGGCTAAGCGGAATTTTGTGCAAGAGAAGTTTTTTCATTTCACCCAGTTGAACCCAACTCCACTTATGGCTTAAGCCTTTTATCTTTTGGGTATTGCACATTGTTGAGATATTTTTTAATTTAAAGTATAAACCCTAAATTGGGCAAGTCTTGTAATTGGATTTTGCAACTTGGATTGTAGTATTTTGTGAAGAATGGATCCTTTGAACAATCCTTATGGTATATTTTTCTTTCTTTTCTTCATGACTAAAATATTTTAGTCTTGGGATTATGTTGAACTAAGGTATAAATTATGTTTGGCTAATGATGTGTTTGTATTATACTTAGTTGTTGATTATGGATTCCACTATTGTTTGGTTTAAATAGTTGGAATTTGTGGGTGAAAACCCAAATACCCAAAATGGGTTTGTTGGGTGAAAACCCCAAACTCTTGAAAGCTTTCATCATCCATAAAAGAGGGACGTGGGTACACTTTTGGGAACCCATAACTTCCTTGAAAGAGGGATATAGGGAGCCAAAACAATAGTGGACAATTATGAATATATCTAAATTTCTTTTTTCATCTTAGGGATAAGGGTAGATGGAGAGTAGGTTATGTCATGGGCATTTTCCTAGAAATAGGGATGCCTAATTGAGGTTTTGGATGAATTTTATTGACACATTCATTAGGTACTCGAAAGAGTGAAGGAGTGACATCTTTGAGGCATTGTTGACAAACTAGCCTCAAGGACTCTTAACCTAGCCTACTATGTCATCAACAATTAGGACTAATACCAAACCATCATGATCCCATGCACACATCGCCCTTAGGTAGACATAATCCCAAGATCTTTCCAAATTTGAATTCTAAGACAAAAAGTGTTATCGTAGTGTCTTGATTGACTTGATATTGGTAAGATTCTATTCCAAACCAACCCCCCCCCCCCACTTTACATTATGTGTTTTACGTTGTGTTTACTCCGGGTATCTTTTTAGTAATTTCAACACTCATAAGACTCAAAATCTAAATCTCGCTCCTCATGAATTCGACATTAACGAAAGTTGAGCTGTTGACAATGACAGTCCTCTACCACTTTATATGGTATAGCTAAGCGTTATCAAAATGACACCGCTGTTGAGGACTGAATTCTATATTTTACTTGTGCAGTGTTGATTTTTACTTAGAATATATCCGTAGTGGTTTTTATTTATATTAGTTGTTGTTTTTGTTTTTGTATAGGTGATCGTAGTGTACACGGAACAATGAGTGACAATGCTAGTAACGCCGGGTCTTTCGACAGTCCTCTTAATGATGAGGTGAAACTCAATGACGTTGGTCGTTCAAGTGCCATCTATATCTCACCTACTCATGGGAACGGTGTCTTTCATGTCACAAGCGTCATATTGCAAATAAAGGTAATTTTTGGTGGGAAATCTTATGAGGATCCCAACTTTCATTTGAAGAATTTTGTAGAGGTGTGTGTACCATTTGATATTGCACACATAACCCAAGAACCTATCCGTCTATGCCTTTTTTCGTTCTCTCTAATGGGTGAGGCGGTATTATGGCTCTGTTCTCTTCTGGCTGGTTCAATTACCTATTGGGACGAACTCATCGTGGCCTTTATTGATCGGTATTTCCCTCCGTCTAAAATGCTCCAATTGAGGGATGAGATCTTTAACTTTAGGCAATTGAATGGAGAGCCCTTGTATGAAGTATAAGAAAGATTCAACAAAAAAATAACACAACGTCCAAACCACGAGGTTTCGGAGAAGATTCTGCTCTAAATGTTTTATCGGGCCCTTGATCCACTCAATAAAACCGTGGTGGACAATACAACGTGGGTCTCCCTTATAAAATTGCATTATCATGCAGCAATGAATTTGCTTGAGGAGGTTACCAAGAAAAAATGGGGGTGGCATACCCGAGATGCCGAGATTCCTAAGAGTCCTCCCACTACATCCTTGGTTGACAAGGAATAAAGAAAATGAGATGAAAAGAGCGAGGAGAATATGGCGAAGATACTGACTCAATTAGAGCTTTTAAAAAAACATGTGATTGGTACACCCGCAAAGGCGGTATATATCATGGCATCGAAAGCTTATGAGGATGATGAAGAGGCTAAAAATCTTAATGAGGAGTTTCGGTACTTGTCAAACTATTTAGGGAGTTCCCGCCCCACCTATCAAAGGCAAGGTGGGATTCAAGTTTGGATGGATCATGATCATGATAGGGATTGGAGAGATAGTGAGTGTGACTATGAGCACTATGTGAAACCTCATGATTGGGCAAAGAACAAAGACCCAAACTCCGTCGACCCTGACAAATTCAAAATCAAAGATGTCTTAGCGAGAATCTTGATAAGGGTGGAAGGCACAAAAAAGATGGTTCGTGAGCTAAAAAGAGATATTTTTCAACTTAATCAAACCGTGGGGTCCCGCTGTTCCTCTATTAAATATTTGGAGACCTAAATCGGGAAAATTTCCACCCAAATAAATGCTAGGCCAAAGGGTGGTCTTCCTAGTGACACTATTGTAAACCCAAATAATGAAGCTTAAGTTTTAGCAATAGTCATTAAGAATAGGAAGACCCTTAGGGATCACTTGAAAGAAGATTTGGGTGAAAATGTGCCTAAAGTTAAGTAAAAAGAAGTGCCACCACAGTCTTAAGAAGAAGATGATGATTAAAAGGAACCAGTGAAAGTTGATGAACAAGTGGTGGAAAATGAGATATGACAAAGTAATGTGATGCCTACAATACAAGTCCCTCCCTAGTTTCCTGAAAGGCTTCAAAAAAAAGGAGGGTGATAAACTCAAGAAATTCATGGCCAAACTTAGCAACCTCTCTATCAGTAACCCATTGCTTGAAGTGATCCAAGAGATTCTATGATTTGCTAAGCTCATGAAGAAGTTGATGTCAAAGAAGAAGTTCATCAAAAGTGACACAATCGAAGTCACCCAAGGTTGTAGTGCTATCATAAGTAGCAAAATTGTGGAAAAGAAAGAAGACCCCAAAGCTTTTACTGTCCCTTGCACCATCAGAACACATATGCTTGCGAAAGCTCTATGCGACCTAGATGCGAGTATAAACCTTATACCTTTTGTCATTTATAAAAATCTCAGATTGGACACCCCAACTCCAACATCTATGAGACTTTGAATGGTGGATCGGTCTATCAATAGGCCGATCGGGATTTTGTTTGATGTTCTAGTCAAAGTGGAAAATTCATACTTCCAGCGGACTTTGTAGTTTTAGATTTTGAAATGGACTAAGAGGTTCCCATCATTCTTGCTCGACCTTTCTTAGAAACTAAAAGAGCCATTGTTGACTTAGAGTTGGATGAGATAAGGTTTAGGGTTCATAAAGATAGGGTTTTCTTTCATGTATGCGAAACAAAAGAAACAACCCGTAGAACTTTAGGTGATATCGGTGATTCATGTTGAAATCAAAGAAATGCATGAGCGGACCCTTGAGGACCCAACTTAAGAAAGAGCGGACCCTTGGTCTTTATCCCTCTTTAAAACCCCAACCCATGACTTAAAAATATAAAGAGGCATTATTTTCCCTACTTTCTCAATCAATTAATAACATATTCTCTCCTTCCTTCTTCAAGAACATCAAGATTAGGGTTCCTCACCCAAAATTCATCCTCCAAGTCCTAAGATTCAAATTCAAGAATATCAACAACATCAAGATTAGGGTTCCTCACCCAAAATTCATCCTCCAAGTCTAAATATTCAAATTCAAGAATATCAAGAACATCAAGATTAGGGTTCCTCACCCAAAACTCATCCTTCAAGTCCCAAGATTCAAACTTTCTTCACAAGTCAAGAAGCTTCAGGTATGTGGGGTATTCATCAATGGGTTCCTTCAACCCATTGAGCCCAAAAATTTCCTTTTTGGTTTAAAGTATGAATTTCTCCTCTTTTGATGAAAATATACACGTTCAAGATAAATTAATCCATGCTTTTCTTTGTAAATCTAAATTCAAGTAATGTCAATGTGTGTTCCATGTAAATTGGGTTATCTCATGCTTTGATTTTCAAGTACCCACGTAATATTCAATAAAATTTTGAAATTATACATGTTCCCCTTTTGATATACATTTAAGCCATGTTACTAGTTCTAACCCATATGATTCATGCTTCTGTATACTTAAAGTTTCAAACCTCCATGTCACATTTAGTCAATATCTGTTAAATTCTCTAATTTATGTATTTAACCATGTGAACATGATATTCTCCTAAGTTCAATTCGTCCCCATGTTCAAATTCATGTACCTCATTCGTTTATTGAAATGTATTAAGTTCTAGGACTCTGAATTTATGACTTTCTTACCAATGTTTTAAGTGATATTATCTTATTTTATACCATTCAGTGTTGGCAGGTCATAAACACCCGATACCTTTGTGTTTACTTATGTTTCATACCTTGCAAGTAATAAGTTAGTTAAACCATGAATCTTATCATGTAATCCATTGTTATGATCATGTTGAGCACTATCAATTGTTATGTTCAGTTGAACTTAAGTCAGTATGAGTATCAGTTCAGTTGAGAGTAAGATTAGCGTCGAGTAAACCCAGGAATGGGGGTTCACCTGCCAGTAGAGTGTGTGACCATTAGTAGCAGCCTCTGAGTTACTACCAGTAGAGGGTTGATATTCTCTTAGGGGCACCTGCTAGTAGAGGGTGGCACCCTAGTCCTCTGGGTCACCAGATTAGTGAATCAATGCAGCCATATGTTAGTACCCGTGGCAAGGTACTAATACCCTTCTAACTGGGGTTACAGGTTGGACCCCAATTAGCTCAAATTAGGTCATGTCTATTACATGATAATGCCGACAATCTCAGTGTAGTATTCAAAATAGGTTAGACTAGGTATGTATGACCAAACGTGCAGATATCAGTTGTTTCATTCTACAAATTTTAGTTATTCAGATTACAGATTATTTCAGTACATGTTTATTCTTGGTCTTGCATCCTTAGTTTTACATGTTCATATTTTCATGCTCAATATCCATACATAATCCTTAGTTCAGTTTTACATGAGATTTATATACCATATTCATGTTTTACCACTTCCCAGCTTCAGCTCTACTTATTCTACAAAAGTAGAGATTTAAGAAACTAAGTGTATATACTCACCAGCTTATCAGATTATGTTTGTTACTTATGTTTTAATATACTTCAGCTTTCAGTTGATTTCAGTCTCTTGGTGAGTCTACTTGCACTTAGCATACGTGTTTTAAGATTATGTATCTATTCAATTTTACTTATTGCATTCACCTCACTTACTCAATATATTTCAAAAGTACTGACCATATATACATCTGTGTAGCTACATTATTTCATAATGTAATTACCAGAAGTAGTCCGCACACCAGGGTCAAACAGTTCTCAGCTTTTATCCAAAAGATGGTGAGTTCTTCTATTTCAAGAACTCCAGTCCAGTGCAGTTCATATGTTGTATTTTGATTAGTCACATATATTGATGAGTGGTAGGTTGAGGTATGTCCCAGCTATCTATAGTCAGTATAGTAGAGGCTTCATTGATAGTCAGTCAGAGTCATGATATGTAAATCAAGTTCTTTCTTCAGATTTATCATGTTGTAAACTCTATCAGTATTATATTTATTCAGACTTTCTCATGATCATGTTTTTGCTCAGTAAATCTAGTTTTTATTTACATTATAAATAGTTGCTCAAGAAGTATATCAGTACACAAGCTATCTTGGGATCACTTATGGTTCTTAGCACCGTGTTACAACTAGGGATAGCCTTGGATCATGAAAAACTTGGTATTAGAGCACAGAGTTCAAGTGTCCTAGGGTGTCTATGAAGTCGTGTCTAGTAGAGTCTTACAAAATGGCATGGAGATATCTGTACTTTTTTTTGTGAGGCTATAGGACATTTAAGAAATGTTTCCTTTCTTTCATATCCTAGATCATGTTATAGAGAGGTTCTCTAACAAACTTATAAAGATTCTCATCTTACTCTATTCATGTTAATTCTGCCTTATTCTTGGGCTAATAGAAATGGTCAAGCTTAAATTTATACCGATAGAGTTTTATCATACAGTCCCCACAGACAGTTATGAAATTGCGTATGGGATTAAAGGAATCCCATTAGTGCCTTTAATTTTCAAACATTGAGAAATCATGCACTGAGCCAAAGTCATATGTGCCCTCAAATCCCTTCTCAAAATCCTATGATAGAATATGATCTAGAGTTAGAAGTATGAACCTAGAAGTTTAACAACAGTAAAGTGGGGATAATGTCTATCTGGATTTAGTAGATTATGTATCCATGGGGCTAGTTGTATGAAAGGTGAACCAGTAGGCTTGATAAATAATGTATGAAAGAATTTAAGTTTGATGATTCATAATTAAGTATGATGATATGGGTATGATCTGGAGGTGTACCCAAGGTTATATGAGATTTTATTATTTCTGAGTTTTTATAGTATGTGTTCTTAGATAGTACCCTTGAGTTGCTAACTGTGAATGAGGCTAGTAATGTAGTATGTGATGTTCTTACCATCTAAGTTATTGGCTATAGATTATTGATGTTGGGTATTTTGGTGTAATGTTAATTCTCATGGTTTAGGGAAAAATATAAGTTTAGAGATGTGATATTAGTAGGCTATGAAGGAAAAGAGGCATATTATGTGTTTAGTGAGGCAAAAATATTGTCAAGATGCGTGTAAGTATGTGATGATTGCTAAAGTTAAGAAAGTTAAGGATAGTATATATTAAGGGAGTATTCAAGAATGGAGTTAGCATAGTTCGTTAAAAGTTTTGGAATATCCATGTTAAATGTTAAAATCTAAGTTTGAATCTTAGATGATTGAGCTAATAAAAAGGAGAGTTGAAATTATAGATGATGGTGTGAATTCAGGGTATCGTGATACTCATGAAGATTCTAAGTTAGTAAGTGTTTAACTTATTATATGATGACTAGTGGGACTATAGAAATTTAGGAGTTGTAGTCTTTCAAGGTGAGTTTATAATTTATGTGTGAATTCAGGGTATGGTGATACTTATTTCAGTTCAAATTTTGTACTTCATTCATCACGACATCTACTCATGCCTTACAAGTTAGCTCCATGATCATAGCTCATATTCATGCCTTTGCCATAAAAATCATGTATGTTTTCAGTTCCTAGTATGAGAAATACTAGTTCACTCGGCAGTATGAATCATATTTCAAGAATTTATTAATTCCAAACTCAAGTCATGCAGGTCATGACTTATTTACTCATGCTTTACAGTATGCTCAGTTCCCATAACTCATGGTGCACTCTTAATGACCAAAGAAATTCAGATTATGTCATATATGTCCTCAGTTTTAATCTTTTTAATGAAATCATTCTTTTGATACTTAATTCCTTAGGCCTCAGTTAAGTGTTAAAGTTATGCATAGTACTATTTCATGCTTTAGGTTATCATGTTCTAACCTTTTAGTGACCTCTTCTTAATATTAAGATAGTGGTGATGAAAAATATATGATCAATGGTTTAATGGGAGAGAGTAAATTTTTTTGTTGTTGAGGAAAGATTGTTGCATGCTTGTTTTATATAAGTCTATATGGTTGAAGGAAGATTGGAGTTAAGATTTTTGCATATGTCATGGTTAGTTCAGAATTCCATGTGTTTCTTTTTGGGGATAGTGTATGGGAATTATTATTGACAAGCAGTGTTAGAGAATGTAGTAAAATTCCAAAGTGGGTTGATTGACCAAAAGCTTATATGTGGGTATAATGATAGGCTTGAATATCATGTTGGTATATAAGTGGATGGTTGCATTTTGCGTTAGTGAATTTCTAGTAAGAGGTTGAATTTAATTGTTGAAGTGGTAAGAGGAATTATTCTTGAGATGAAAGATGTGAAACACACATAGGGCATCAAATTCATGGTTTAGGCTAGTATTATGGTGTGATATGTTGTACCTTGTGATTTCAAGTTAGGCTTGATCATGGTGAGAGAATTTAGTTCAGTTTAGACTTTAGTAGATGGAGTTATTAATGTACATGTGAGAATTATAAGTTGAATCAAACGAGCATGGTATTTTAGGGGAAAAGTATAGTTGAGGGAGTATTTGAGAAGTGTCGCTAAGCTTAAAGGTTAGAAGATGCATTTCCTAAGGCCTAGTAATTCTATCCTAGCTTATGATTTATGTGTCTGTGTTCCTAGTTATAGAGTTGTATCAATGTTGTGATTCCTTATTCAAATGTCTTATCCGTACCATTTCCAAAATTCCTTGCACCCTAATGTTATTAGAACTTCTCACAGAGAGTGTTGAAGAAACACTCTAGATGAGTATAAACTTTCAGTATGATTCAGTCTGTATAGCCAGAAATTTAGTTTAGCAATCAAACAGATAATCTCCTATGGTTTTCCATCTTTCCATCTAGTCTTACTATCTGAAGTTCATGAGTATGGCCACTAAATGAAGTAAAATATTCGCATTTATACAAATTATGAATTTATCTCAGTCCATGCATCATGCATCAGTTTTAGATTCAGATATTAAGTCATGATTCAACTCATAAGTGTTTTGTACCTCATCTAAAACTTTCCTTAGAATTTCAGCCAAGTCAGTATCATTTGGGGACGAATGATCCCGAGGGGGAGATATTGTAATACCCCGTGTTTCAATATCACAGTGCAATGTGTGACTCCTTTTCTTAAGTCATATGGACATCATACGAGTTGTATATTCAACTCGTACCCATAACAGAGTGTGATAAGTGATATTCTATTTAAGGTATGACTTAAACCTTGGAAGTCGTAAGGTGATCATATGAGTCATACATGGTAAGTCATAACCAAGTCAGTGTGAGGTGAGATAAGTTCTATCCATGTTACGAGAGGATGAGTGCTAGTCGTATGACTTATTATGAGTCATAAAATATGACTTGTATCCTGATCAGTGAAGGATCCAAGAATCAAGCCTCGTGTTTTGATAGATTTATAAGTTACTTGGACATATATTAAGTCCTCAAATAGCTCCTAGCTCATGAATAAGTCAAAACATTCCTTAGCAATTAAATTCTTGGGATGTATATAACTATAGTCATCTTCAAACTAGGATAACTTCTTTTATACTAATAATTTTTGAGTTCAATACCCACCAACAGATATATAATTGAATAAGCTTTCCAACGATACCAATTTTACCTTAATTCGATATTGGGGTGATAAGTTATGGCTAAATTATTGAAGATTGTTAAAGCTGCCAGAAAGGTATGACTCCTGATGACAACCCGTCCCCAGACCATACGAGTCGTCAGGAGGATTTGTACCCACAATAGTAGGGGTCAAAATTTGGGTTCCTGGTGATAAGGTACGACCCGTACCTAGAACATACGAAACGTGACCTAAGATGTCGAGACGGTTTCCAAACAATTTTTAGAAAGTTTCTAAGGTTTTTTTATCTTTTCCCATCTTTAAACTCCCAACCCGCGACTTATAAACATAAAGAGACGTTATTTTCCCACTTTTTCGATCAACTAACAATTTATTCTATCCTCTCTTCTTCAAGAATATCAAGATTAGGTTTTCTCGCCCAAAATTCATCCTCCAAGTCCCAAGATTCAAATTCAAGAATATCAACAACATCAAGATTAGTTCCTTACCAAAAATTCATCCTCCAAGTCCCAAGATTCAAATTCAAGAATATCAAGAACATAAAGATTAGGGTTCCTCACCCAAAACTCATCCTTCAATTCCCAAAATTTAAACTTTCTTCATAAGTCAAGAAACTTCAGGTATGTGGGGTATTCATCAATGGGTTCCTTCCACCCATTGAGCCCAAAAAATTTCCTTTTTGGTTTAAAGTATGAATTTCTTCTCTTTTGATGGAAATATACATGTTCAAGATGAATTAATCCATGCTTTTTTTCGTAAATCTAAATTCAAGCCATGTCAACGTGTGTTCCATGTAAATTGGGTTATCTCATGCTTTGAATTTCAAGTACCCATGTAATAGTCAATGAAATTATGAAATTATACATGTTCCCTCATTGATGTACATTTAAGCCATGCTAATAGTTCTAACCCATGTGATTCATGCTCCTGTATACTTGAAATTTCAAACCTCCATGTCACGTTTAGTCAATATTATGTTAAATTCTCTAATTTATGTATTTAACCATGTGAACATGATATCCTCCCAAGTTTAATTCATCACCATATTCAAATTCATTTACCTCATTCTTTCATTGAAATGTATTATATTTTGGGACTCTTAATTTATGACTTTCTACCAATATTTTAAGTTATGTTATCCTATTTTATATCATTCAGTTCTTGCTGGTCACGAACACTCGATACCTATGTGTTTACTTACATTTCAAACCATGCAAGTAATAACTCAGTTAAACCATGAATCTTATCATGTACTCAGTTGTTATGACCATGTTTAGCACTATCAGTTGCTATCTTCAGTTGAGCTTAAGTCAGTACCAGTGTTAGTTTAGTCAGGGTGTGTCCTTTTGTAGCAGTCCCTAAGTTCCAGAACTATGTAGCCAGTATAGGTTTTGAGAGGTCTTCCTACTAATAGAGGATTGATATTCCCTTAGGGGCACCTACCAGTAGAGGGTGACACCCTAGTCCTCTAGGACACCAGATTAGTGGACCCACACAGTTATTGTTAGTACCCATGGAAAGGTACCGACACCTTTCCAACTGGGGTTATAGGTTGGATCCCAATTAGCTCAAATCAAGGCATTTCAGTTACATAGTAGCTCCTACAGTCTCAGTGTAGTATTTAGAATAGGTCAGATCAGGTTTGCATGACCAAGTGTGCAGATATCAGTTGTTTTATTATACTGATTTTAATTATTCAGATTACAGATTATTTCGGTACATATTTATGCTTGGTCTTGCATTCTTATTTTTACATGTTCATATTTTTATGCTCAGTATCCACACATGATCCTCAGTTCAGTTTTATAGTCTATTCAGTTTACATGAGGTTTACATACAGTATTCATGTTTTACCACTTCCCAGCTTCAGTTCTACTTATTCTACAAAAGTAAAGATTTAAGAAACTAAGTGTAGTGACTCACCAGCTTATCAGATTATGTTTGTTACTCATGTTTTAAGATACTTCAGCTTTCAGTTGATTTCAGTCTCTTAGCATTTATATTTTAAGATTATGTATCTATTCACGTTTACTTATTGCATTCACCCCCACTTACTCAATACATTTCAAAAGTACTGACCATATATACATCTGTGTGGCTACATTGTTTTATAATGTAGGTACTAGAAGTAGTCCACACACCAGGGCTAGACAGTTCTCAGCTTTCATCCAGTAAGTGATGAGTTTTTCTATTTTAAGAACTCCAATCCATTACAGTTGATGTGTTGTATTTTGATTAGTCACATGTATTGATGAGTGGTAGGTTGAGGTATGTCCCAGCTATCTATAGTCAGTATAGTAGAGGCTTCATAGATAGTTAGTCAGAGTCATGATATGTAAATCAAGTTCTTTCTTCAGATTTATTTTGTTGTAAACTTTATCAGTACTACATTTATTCAGACTTTCTCATGATCATGTTCCACTCAGTAAATCTAGTTTTTATTTACATTATAAATCAGTTGCTTAAGCAGTATGCCAGTACATGGGTTTGCTTGGGATCACTTGTGGTCCTAAGCACCGTGTTATGACTAGGGGTAGCCTCAGATCGTGACAGCTTAAGCATTGAGAACAAATGAATAAGATAAAGAAAGCATCCAACAAGGAAAGTGAAGCACAAAGGGTGCATGAAAAAGAAATGAAAAGAAAATGGGTGAACCAAGGAAATAAAAGTAGGCACATGTGTAAAAATTGAAAACAAAAAAGAAGTGGCCCATGATCAAAAGTTGGATAAAGTAGTGTGATGTAGATGTTCAAGGAGGGTATATCCATGTTGTTCCTAAATAATATCCCACACTACCCCAAACCTACTTTATAAGCTCAAAAAGCTCTTCATAATTTTCAACCAAGCATTTTCATTGTAGTAACGATTGAAAATAGGGGCAAGCCTATGGCATGGTACTTGTTAGCATCGAGAGTTCTTGAGAGAGAGAGAGTATTTCACACTTAAATTCCTTATGGAATATTTAATAACTTGGTATGTGGAATTTTTTTTCTTGTGAGGAGCTATGTGAACAAGTTGAGGTGGGTGATTTTGTCATCTTCTGAAACATGAGGCAAAAAAGAGTATAATGTAGTTGAGGACAAAGGTGAGTCATTTCTATAGTATTAGTGATTGTTGCATGGTTTCTCTTTGGAGTCTTATGCATTTTTAAAAGGGTGTCGTTAAAATGGCTTTGCCCATGCATGAAGAGCTATTTATGGTAGTACTCAAGTTGAAGTCATTGTGATCATTAGGTAATAGAATTTGGGCATACATGTGCATTGTCTCATGGTAAGATATAGTGTTGCTTGAGGACAAGCAAAGCTTTAAGTTGGGGATGTTGATGAGTGGTGAACTTACCACTCATTTGTACTAAATATTTGTGCACATTACTATGATTTAAATATATAAGGGAGACAAAGTTGTAATTAAATGCACTATTTTTCACATTTTACAGGCATACAGGTCATGAGATGGAAAGATATGGACTTGAGCTAAAAAAGGATCAATAGATAGAAAAGAAGTACAGCTGGAAGACCTAAAGAAAAAACAAGCCTCTATTATCATGACCGCGGTCTTAGGATCACAATCGCAGTCAGTCAATCAGGTCAAAAGGTCATGATCACGGCGTCCTTACCACAGTAGCATAGCCACAATCACGGACAATCTTCTGAGATAGCAGCTAAGCGAGAATTTTGTCCAAGAGAAATTTTGTCATTTCACCTAGCCGAACCCAACTCCTCTTATAGGCTTAAACCTTTTCTCTTTTGGGTATTGCACATTATTGAGATGTTTTTGAATTTGAAGTATAAACCCTAAATTGGGTAAGTTTTTTAATTGGATTTGGAGACTTAGATAGTAGTATTTTGTGAATAATTTATGCTTTGAACAATCCTTATGGTATATGTTTCTTTCTTTTCTTCATGAGTAGCTAAATCTTTTAGTCTTGGGATTATGTTGAACTAAGGTCCAAATTATGTTTGGGTAATGATGTGTTTGTATTATACTTAGTTGTTGATTATGGATTCCACTATTTCTTAGTTTAAATAGTTTGAATTTGTGGGTGAAAAACCTAAATACCCAAAATGGGTTTGTTGGGTGAAAACCCCAAACTCTTGAAAGCTCTTATCATCCTTGAAAGAGGGATGTGGGTGACTTTTGGGAATCCATAGCTTCCTTGAAAGAGTGTTATAGGGTGCCAAAGAAAAAGTGGACAATTATGAATATAGATTACTTTATTTTGCCATCTTAGAGTTAAGGGTAGATGGAGAGTAGGTTATGTTATGGGCATCTTCCTAGAAATAAGGATTCCTAATTGAGGTTTGGGTGACTTTTATTGACACACTTGTTAGGTACTCAAAAGAGTCAAGGAGTGACATCCTTGAGGCCTTGTTGACAAACTACCCTCAAGGACTCTTAACCTAGCCTACGATGTCATTAACAATTAGGACTTATACCAAACCATCATGATCCCATGCACACATTGCCCTTAGGTGGACGTAATCCCAAGATCTTTCTAAATTTGAATTCTAAGACAAAAAGTGTTATTGTACTGTGTTGCTTGACTTAAAATTGATAAGATTCTATTACAAATCAAACCCCCCTCCCACACATAATGAGATCTTTCTAAATTTGAATTCTAAGACAAAAAGTGTTATTTTACTGTGTTGCTTGACTTAATATTGATAAGATTCTATTACAAATCAAACCCCCCCTCCCACCTACTTTACATTATGTGTTACACGTTGTGTATACTTTGGGTATCTTCGTAGTAATTTTGACATTCATAGGACTCAAAATATAAATCTCGCTCCTTGTGGATTCGACATTAACAAAATTTGAGCTATTAACAACGTCCATCCTCTACTATTTTATATGATAGAGGTGAGTGTTATCATGCACCAAGGTAATACTTTAATATTAAGGCTATGATATATATACAGTGTGTGATAAGACACTACTATCATATTGAAACTATTATATACATAGTATTATTGAGGTGCTACTACCCTTATACTGGCTAATATATTATATATAGGGTGCGCCAAAGCGCCATATGATCCAGCGTGCGTTATAAAAAAGTGTGCAACATGAGTTAAGATATGAGTTGTACTCTAAAAAGAATAAAGAAAATAAGAGGTTAACAAGTCTTATTCATTATAATTACATATTTTATATTATATCTTGTTTTTATTTTTTACTTACATCTTATGCATATATATTTTTACCTTTCATACTATTACATCTTTTCATACTGACGTGCCCATTGTTTGGGGATGTTGTATTTATGCCTACGGGTCTAATCTGGAACCCAGATAGACCTCATCAGTAAGAGTTACAAAGTTCAATCATTTTGATAAGCTCCATTCTTTTTATAGATAACAAGTCAGAGTATAATTTATATTTTGAGTCAGGTTATGCATATGTATAATTTTTTGGGTAGGTTGGGGAATGTCTTGACAATGAGATATTTGTTTACTTGTAAATGATTGAAGATGTGTAATATATATATATTAGTGTTACCTATGACTTTTCTGCCCTTGTTATAAGCTTTAATTCCGTATTAGTCTTGTCGACCTTATTTTATATTTATTATTTTGAGCTCGACCTTATTGGCGTTCCGGATAGCTGAATATTTTCCAAGATTGATCTTGTCGGCCTTGATTTGTTTACCTGTTTTTAAGCTATTAGCATTTTTGAGTGTTGTATTTAGAGATCTAAGTGGTCTCATGCATCTAGCAAGTTCTCTAGAGATATACTCAATTTCACTGCCCTAGATTGAGCCCCTCTTGATTTGGGAGTAAAAAATAGGTATAGAGTAGAATCCAAGATAAGATGTTAATGAAAAACTTACTTGAATGTGTTATATCAAATTAATAAATAAGATTAAAGACATCATTTCACTCCTGAACTTGTCACATAAGCTAACTTCAGCACCTAAACTAAACTTTCATTTATTTACCTCCCTTAACATCTTTAAAGTGTATTAAAATACCCTCTTCATAGCCTAACTAAGTCAAGACTGGGTGTTATTAAACACGCGTCTTTTGATTCGCCCATGTTATAACACAATCCATTCTCAATTATAACCCAAACCACTCTTAAAAAATACCCCCAAATCCTAAAACTAACCTATTTCACTTTTCTCTCTCTAAAACCTATCTAAACCCTGACTCACTCACTCGATTTCACTTCACATTAGTTGATTTAGGAGGTTTTTTATGATTTCTAGGTTTCTCCTAGACGAAATTTAACTACCCATGTAATTATTAGTTATTTTGATTGTTTTATTTTGATATTAGGGTTTTTTCCTTGAAAAAAATTCTACACTCATATTTTTTTTTATTTTTTTCAAATTAACTATGGATTTTGTGTATGTTACGTTGAGGTTTCACCATGAAGGAAAATTACAACAAAAATTTCGTATTAAGCATCATGGAGGAATTGTTACTGACTATTTTGACATTGATATAGATAAACTTTTTTACTTTTAATTTTTTGGTTGTCTAAAGAAAATTAGATATAACTGTTCCTCGTGTATTATTTATATTAGATCTCCTAAAAGAAAGTTTATTAAAAGTGACATGTGATAGAGATATTTTGGATATTATACCTCAACTTAAAAATGAAGCTATTGTTGAGTTATATGTGACACATTTATTTGAAGAGACTAATGTGATCCCAGCTATTGCATATGACACCCATATGGGAGGAGAGTCTTCTTCTACTCTTTTTGATAAAGAATCCAGTTAAGACTTAGGAGATTGTGAGAATTTAGGATTTGAAGAGGGCTTTGTAGAAGCTGCAGTACCTCATGAACCTACTGTTCGTAAAAATTTGAGTAGTGGTGGTACCGTAGCTAGGGGTGAAGACCTAGGTGGTGTTGATGGTGTGTTTTTATTAGTGAGGACTTAGGTGGTTGTGATGGTGATGTTCCTTCTATTGGTGGGAACTTAGGTAATAGTGGTGTTCCTGCTAGGGGTAAGAACTTAGGTGGTTATGGTAGTGATTTTTCTGCTACTGATGGAAACTTAGGTGATGATGGTGTTACTTCTAGGGGTGAAAACTTAGGTCATAGTAGTGGTGGTAGTGCTAGGAGTGATAACTTGGGTGGTGTTAATGGTGTTTCTTTAATTGGTGAGGACTTAGGTGGCTGTGGTGGTGATATTTTTGCTATTGATAGGAACTTGGGTAATGGTGATGATGCTATTAGGGGTGATAACTTAGGTGGTTATGGTAGTGGTTTTCATGCTACTGGTGGGGACTTTGGTGATTTTGGTGTTGCTGCTAGGGGTGAGAACTTAGGTAGAGGTAATGGTAGTGCTAGGAGTGATGACTTGGGTGGTGTTAATGGTATTTCTGCTACTGGTGAGGAGTTAGGTGGTGGTGATGGTGATGTTTACACTACTGGTGAGGTTTTGGGTGATGGTGGTATTGCTGCTAGGGGTGAGATTTTAGGTGGTGGTAGTGGTAGTGCCAGGAGTGAGGACTTGGGTGGTGTTTTTTCTAGTATTGAGCAGAATTTAGGTGACACTGCTTTTGTTACTGCAACAGATGTCCCAGTCATTCCATCAGATTGGGAAAGTAAAATTGATGTTAGTGAAAATTTAGATTATTGTGAATTCTTTAATGAAGGTGAAGATGATGAGTATGGTGTGATGTTCATGAGGAGGTAAGGATTCTAAGTGAACAAAAGAGGGCTTCTAAAAAAAAAAGGTCTGATGAAACCAAAAAGAGAAAAATATAGCCTAGAATAAAAGGTGTTAGTTTATATAAAAAGGGAGTTGATGTGGGATATGATGAAGTTTTATCCAAGAAAAAAAATAGTCTAGAGGGCAAGATAGTTGGAGATGATTGATTTAGATGAAGAGGTAAGTTTTGAAATAGATTTTGATGAAGATAATTATGGGGATGCTAAGGTTGAACAACCTGCTAGAAGAGAAGGAAAAGAAAAAAGAGCAAAAAGAAATTATAAGAGAATTTTGTTTGATCCTACTTGTAAATTAATAGTTTGAGAGCTTAGGTTTTGTTTTGAAAATGTTGAAGAGTTTAGAAAAGCTCTTACTAGGTATGTTGTTCAAGAACATGTAGAGCTAGATAAATTTGTGAATGAACCAAAAAGGGTGAGAGTAAGGTGTGTAGATAGTTGTCCATGATTGTTGTTTGCAAGCATTAATTATACGGCTAGAGATTTTCAAGTTAAGAAGTACATTCCAGCACACAAGTGTAATGCCACAACAAAGAACAAATTGGTGAATTCTAAGTACGTGGCTGAGAGGTACAGGGACAGAATCACTTCAAAACCTGGAATTAGAGTTTGTCAGTTTCAAAAGTTAGTGAAAAAAGAGTTGGAGGTGTATATAGGGAGGACTGCAGCAAGAAAAGCTAAAAATATTGTGTTGCAATAAATTATTGGTGATCATGTGAAGGAGTTCAAAAGAATTTTGAATTATAGGAATAAGCTCTTAAAGACCAATTCAGGTAGCACATGTGTAGTGAGGTTTAGTGAAGAAACTTTTGAAGGTGGAAAAAATAGTTCCAATCATTTTACTTATGTTTTGATGATTTGAAGAAAGCATTCAAAGCTAGTGCTAGGAGATGTATTGGGTTTGATGGTTGTTTTTTGAAAGGTGTTTGTAAGGATAGAAATAACCAGATGCTATCACTAGCCTGGGCAGTGGTTGAAGCTGAAAACAAATTCACTTGGAGATGGTTTGTTAAACTTGTGAAGAATGATCTTGAGCTGGAAGATGGTTTTGAAGTGATTACTATTACTGATATGCAGAAGTTAACCTCATCTATTTTCTCTTATTCATTTTCTAAATTTTTATTTTTTAAAATATTTTATACTTATGTCACCTAATATATTTTATTTTCTTCAAGGATCTTGACAGTGCAATTTCAGATTTACTGTCAAATGTTGAATAAAAAATATGTGCTAGACATGTTCTAGCTAACTTGTTTAAAGATTGGAAGGGTATTGAAAGAAGAAACTGTTTTTAAAAGTGTGTTAAGTCTACATATGAGCAAGAATTGAGAAGACATTTGGATTATATAGAGATGTTTGGGAATAAAATATGTGAAGACTTACTGTATTACAACATAAAAAGGTGGTCAAAGGTTTATTTCAAATATCACAGGTGTTGTGATATCGTTGACAACATGTCTGAAAGCTTCAACTCATGGATATTGGGGGTAAGATACAAGACTATTATATCAATGCTGGAGGAAATAAGGTTTAAGGTGATGAGAATAATTAGGAAATTGAGAGAGTTTTCAGTATTATGGATAACTAATATTTCTCCAATGACACTAAAAGTGGTGCAAGATAACACATCAAAATCAATGAAGTTTAATCTTATGTGGAATGGTGAATTTGATTTTTGAGGTTAAGGATTGATGGAGAAATACTTTTATAGTAAATTTGAGAGATAAAACTTGTAATGTAGGCCTTGGATGTTGAAAACTATACCTTGTTGTCATGTCATAGCTACACTACACTTTAGAAAACTAGAACCCATTAACTATGTTGCACATTGGTATACCAAGGAAACTTACCTCAAGACCAATAGTCACTTCATTTAGCTTGTCACTGGTATGCAAATATGGCCCACGTCAATCAACCCTTCTGTCATACCACCTACAATAAAAAAGCTTCTAGGTAGACCTAGTAAATCTAGAAGAAAAGAGCAGAATGAAAACAACACTTGAAAGTTGTCAAAAAGGGTGTTGAGATGACCTGCAACACATGTCACAACAAGGGCCATAATAAAAAGAGTTGTCCATTGGCTTCAAGTTCAACAAGAACTAGTGTGGATTCTTCTTCTGCAGCACCAAGCACAAGTAGAGGAAGAGAAAGACCAAAAAATTCTACAAAGTTAACATTTGACTTGTAATTTACTAGTATTTTAATTTTCTTTTATTTTATTAAATTTTTTCTCTTTTATTTTATTATATTTTCTCTTATCTGTTGCAGGCTGCAGCTGCAACTGCTACTGGTACTGCTGGTGGAGGAGAGGATCACCTGCAACAACTGTGGTTACTATGGGTGTTGACAGAGAAAAAAGGACTACAACTTTTACTGTTGATAGTGCTATTGGTATAGGTAGAGGAGCTGATGTTGCAGTTATTGGTGGAGCTGGTGGAGTTAGAAGAGTTGATGCTACCATTGTTGGTGAAGCTGGTAGAGATAGAAGAGTTAATGTTTTTGTTGTTAGTGGAGCTGGTAGAGGTAGAGAAGTTAATTTTATTATTATTGGTTATGCTGGTATAGCAAAAGGAGTTATATTATTGTTGATGGTGGTGTTGATAGAGGACCAAGGAGAGGAGCTAGTGCTAGTAGAGGAAGAGGAACTGGTGTTGTTGCTACTTCTAGTGATGGAGTCACTGGTGCTAGCAAAGATAGAGGGGCACCTTATAAAAAACCTGGGATGATAGAAATGGGGGTGCTTCTTATAGGGAGTGGTTTTAAAATCCTCAATGTAAATTATAATTGATTATATTTGTTTAGTTTAAAGTCAATCTTTTTTAAGTCTTAAGTTAAATTTATTCTCTTTTATTTTTGTCTTCCTGGAATGTCTTTGAACTCCTCCATAGTGACTAGACATCTTAAACATCACAAACCAACATCAGATGTGAAATAGAAAGGAAAGAAAATTGTGACCCAACAAGGACTTAAAGATATGAGAGCACAAAAAAGAATAAGGACAAGGTTAAATGCTGCTGAACTGAATCATCTAAGCCAAACAAGTTCAATAACTTTTCAGTAGAAGCCTGATTCTGTTTTTTTCTCTATGTGTATTAATGGTGTGTAATGAAATAATAGTGACTTTAACTTAGCTAGTGGTTAAATTGTAGTGACTTCAACTTTGCAGCTGTGACTGTATTGATTTGACATGTTTTAAAAATAATGATGTAGCTATGACTGCATTTTTGGCTAGTGTTTCTGTTGAAATATTAGCAGTTGTGACTACACTATGTTGGAATGCCTGTTTGAAGTTTTATGCAGCTATGACTTGACAATTAAAATATAAAACTATTGTGTTGTGCTTGCAGTATTTTGATATTTTGCAGCTTGAAATTGCATTTTATTGTTGCACTTAATTTTCTGCTACTAATGTTGTACCATTACAAAAGATAAACAAAAAATGATTCAAATGCAATCAATTTAACAACCTTTCTCTTCTTCACATGTATAAGAGAATCCAAATTATATTACAAAAGAATTTTCACTACTCCACACAACAATATGTAACATATCATCTAACAACAACAACCAAGTGCTAAGGTAAATCCATTGAACCTTTGTTCATATAGAGCATCCAAACCAAATAGCTTATAACTATTATTAATATACAAGAAAAAAGCACAACCAAAAAGTGAGTATTCTCTCTAGTCCTCCCTTTAGCTATTCATCTCCACTTCTTTTCTTTCTCCTTGATCTTCTGAATCTCTTCTTCCAACTTCTCCAATTTCATATTAATTCCATTATCATATTGTTTGGATTCTTTAGGCTTGTCAACTTCTTCTGAACCTTCCTCAATTAATTTGTTCAACCCAATCAATTTCTCAACTTCATTGAAATGACAAGATTCAACTAAATTTTCAAGCTCACCTAGTTTCTCTATTAGTTTAGGAATCACATATTTGGACCTCGGATCAATGTCTTTTGTATCCCTCTAACACCAAAAGTCAAAAGATCTTGGACCCTTCAATGGTGACAAATAAAGATGAATTAATCTCATTTTTCATCTTTAACCAATTCTATTGAAATAATGAAAATGCAAAATTTGATATTTATCCCATAATAAGGACATGCCCAATATCTTCTATCGGGATTTCTTGAAGTCCAAGATGTCTTCAAATGCAACAAAATTCTGTGATTATAATGAAATTCTTGCTTCACAAAAGAATCATTTTCTTCTATACAAAGTTTACTTAAGTTAACTGAATGTATTGTGTGCTACAAGAAATTCATGCCAATAAATAAGCTAAAATTCAAAAACAAAATTAAATTAGAAAAAAGGAGATTAAATCGTAATAAAATGATAAACAAAGTAATGAATGAGATTATATCTTAATACGGGAAGGAGACGAAGCTAAAATCAATTCGACTTTATATTTTTTAATCTCAAATTTATGCAACTTATTACAAATAAAAAGAAAACAATTTTAATTTTCGCATCAAGTTTATGAATCCTCTGTTCGCTATTCTTTTGTAATTAGCGTATTTATGTATTGTCATCTTTTTATTTGGAGTTGATTACTATTTCCTGTCTTGAGCCGGGGGTCTATCAGAAACAGCCTTGCTACTTCTCCGAAGATAGTGGTATGGACTGCGTATATCTTACCCTGCCCAGACCTCACTATGTGGGAATAAACTGGGTTTGTTGTTGTTGTTGTTGTTGTTGTTGTTGCATCAAGTTCGTGAATCGAATAAATTTTTGGATTGAAGATGAAGAAGAAGGAGGCCAAATTAGGGTTTTTAAAGAGAAAATTGGATATGACCGTTAGGGGCTTCAAAACTGATATTTTTCATTTATTAAAAAAAATTAATAGACAAAAATTATGTTTTAACGCGTCCAACAACGAGTGTTTACACACGGCCTATTAAGGAAATATTTTAATACACTTTAAAGATGTTAAGGGGGTAAATAAATGAAATTTTAGTTTAAGTGCTAAAGTAAGTTGAGCAGACAAGTCCATGGGTGAAATGATGACTTTTCTCAATAAATAACAAATGTTTACATATACATACATACATGCATACATACTTCATCTAAGAATAATTAATTTAATGAAAAAGGGTCAAAAATATCCCTAAATTATTTGAAATGGATAAAAAATATCCTTCATTTATTTTTTGGCTCAAAAATACCCTTTTGTTTGTTTTTTGGCTTAAAAATACCCCTCCATTAATTTTTTGGCTCAAAAATACCCTTCTCTCTAACGGAATACCAGCAAACATGCCACGTGAATAAAAAAAGTCACTTGACCAGTCCACGTCAACATACACAAATGAAAAATCACTCCATTTAATCAATCTAACCATTAACCAATTTTTTTTAATTTAAAAGACCCAACTCCACTCATCTTAAAAAAAATCTGACCCAAGAGGAAAAAATTAAAGAATTTGATTGCTTATTTTCCATGTGATGGACTCAGAAATTTTGGATTGATTAAGGCGAAAGATGAGGAAATAATTAGGTCCTTAAATTGTTGATCCGAATGAACTCAAATAGTTGACCCGATTTTCAAGAGCTCGGATTGCTACTGGATGTCCTATCTGAATTTGTCAATGAGGAACTTGATTATAGTGAGAGGAATGGTAATTCAGAGAAGAAATTGAAATTTGGAGAGTGAAAGTTTTGTGGCAATGTAGGACAACCACAAGTTGATGGGGTCAAGAACTGCTCGAGTGAGTCTCGTAACTTTGAAAATGTAAAATAATGAAATATAAGGCGGTGAAAGGGATGATATGAGGAAAAAAAATTAAAGAATTGAATTTTGCCTCTTGGTTCGAATTTTTTGAATATGGATTGGATTGAATTTTTAAATAAAATAAATAAGTTGATTGTTAGGTGGATTAAATGGAGTGATTTTCCACGTGTATGCTAATGTGTACTGATTAAGTGACTTTATTTTAATCTACATGGCGTGTTTGGTGACATTCCGTTAGAGAGAAGGGTATTTTTGAGCCAAAAAATTAATGGAGGGGAATTTTTGAGTCAAAAAATTAACGGAGCAGTATTTTTGAGCCAAAAAACAAATGAAGGATATTTTTAATCTATTTCAAATAGTTCAGGAATATTTTTGGCCTTTTTCCGTTAATTTAATACACAATTTCATATTATTAAATTTCTTAAATATGATATATTAATATGATATGATACAATTTACGGGTATACATATTTTTAACCGGAATAAAGACTTACATCTTCAAAAGTTGGTCGATTTACTATCTAGGATATCTGAAACTGGCATATGATTCAAAGCAAATTAGGAATAAACTGGATATTTATTGAATCGTACAGTGTCGTACGTTTTTAAATTAATACAATATGATTGATTGTCAGTTAAATTTTATTATACAGTATCATATTGGAAGTTTATAGTAATTTAACGATGTAAAGTCTTATTTTATGTAATGACGAGTTGGTGAGATGATGTTGTTATCTACCTTTACCTCTCTCATTTTGTCTCTACTTAATATCTAATAATTCTATTTTATTTTTTATCTTATTTTTTTTATAATGGCTCCACTCTATGTTCTATTGTTTTTTAAGGTCTATGCTAATGTGTGTCATTTTGTAACGATGAGAAACGATACAAGATATCTACATATTGTATTTATTAAAACTATTATATTTATCAAAATGAAATATAATACAGCAATATATATAGTTTAGCATGAAGCTATTTTATCAGAATCAGTATATACCACTTATTAGAAGAATACAATTATAATGCCATTTTTTTACAGGTTTTATACGTACTTTGAAAATTCATATATACTTTATCAAATTTTGTATACGTTTCGAAACAAAATTTATACAATTACATACATACTTCATACATAATTTACAAAAAAAATAAAATAAAATCTACATAACATGAACTTTAAAAAATTTATATAGTTATATATACACGTTTCATACATAATATATGCATGAAAATCGTGAGCAATATTTGAAGCTTTAAGTAGATTTGAACACTGATTTTATATAAATTTGAAAAGAAGTTCTACTATATTTAATAGTGGGAAAATATTACTATATTTGATAACTATTTGTAGCAAAAAATTATAACTAAAATTCAAACATATTAAGCTGAAATGACGAGCGTACTTTGCAAAACATTAAAGTGATGTCTTATTCAAGGGCGCTCTAAACGATGTCGCTTTGGTTTTGCTAAAATGACGAAAACACTTCCGCAAATTTCAAGAAGAATACACTGAAAAGTATTTTTAAAATGATTGACCAAACATTAATTGTTATTCAAAGTGCTTTTGAAATTTATGAGTTTACGTATACGCACCTCGCGCGTGTATCTCAATTTAATGAATTTAAATATTATATTAAATAGGATAATTATTTAAATAATAAAGATGAATATAATAATCAAATTTAACATCTTTTGAATATATAAAGATGGAGAATTTATTTAATTAGACCTAAAAAAAATTCTCAAAGTCGGTTGACATTCATCTACCACTTGTAAACTACAACAAAATAATAATATGTTGATAGAGACATCAAAACAATACAATTAAATCTAACCTTTGTACAAAAATTTTCTCAAAGTCGATCGACATTCATCTACCACCTGTAAACTACAACAAATTAACACGACAATAGAGATATCAAAACAAAACAACTAAACCTAACTTTTACACCAAAAAAAATCAAATTAAAGCAAAGATATTAAAACAATACAATTAAACCTAACCTTTAACTAAAAAAAATTCTCAAAGTCAATCGACATTTATCTACCACCTATAAACTATAACAAAATAATACAATAAAAGAGACATCAAAATAATACAAGTAAACAAAAATTCCTCAAAGCTGATCGACATTCATCTACAACCTGTAAAATACTACAAAATAATACACTAATAGAGATATTAAAACAATATAATTAAACATAATATTTGTTATTTTCCTTCTACGGGTACAAGAATCTATATACTAGAAACAACCACTTCAACTAGTTCAAGTTTATAAACCAAGAACACAATGAAGTGCAGAAAATACCCTCAACACAAGATCAAAGTGATCTTTCCAAGAGGTGTATTTTATTTTTAGAAATAAAGATGAAACAGAAATGGCCAAGCCGCCCGAATTCACAGACTTTCCTTAAGGAAATAATTCCCCTCACTGTACCCGAGGTTGCGAAATTTTCCTCCCTAGATAAAATGGCCAAACAAATCTATTGTAGCGGTACCTCAAACAACTGAAATATCTTCAAACTCACTGAACATTTTGAGTGATCACACAGAATATTATTAAGGCAAGAAGAGTGTTTTTATTCTGAAATTTTCATTCATATCAAAACCTGTGAATGAAAGCAGGTTTATATAGCCATAACATGCCTCTTTGAAAAGGTGGCAGTGGTTCAATTTAGAGGTGTGACTTTTCTGAAAATGTATGTCTGTTTACCCAAAACAGTGCAGTATTTTTGCTGAAACAGTATACCATTTCACGAAGCAGTGCATCACTTCGTTGAAAAATTGCATTTGTTCGAACCAATATATTAGTTCAGGAAACATTGTTTTGAAAATCTGCATCAGTTCAGTCAAAACAGAAACAGTGTATCAGTTCAGTTGAAACATTGCACCTGTTACTGCATGCATATAAATGGAGTATTAAACACACAGAAAAATTTCCTACGTTTTAGTCATTGATTAGATTTCATCAAATAAAATTTATCCAAAAAGATAGATCTCATCGATCGATCATTTGACAAATCCAAATCCAAATCCAAATCTGAAGTCGAGTCGAACGAGCGACGACGACGGCGCGAGGCATCTCTTATTTATTGCCTCACTTATCATGTGGAGTAAGTGTTCTTGATTATAAACACTTCCAAGTTCTCTTCTTCCACCAATGTGGGAGAGAGAGTAAACTTTCAAATTTGAGAGTACGCTTTCCATTTTAGTGTCTCCTTCCCTCCACTATTTTACTCTCCATTTTTTCATTCACATTTCTTTCATATACTATAAACCCAACCATCCCCCACATGAATGGAGAATGGCTATTTTTCGTAAATAATTTACAGACAAGTATGTGATCATCAAGCAAAGACTGATTGCATCTAGACAAGTGGGTTTCCCTTTGAATTTTCCGTAGTGAACATGCATCGGATGCACTCGGTCAATTGGTAGATTTGATATATTTGAACCGTCGGGATTTAATGTACACTTAGATAATACATGTCACACAACCAGACTTTTAATGTTTATGGTTCTCACGGTTTTATTCTTTTCAGTCATGAACATGTCCCGGTTTCATGAGAGCTTAGAGAATAGACCTTTACTAATATTCTCCTTGAAGCGGCTTACACTTCGCCCTCACATAGGTGATTTCTGAACATTCAATCCTATAGATTAAACTATTTGGTCAAATCTTCCAAGTTTAGATAATCATTAAAAGACTTTTCACTGTAAGTCTTATCCTTGTTTACTATACATTGTCTACATCATGAGAATGAGTTGGGTAATTGACAATGTTGAACCTGTCAGACACAACTTTGTTTGATCTCCTTGAACCTAGCTCTTGGGATCTCCAGTCTGCTAGGTAGAGTTACCGCCATGCTGATTTCTCCTAGGCCTTAAACCCATTCTCTTGGATGTCCTTTCCCCTTCTTCTCTAAATAATCCTTTTGTAAGTGGATCCAACACATTATCATTTGACTTTACATAGTCAATAGTGATAATTCCACTAGAGAGAAGTCCCCTAACGATATTATGCCTCCATCATATGTGACAAGATTTACCATTGTACATCATACTCCCTACCCTACCTATAGCCGTTTGGCTATCACAGTATATATATACTGGTACCACTGGCTTGGGCCAATACGGAATGTCTTCCAATAAATTTCGGAGCCATTTTGCTTTTTCACCGGCTGTATCCAATGCGATAAATTCAGATTCCATTGTAGAGCGATAAATACAAGTCTGTTTGGATGATTTCCAAGAAACTGCTCCTCCACCAATAGTAAATACATATCCACTTGTGGATTTTACTTCGTTCGATCCGGTGATCCAATTTGCATCACTATATTCTTCAAGTACAGCAGGATATTTATTATAATGCAAAACATAATCTTGAGTGTATTTAAGATACCCCAAAACTCTTTTCAATGCCATCCAATGAGTTTTGTTGGGATTACTCGTGTACCGACTCAATTTACTGATAGCGCATGCTATGTCTGGTCGTGTACAATTTATTATATACATTAAACATCCCAATACTCTAGCATACTCCAATTGTGAGTCACTTTCACCTTCATTCTTTCGAAGTGCAAAGCTCGCATCCAATGAAGTCTTGGCAATACCAAATTCCATATACTTGAATTTGTCTAGTACTTTTTTGATATAATAAGACTGTGACAATGCCAACCCTTGTGGAGTTCTATGGATTCTTATACATAAGATCACATCCACAACTCCAAGGTCTTTCATATAAAACTTGCTCTCGAGAATTCATTTTGTTGCATTTATGTTAGAAATGTCTCTACTGATGATTAACATATCATACACATATAAACAAACAATGACTTGGTGATTTGGAGTGTCTTTAATATAAATACATTTATCACATTCATTTATTTTAAATCCGTTTGCCAACATGGTTTGGTCAAACTTCGCATGCCATTGTTTAGGTGCTTGCTTTAGTCCATACAATGACTTAATAAGTTTACACACCTTGTTTTCCTTTCCTGGAACCACAAAAATCTCAGGTTGTTCCATGTATATTTCTTCCTCCAATTCTCCATTTAGGAAAGCGGTTTTTACATCCATTTGATGGATTTCAAGATCATATACTGCAGCCAAGGCAATTAACATTCGAATCGATGTTATCCTTGTTACTGGCGAGATGTATCAAAGTAATCAAGGCCTTCTTTTTGTTTGAAGCCTTTTACTACAAGTCTTGCCTTGTATTTGTCAATACTGTCATCTGCTTTCATTTTCCTTTTGAAGATCTATTTAGAACCTAAAGATTTATTTCTGGGAGAACGATCAACCAATTACCATGTATGATTGCTTAAGATTGAATCAATCTCACTATTGACTACCTCTTTCCAAAAGGATGAGTCTGACCACGACATCGCTTTTTTAAATATTTGAGGCTCATTTTCTAAGAGAAATGTTACAAAATCTGATCTAAATGAAGTTGACGTTCTTTGACGTGTACTACATCTTAGATTTTCTTCATTATGTACATTCTCACTTGTTTCATCTCGAGGTTGTTTAGATCCTCCACTAGACTGTTCATGTCTAAGTTTATACGGGTAAATATTTTCAAAGAATTCAGCATTATCTAATTCAATTATCGTATTTTCATTTATATCCGGATGTTTGGATTTATGAACCAAAAATTGACATGCTTTACTACTTTTAGCATATCATATGAACACGCAGTCCACCTTCTTAGGTCCTAGCTTAACCCTTTTAGGCATAGGAATTTGGACCTTTGCTAGACACCTCCACATTTTGAAATATTTCAAGTTAGGTTTTCTTCATTTCCACTTTTCATAAGGAATTGATTGTGTCTTACTATGGAAAACTCTATTGAGTATACGGTTCGATGTAAGGATAGCCTTCACCCATAAGTTTTGCGGTAACCCAGAACTTATAAGTAAGGCATTCATCATTTCCTTCAAAGTTCGATTTTTTCTTTTCGCAATTCCATTAGATTGAGGTGAATATAGGGTCGTAGTTTGATAGATGATTCCATTCTCTACACATATTTACGCATAGGGAGATTCATATTATCCGCCCCTATTACACTACTTATCATTTTGATATTTTTGTCTAACTGATTTTCAACTTCAGGTTTTATATTGACTAAACACATTTATTGCTTCATCCTTAATATTTAGCAAGTAGACATAAAAGTATCTAGTGCAATCGTCAATAAAAGTTATGAAATACTTTTTCCCATCACGTGATGGTGTTAATTTCATATCATAAATTTTAGTATGTATTAAGTCTAAGGGATTGGAATTCCTTTCAACGGACTTATAAGGATGCTTTGCATACTTCGATTCCACACACATTTGACACTTTGATTTATTGCACTCAAAATTTGGCAAAACTTCTAAGTTAATCAGTTTTCATAACGTTTTGTAATTAACATGGCCTAAATGTTTATGCCATAAATCATAAGACTTAAGCAACTAAGAAGAATTTGAACTTTTATTTATTTTAACATTCATTGCATTCATCTTATAAAGGCCCTCGGTGAGATAGCCTTTTCCTATATACATTTCTCCTTTGCTAATTACAATTTTTTCAGAAATAGTTACATATTTGAATCCGTTCTTGTCTAGAAGTGAAACAGAAATTAAATTCCTATGTAACTCCGGAACATATAAGACATTGTTAAGTGTTAAGATCTTTCCTGAAGTCATTTTCAAGCATATTTTTCCTGTTCCTTCTACCTTAGCAGTAGTAGAGTTAGTCATGTAGATCATTTCTTCTATTTGAGCTGGAGAAAATGACGAAAACAATTCTTTATTGGCACATACATGGCGGGTGGCACCAGAATCTATCCACCATTCGCGGGGATTTCCCACCAAGTTGCATTCTGAGAACATAGCACACAAATCATTGCATTCTTTGTTGGATTCAATCATATTTGCTTGATCTTTCTTCTTGCCTTTCTTTGGGGCACGAAAATCCGTGGACTTGTGGCCAATCTTGCCACAATTAAAGCATTTTCCCTTGAATTTCTTCTTGGGTCGATTGCTTCCTTGTTCAACTTTCTTCCTTTTCTTGGAATTGTTTTGATCATCTTCTACAATATGTGCTCCATTAATTGTAGAATTTCCTTTTAACATTCTCTCGACAGCCTTATTATCCTCTTCAATACACAGTCGGATAATGAGATTTCAACAGTCATCTCCTTGCGCTTATGCTTCAAGTAGTTTTTGAAGTCTTTCCACAAAGGTGGTAGCTTCTCAACTATAGCTGTTACTTGAAATGCATCATTCACAATCAAACATACAAAATAGTTTATGTGAGTATTAAGAACATTTTTAATTTGTTCAACTAAGGTATTTTTCAAAGATATATCTTCTGCTAGGAGATCATGTATGATGACTTGCAACTCCTGCACTTGAGAGAAAATTGATTTGCTATCTATCATTTTAAAGTTCAAGAATCGTGAAACAAGGAATTTCTTAATTCCCACATCCTCTATTTTATATTTTCGTTCAAGTGCCCCCCACAATTCCTTCGATGTCTTAGTTCCACTGTAAACATTGTAGAGGTCGTCTTGGACACCACTCAGAATATAATTCCTGCAAAGGAAGTCTGAATGTTTCCAAGCTTCTACAATTACAAAACGGTCTTTGTCCGAGGTTCCCTCGGCACCTCAGTGGCGTCTTCGCTAGTGAACCGTTGCAGACACAAAGTGGTGAGGTAAAAGAACATCTTTTGCTGCCATCGCTTAAAGTCAATGCCCACAAATCTTCTGGGCTTCTCCGCCGGTGCCATTGTAGGCGGAGTATTTGTGCAACTTGATGTGGCAATATTAGTTGCCCCCACAGATGTTGCCGCATCTTGCATTTGACTTTCGTTAGTCATCTTTCCTGTCACCACAATACTACTTATAAAGTTAAATAACTTTTAAATTGTTCTTCTTGTTTTTAGTTAACGATGAAATTTTTATAACCTCAAATAGTCAACCGAGTGAACTTTAACTTGTTATGAAGATTTTATGTCTTTTAATCACTAGTTAAATTCAAGCGGAGTAGAAAGCTTAAAGTTTTAATCTCCAAAAACCTTAAAGTTTTAATCTCCAAAAACAAGTAATATAGATTCTGTAGTTTATTTCCTTAAGATTGTTAATTTCCTTCTAAGAGTACAAGAATCTATATACTAGAAACAACCACTTCAACTAGTTCAAGTTTATAAACCAAGAACACAATGAAGTGCAGAAAATACCCTCAACACAAGATCAAAGTGATCTTTTCAAGAGGTGTATTTTATTTTTAGAAATAAAGATGAAACAGAAATGGCCAAGTCGCCCGAATTCACAGACTTTCCTTAAGGAAATAATTTCCCTCACTGTACCCGAGGTTGCGGAATTTTCCTCCCTAGATAAAATGGCCAAACAAATCAATTGTAGCGGTACCTCAAACAACTGAAATATCTTCAAACTCACTGAACATTTTGAGTGATCACACAGAATATTTTTAAGGCAAGAAGAGTGTTTTTATTCTGAAATTTTCATTCATATCAAAACCTGTAAATGAAATCAGGTTTATATAGCCATAATATGCCTCTTTGAAAAGGTGGCAATGGTTCAATTTAGAGGTGTGACTTTTCTGAAAATGCATGTCTGTTTACCCAAAACAGTGCAGTATTTTTGTTGAAACAGTATACTATTTCACAAAATAGTGCACCAGTTCGAAACAGTGCATCACTTCATTGAAGAATTGCATCTGTTCGAACCAATGTATTAGTTCAGGAAACATTATTTCGGAAACTGTATCAGGTCAGTTGAAACAGAAATAGTGCATCAGTTCAGTCGAAACATTGCATCTGTTACTTTTACTACATGCATATAAATGAAGTATTAAACACACAGAAAAATTTTCTGCGTTTTTGTCATTGATTAGATTTCGTCAAATAAAGTTTATCCAAAAAGATAGATCTCATCGATCATTTGACAAATCCAAATCCAAATCCGAAGCCAAGCCAAGCGAGCGACGACGACGGCGCGAGGCATCTCTTATTTGTTGCCTCACTTATCATGTGGAGTAAGTGTTCTTGATTATAAACACTTTCAAGTTCTCTTCTTCTACCAATGTGAGAGAAAGAGTAAACTTTCTAATTTGGGAGTACACTTTCCATTTTAGTGTCTCCTTCCCTCCACCATTTTACTCTTCATTTCTTCATTCACATTTCTTTCATATACTATGAACCCAACAATCTTTACCTAAGAAATTCTTCGAAGCCGACCAACGTTCATCTACCACCTGTAAATTGAAAAATAATAGTACATTATTAAAGATATCAAAACAACACAATTAAGCCTAACATTTACATAAAAAGTTCTTTAAAGCCAACCGACATACATCTACTATCTATAAATTACAACAAACTAATAAGGTGATGATCACAAAGCTACAGTCTCCGGTGAAAATATTTTTTGTCTAAGTGAAAATTTTAACCATTAAGGACGACTTGAATAAAAACAAAATAAGAAAATATAGAAGAAGTAGATGAAACACTTGTTGAATTTTAGTCTTAAACAAAATGTACAAATTTTTAGACGTTTTTGCCAAAAATAGTTTTTCTATTTTTCTCAAAAATATATATTATTCGTATTAATGTATAACTATAATTTGAGAAAAATAATAAAAAAATAATTTTATCTGAAGAAGAGTATTTTAATGAAGGATAAAATGTTCGAATCACTTTTCTAAGGTCTTCAAACTTTTAATACATTATAGAATGTAGATGTAGACGAAGATGTAAATGTAAATAGATTAAAAATTTTATCTCAAATCACAAAAATATCCTACTATGAAGAGTTTATAATAAAAATTAATAATGTAGTAATACAAATTTCTTTTATAGAAGATGTCTCCACGTTCTTAAAAAATAATTTGGTTTTAAAATTCTAAACACAAACTGAATCCTAAACCTAAACAAAGAAAAATACACAACCTAGGTAATATTAATTAGTTGATACTTGATAACATATAAAAGAATCCTACACTTACAATCAGTTAATACCTATGGAATAATTAATATTAACATTAATTTTGGGGACAAGTAGAAGCCAAACCTAACGGACAACCACACGCAATACATTCGAGCAAAAAACTAATACTTCCTTGGTGTTTGAATCTTTTCTCATTTCTGATTTCTCTTTAACCCAAGACCTTAATGAGTATGGTCTTTTATTTTAATTTATTTAATTGAACGATCTGAAAGAATAGAAAAACAATTGCATGGAAAACTAAAATATATTCTTACATAAGTCATAAAAGCTTTTAAAAGAAAAGTAACAATAAACAAAATTAAAAAAAAAAATATCAATGACTATTGAACAACTCCACGAAGCAAGAACATATCATTAGAAATGTTACGTGAAGAAAAAAAAAAAGGAAAAGCGTGACATACCTCGAGGCTTTCTCAGATGTTATTGATTTTGTATGCACATAAAGAGTTCTAAATCTAAAAAGAATTGAAATTACCAAATATTATAGGGCTCTTAATTTTTAAAATATATTTTTTCTTATTATATATTTTAGGACTCTTTAATTTTAAATATTATAATAATATAATAATTACTAAAAAAAGGTGAAAATAATTTTGTTTAAATCCAAGACAGTTAATGAAGGGCAAAAAGTTCGAATCACTTTTCTAAGGATTTCCACACTTTTAATCTATTATATAGATTAGCCAAATACAAATTACTTCTCAACAAAAATATTTTAAAAAAAAAATTGGAATAAATGCTTTTCAAAATAAAGAGATTTTAGAAGATTGATCAAACAGGCTTAGCCTTTGAAAAAACAACTTTTACTACTCCCTCCGTCCCATTTTACCCATTCCAAATTGACTAAGTTGATGTCCCATTTTACTTATCAAAATAAGACAAACTTTTCTTTCCATGTTTTATCCTTTGCATTAATTACCTTTTCTTTAAATTAAAATATAAACATCATTTAATAGGGGTACTTTGGTAAACTAGTCATGTTATTTATTGTTTTTCTTAATTGTTGTGTCATCCCAATTTGGGACAAGTAAAATGAGACGGAGAGAGTACTTTTCAAAAATACTTATTTTCTCAATTAGCCAAACATAAGGGAAAAACAAAAGTTAAATATTCTCAACTTATGACTTTTATCTTTTAGTTTATATGTTATTTTAAGAAACCAATCCAAATATCCGGTAAAAAAAAAAGTAGAACATTATTTTCGCAAACAAAAATATCAAACAGAGTGTATAACTAATGAATTGCATTATATATATAGGTTGAAAAATTGCATCAAACATGAGGAAAATATGAGACAATGCAGAAAATGAGAAGCAAATTTGAAAATCATCCCATGTATTTTGTTTGATTATCAGTCCCTCTTTATATACAAGAAAGACTATATTATTGTCCTACTTTCTATTGGCTACCAATTACTTGGAATGCAAGTAATAGGAAAGGAAAATTAAGTACTATCTATTTACAATTCATATACTTTTATTGCTCAGAAAATCAAAAAATGTTATCAACTTATTTTGCATTTTGGGCTTTTGTTGAGTTTGTAATCGATGGCCTGACCAATATAGCTTTGTCTGCAAACTACGGTTCAAACTCAAGTTAGAGGAAAATAGAGTGAACCCTAACTTGTTCATATTTTGATGGTGTGAAGGCTCGGCCAAGGGCTTCATGGATATATCAAGTAACTACTTCTTGAAGGGGACAAAGGACAATGAAATTAGACCAGATAAATACTGTTGACGGACAAAATGACAATTTAGCTCGATATACTTTGTTCTTTCATAAAAACTTGAAGTTTAAGCTATATGAAGTATGACTTGATTATTCGAGTGGGCAGGCATCAAAAGATAAAGAGTGATTTATAAATCTGTAAGTAATCTAATAAACCATGTTAATTCTACCACTAATCTCCTCATTGATCTGTATTTTGCTTCTGCAAAAAAGAATAATGTACTTTATTTCTTTGACTTTTAGAATATGGTTGATCCTCCTAAACTAATGAAGAATCCATTTACATATCTCCAAGAGTCCCGATATGATGCCTAGTCAGCATCATAAAAAGTGTTGAGGGAGAATGAAGGTGGCGGTTAGAAAAAATCCTAATTTAGAAAATATTTCGGGTAATGAATCACTCATAATCTTTCATTAAAATGTTAGTAGTAGGATTTTGTACGAATTAACGGAGTATAAAAATATTGCAAATGATAATTTTGGTCTAGTATGTGTCAACTAGTTCATTTTCCCAATAAGATGTTTGTCCATAATAGAATCTGACATGGAGTGCCTGATTCTACAGATAATTTGATTGATGGATCCTTAGGAGAAGATACAAAGGATAGATGGGAGACATCAAACTCTTCTAATAGACTAAGGTCTATTTTCTTTGACTGATACCTTGCTCCTCCCCCAGAATCTCCATATCTAAAAACTAATATTGAAGACCCAGATCTTTTATTTTAAACTCCGAATTAAGGAAATCTTTAAGAGCCCGCCTTTCTGCAATAGTATTTCTTGTGATAAATCTATCATTAGCATAAACTGCAATAATAAAAATAAATTGGCCCATTTTCTTACAAAATAGAGAGTAATCATTGAGTGATGTTATGTTGTAATACCTTGCGATTTTCCTAGCTTAAACTTTCCCAGAAAACATCAAGGATTAGATCTTAGAATGAATGAAGTTATGTCTAAATTCGATAAATGGGTAAGAAGCTATGGCTATTTTAAGTTTCAGTCACAAAACACCATTATTTGAACCTGTAGCGCGTCACGGAGCAGTGTTAATTCCTAATTGTCATTTTTCAGTGGTCCTCTGCAATATTGGCGCATCGCGGAGAGGGCCAATTTCCTATTTGTCAATTTTCAAAGGTCCAGCGCGATAATGGAGCGTCATACCATGTGCTAAAACGAAATTCCAAAGGGTCACCGCGATGACTCCGTATCACGGAGCCTGCCCAGTTTTCAGTTGTTGATTTCCAGTGAGCCACCACAATAGTGACGCATTACGGTGGCCACCCAAATCGGAAAAATATATGTTTTCCACTTCTGTTTAAGAGTTTAAAGAGGGTATTTTGGTAAATTACCCAACCCTCCAATTTATCCAAAGCATTATAGGCTACTATTCATCAAAATTTCTCTCATCCAAAACCCTAGGCTTCAACATCCATCTTCAAAAATCCCAAGATTCCACCATTACTTTTCCAAATTGATTCAAGATTCAAGATTCCTAGACCAAGAACTTTAAGAGTCTACATTCAAGAACACGAATAGAGTCTCAAAAGCAAGTTGTTCATCTAAGTTCATCATCCAAGGTATGTGGGGTTTGAACAAGGATAATTCTTTCATCCTTGTGCTCAAAACTTTATTTTAAATACAAATTTACTGCAATTTATATGTTTTTCTATGAATTTCAAGTTAGGGTTTATACCCATTATCATTATTTGTAAGATTATGAGATTTTCTATGATTTAGAAGTTGAATTACATGGGTATGTTCCTATTATTATGCTTATTGCTGAAATTTCCAGATTTTATGATGAATTATGAATATTTATATTATCAAGCATGAATTTTTGAGACGTTTATCATGATATTGATACATGGGTCATTAAGTCCTATTTAAAGATTGTTATTCAAAGAATTGTTGTGCTATAAGCACCCCATGATTAGAATATTTTCAGATAATTGAGAAAGATTTGACCTTTTGGTCTCAGAATAGATATGAAATCCACATATCAAATTCAGACTTACAGATTTAGCTCTACAGATTTATAGCTGGTCTTATTATAAACCATTAGATAATTTTAAAGTAGAATTTCTTAAGATTTTGAGCATAAGATTGGGAGTAGTATATAGCACCGAGCGGGAAGTATGGGATTAGCATGCCCTATCTTCCACAGAACTACGTGCCATGATATGTACAGATTTAGATTATTCCCACTTCTGCGTGGATGACTCGGATTGTGATTACACAGATTAGATTGTTCTATTTCGATGGCAAGGGTAGAACAGCCCTAACCTTACGGGGGCTAGTCGTGGGACACCATGGATACTCACATGGTGTACATCTCGGTTAGAAGAACCCTCCAAATAGATGTCCCCCACTCTTAAAAAAATTTTAGTTAATTAAAGTCTTGAGATAAATTATTTACCATGCAGAACAAGTTTCAAACTTCTTTTATCCTATATGATTTGAGAACAAGAACAGAATACAAATTTTAGAACTAAGTGTAATGACTCACAAGATTCATACTAGATACTTTACTATTCATGATTTATGATTTTTAGATTTTAGATTTACTCAAGCTATGTGAGTCATTTACATTTAGCATGCATGATTTGATAAACTGTGATGATATTTTTACTTATTGTATACTCCCTCATATACTCAGAACATCCTCAAAATACTGATCCACATATACGTCTTTGTGCTATATTGTCTGATAATGTAGGTTCGGGTGCTCAATCTCGCAGCGACCATGATTTTTGAGCATCTCATCTACATCCCTACAGCCGGTGAGTCCTTATAGTTTGGGGACTTAGCTATTCATGTTCTCATTTTATTAATAGATATTTCAGTTTAGTTTGAGCTAGTCGGGGCCTGTCCCGGTGAATCTTTAGATTCAGTTAGTAGAGGCTTGTCGGACTACCAGATTCAGTCTTAGATCTCAGTTGTCGTATTCAAACTTTTCAGTATTTTTCTAATCAGATTGATGAGATTAGTACTTTCAGATATATTCAGATTATTCAGATAATTTTTCACATTTTATCATAATCTTATACTTATATTTCCCCATGTTGAGATTCAGGTGTGTTAGAAGGCAGCCAGGGTTAGCTCAGGACTACTTGTAGTTCGGAGCATCGTGTGGCATCCGAAAAACTAGATTTTAAGGCGTTACATATGTATTCCTTAAAATTCAAAGCTCTTGCCAGTCTCGCATCCTAGTGCCTAGAGGCTTGCTTAAGTCTATAAAGAGATTTCTTAAGTTTTTAGACCATATTAGGTTGGGGGATGAAATAACGTGGGTTTTGATCCTTTGAAATTTCTTGAGTTTTTGGCTTCTGGACATCATACGACTAGGGGGTACTAGACATATAATAGGGTGTGGTTTGATGGGTCTTGGTCGTATGTTAACTAGTGTAGGTTGGTTGGTTTCTATCCAAGGTATGGTTGGATCATACTAGTCATATGATAGGGTACTAGTGGTATGATGCCAATCGTATGTTTCCTTATATTTAACCTAGAGGATTTTATTATGTTTAAGATACGATTTTATGGTACTTATTTTATGGTTGGGTATGAATTGGCCTTGGTGGTCGTATGTTGGACAGTATTAGGGAAGGTCTAGGGTACGAGATAAGGGTACAACTCGTACCCTAGGGTATGGATTTGGGGGTCATACCCTCCCGTAGGTGTTTTATACAGTTTAAGTTGGGGGTAATCAAGTCATTTCCCCTCTTAACCTCTTAAGGCCCTACGACTTATAACACTCTTGGGACATTATTTACCCTATTATTCTAATCTTAAACACTTAAAAACTCTCTCAAATTCTCTCAAGGCTCTTGGGTCAAGGAAGGCTAGGGTATCTTTAATAAGATCAATTTGGGGCTTACAAGGGTAGTTTCTTTCTGTTATCTTCGTAATCTAAGGCATGTTACTCGTTCCTCATTGTTAGTTCCAAATAAAGGCATGTTTTATGCATGGTTTTCATGGCATAATTGTGTTATGGTTTTGGGTTTTGAATATATGTTGGGGGTTTTGGTTATAAATGGTTTGGTTATGGTTTTACCATGTTTTAATTATGGTTTTCATATTTTAATGGTGGTTTGAACACGTGGTTGTATGGGAATAGTTAACTGGTACTTGGTTTTGGTTTTGAAAAATATATGCCCTCAACATATTTGATAAAATGCCTATGAGAATGTTTTTACTATATTATTGAATTTTCATTAAAAACTTTGCATGGTACAAAGTGGTAATGGAACCTTAACTGGTTTGGATGGTCTTTAATGGTTAAATGGTAAGGTCTTGGTGGTCATGGTTATGGATTAGTTGAATACACTTGTGGGGTACATGGGAATCCCCTAAGCAAACTTAATAATAATCATCTTGTGGGGTACATGGGAATCCCCTAAGCAACTTAATAATGTAATCTATGGGTACATGGGAATCCTTTCTTTAGAGAGGATAGATAAGGACATTGCTAGCAAGCTATGGTCGATATAATGATACCACTACTTATAGCCTTGGTTAATAATAAATGGAATCGGTGGTTTGGTTATGTGCTAATGTTTTTAATTGGGTAATAATAGTGGGGTGCGATAGCTAATCGTGAAAGTATAAGTCTAATAGACGGACAATAAAAACTCATGTTTGCCGATATGCGGGTTGATCATATCTACCATATATGATACTTATGGGGTACACGGGAATCTCCTAAGTTACACTTTTTTATATGTATCATGGAGAGCAAAAGGTACATGAGAATTTTCTACTCCTATGGTATCTCCTGTTCGTATGGCTACAAGCATCGAGGCCTGTTCAGGGGGTAACACCAGATCCATATAGCTCGTGGGTTGTTATAGGACGGTTAAGCTACACATACCCAAGTTAATGGTTTTAAGACATGCTAAACTTGGTTCCCTTTCCCGGCATACATATATGTACGATTATGTATGCATATGGTTTTTTACTTGGTTTAAAAAAATAACATTATTTTATCCTTATCCTTAGTATATGCTAGGGTTCACCCCCTAACCCGTCTTTGGGTGTTGTATCCCACGCAATGCAAGAATCGGCCATTCTACTCCTCCTGCTCAGTGATCGAATTCGGGATCAGCTTATGTTGGATTGAAATAGTGATCTTCTATATTCCGAAATGCTCCATTTCATGTCATGGATGTCCTTACATACTTTGGTCATTTTATAGACTATGGTTTTGGCTATGGTTGGGGGCATTTCCTGACCGGATATTATTTTACTTTCAATTGGAGGCTTTGTGGGACTAATTTGGGTTGGTATGAGCGGTGTCGGTAATGGTGTCACTTTGACATTGGCATTGGTATTGGGGCCGACATCGGTGAACTATATTTGATTTATGATTGTTTCATTTTATTTTAGACTATATATATAAACACATAGGTTTATTGTGTTGGTTTGGTTTGTTATTGGATGAATTGACTTGGTTGGGTTGGTTTAGGAATTGATTTATCCCAAAATCAGTATATCTATAAATATGTTCTCTTGTTATATGTTTGGAATTTATCCAACTCAGTATATGTGTTTGGAGGTTGGGTTAGGTATGGAGGGTGGTATGCAATCCTGGTTGGACTTGGGATGCCCATCATGACAAGGCCCCGGTTCGAGTTGTGTTATGTTAGTATCAGAGCTTTAGGTTCATGTTTAATTGGGAGTCCACAAAGCCGTGTCGAGTAGAGTCTCTTTTAAGGGTGTGTAGCACACCACACTCATAAGAGAGATGCTACAAGGAATTTAGGAATGTTTTTCTTTCTTGAGTTCTATTTTTAAGCTTAGAGTCTACGTCCTAAAATCTTTTGTAACCCCTGTTTGTTTGCTTTATAGATCATGCCTCGATGATCTGGTACGTATAAAAACTCCTCTGTCCCAACTGGTGACAATATTGGTGGGACACGATCTACTTATGGGATCTATACTCAGTCTAGGGGTCCAGTCCCTGATTGTCCTGGAGTTCTACTGGTTCCCTCTAGTCCTCTTCAGATCGATGTGACGAATGCAGATTTTCATTAGTTCATTCATATGATTGCTCAGTTGGTAGCTTTTTAGGCTGAGCGTGGTGTATCTGCTATTCCATCTTATAAGGCTATAAGGGTTAGCCAGTTCATAAGGATGAGCCCTCCAACTTTTACTGGTGTTAAGGTGGAGGGGGATCCTCAGTATTTTTTGGACGAGATGGAAAAGATATTCAGGGTTATGCATGCCACGAATATGGAAGGGGTGGAGTTTTCTGTGTACCAGGTAAAGGATATGGCGTACCAATGGTACGGGGAATGAGATAGGGCAAAGGGTGAGGTTAATAAGTCATCTCAATGAGAGACTTTCTCTAATGCATTCCTAGATCGTTGCTTTCCTCAAGAGTTGAAAGAAGCAAAAGCATAGGAATTTGTTAATCTAAAATGGGGGAAGATGTCGGGCAAGGAGTATGACTTGATGTTTCACCAGTTGTCTTGGTATGCTTCGGAGATGGTGCCTGATATGTGGGCTTGAATGAGGAAGTTCGAGACTATCTCGTGAGTTGATCCTTGAAAGAAAGATTGTATTGCTGATCAAGTACATGGATATCTCTAGGTTGGTTATTCATATGCAACAGATGGAGGAGAAAAATAAAAAGTTAGCTGAGATAGGGGAAAACAGGGAAAAAAGTTTAGGTTTTCTAAGCAAGATGGTGGGCAACAACAAAGTGGTAGATATGGTGGTAAGTGTCCAAAGAAGAAGTGGGAGAATTTTGGTTCTTTCTCTATAGCTAGTGCTCCCTACCCGAATCCGTCGGGAGACAGACGTCAGTTGGGTAGCCATAATTTCAAGGATGAGGGTGACCAATCTCAGGCTAATGGGCCTCAATTGGCTTCATCATGTCTTTTTTGTAGGTTCTGTGGTCGGTTGCATCAGGGTTTTTGTGATGAGAAGAGGGACAGGTGCTTGAATATGGTCAACCAAGCCATATGCTTAGAAACTGTCCGGTTGGTAAAGTCGCTTAGGGAGCGAACAAGGTTCCGGTTGCTTTATCTTCGGCTCCAGCACCAAAGGGTGCACCATTTAGTTTCGTCACTGGTCAGAATCGTCTTTATGCTTTTACTACTCGATAGGAGTTTAAAGCATTGCCTAACGTCGTGAATGGTATGTTGCACCTCTTTTCTCGCTATGCATATTGTTTAATTGATCTGGGGTCCACTCTTTCTTATGTGACCCTCTTTGTGGATATTGATTTTGGTTTTGGTCCAGAGTATGTTTCAAACCCTTTTTTTTGTTTCTACCTCGGTAGGTGACTTTGTAATTGCTAAAAAAATTCTATAGAGGTTGTGTGGTGTCTATTGGTAGTAAGGAGACTTTGGTGGATTTGTATAAACTATTTATGGTGGATTTTGATATTATTTTGGGGATGGATTGGTTACATTCATGCTATGCGTCATTAAACTATCAGACTCGTAAGGTTGTCTTTAAATTTCCTAATGATCCCATTATTGAGTGGGAGGGTGGTTCCCTATCTCCTAAAGGGAAGTTTATATCATATCTTAGAGCTCGGAGATTAATCTCCAAAAGGTGTCTCTATTATCTGGTCCGGATTAAAGATTCCAACTCGGAGGGTCCTTTTTTGCAATCAATTTTGGTGGTGAATGAGTCTCCTGAGGTCTTTCCTAATGACCTTCCTGGTGTTCCTCCAGATAGGGAGATTGAGTTTGGGATTGATCTCGTCCCAGACACTTGTCCAATTTTTATTTCTCCTTATAGATAGCTCCAGTTGAGTTAAAGGAACTCAAGGAGCAGCTTAAGGATCTGTTAAATAAGGGTTTCATCCATCCTAGTGTGTCTTCATAGGGCACACCGGTGTTATCGTGTGTAAGAAGGATGGTTCCCTTCGGATGTGTATTGATTACCAATAGGTTAATAAGGTAACGGTTAAGAACGAGTATCCTCTACTAAGGATAAATGACTTGTTTGATCAATTGCAGGGTGCCAAATTTTTTTCTAAGAATTATCTTCGGTTTGAGTATCATTAGCTTAAGATTAGGGAGGTGGATATCCCTAAGATAACTTTTTGTACTCAGTATGGGCACTTTGAGCTCATCGTAATGTCATTCTGTTTAACCAATGCTCTTACAGTATTCATGGATTTGATGAATAGGGTTTTCCATCAATTTCTGGATCTATTTGTCACTGTGTTCATTGATGATATTTTGGTGTAGTCTAAGAGTAAGGTGGATTATGCCAATCACCTCTGTCTTGTGTTGCAGACCTTGAAGGAGAAACAGTTGTATGCCAAATTCTCTAATGTGAGTTTTGGTTGAACACTGCCACCTTTTTGGGTCATATCTTTCTAGTGAGAGGATCATGGTAGACCCACAAAAGGTTGCAGTGGTTAATAAATGGCCTAGACCCATGACTCCAATCGACATTTGGAGCTTCTTGGGCTTTGCCGGCTACTATAGGAGGTTTGTAGAAAGTTTTTGGACGATAGTTGTCCCATTGACTAAGTTTACTCAGAAGAAAGTAAAGTTTTCTTGGTTCGTTGCTTGTGAAGGTAGTTTTGAGAAGCTGAAGGATAAGCTAACTTCAGCTCTGGTTTTGACTTTATCGGAGGGCACTGAGGGGTTTGTATTTTATTGTGATGCATTCTGGGTGGGACGTGGTTTTATTCTAATTCAGCATGCTCAGGTGATAGCCTATGCTTCTAGGCAGTTGAAGGTACTTGAGAGGAATTATCCTACTCATGATTTGGAGATGTTAGCAGTGGTGTTTGTGTTAAAAATCTGGCGACACTATTTGTATGGAGTGCACGTGGACATCTTCTGGATCATAAGAGTCTACAGTATGTGTTCACTTTGAAAGAGCTTAACCTCAGGCAAAGGAGATGGCTTAAGCTTCTCAAGGACTATGATATGAGTCTTCAATACCACCCAGGTAAAGCTAACGTGGTTGTTGATGCTCTTAACAGGTTTCCCATGGGGAGTTTAACTCACATGGATAAGGAAAAGCAAGAATTGGTGAAGGATATTCAGTGTTTGGCTAACCTGAGAGTTTATCTCTTGGACTCCGAGGATGGTGGTGTATTGGTACAAGAGGTGGTGCAGTCGTCTCTTGGTGCAGAGATCAAGGAGAAGCAAATGCTAGATCCTGTCTTAATAAAAATCAAGGGTGATGTAGGTAGGCAAAAGGTGATGGTATTTGATATTAGTGGTGATGGTACCTTGCAGTATAAAGAAAAATTATGTGTTCCTGACATCGATGGGTTGCGAGAAAGGATATTGGCCGAGTCGCATGAATCACGCTATGTTGTTCATCCCGATTCGACAAAAATGTATCATGATCTCAAGGAGATGTATTGGTGGATTGGTACGAAGAGGGATGTGGCTGATTTTATGGCCAAATGGATGGTTTGTCAATAAGTGAAAGTTGAGCACATGAGGCTTGGGAGATTGTATCAAGAAATTAAATTACTGGAATGGAAATGGGAAGAAATCAACATGGATTTCATTACCGGTCTCCCTCGGTCTCAGAATCAATATAATTCGATTTGGGTCATCGTGGATAGGATGACAAAGTCGGCTCACTTTTTGCCAGTGGGACTAACTTTTTGGATGAGGATTATGCGAGATTGTGAAGTTGCATAGGGTACCTCTTTCTATTATTTTTTATCGTGGTACGTAGTTTTTATCTCACTTTTAGCGGTCTTTTCAGAAAGGGTTAGGTACTAAGGTTAGTCTGAGTACTGCTTTTCACCCACAGACGAATGAGCAAGCAAAAAGGACTATTCAGACATTAGAGGATATGTTTCGCGCATGCGTGATTGACTATGGTGGTAATTGGGTTAAGCATCTACCTCTTGTAGAGTTTGCTTACAATAATAGTTACCATTCTAGCATTGGGTTAACCCCTTTTAAGGTGTTGTATGGTAGGAGGTATCGAGCTCCTATTGGGTGGTTCAAGCTTGGTGAGGCGGATATGTTTGGCCAAGACATGGTTTACCAGACCATGAAGAAGGTGGAGGTAATTTGGGATAGGCTTAAGGTTTCCCAAAGTCGCCAAAAGTCCTATGAGGATGTAAGGCGAAAAAACTTAGAGGTTGTTTGGTTGGAAAACAAGTTATGCTGGGATTAGTTATGATATGATAAGTTATGATGGGATAAGTTATACTGGGATTAGTTATGATGGGATTATTTTTTATTGGGTGTTTGGTTTGTTATATTCAAAGTAATATGCATGATATAATTTCTAAGAATAAATTAAGTGATTACAAAAATACCCTCCATCTTATTTAACTCTTTTTATATAATTTCTTTTCAATCTTTAAATATTTATTCTTAAAAATAAAACTTTCATCTTATTTAGCTTAATTTTTTTTGTGTGTGTGCATTTTCATGATTATTATATCATGTATATTTTAAAAATAAAACTTTCATCTTATTTAGCTTTAATTTTTTTGCGTGTGCCTTCCCATGATTATGTGGTATGCGTTTAAAAAAAAATCTTACTACATTTTATTTAGTTTGAAATAAAAACTTTCAACTTAAGTTTGTTAAAGTAAAAGAGGATTTGTTATTTATGTCACTTCATTTAAACACATATCACTCATATAATATATTAAAATTCATTTTTATTGATATATACCATATCAATTTTCAAGTGATTAAAAACCTATTTAATTTAAAATATGTAATTCAACAATGATGTTGATATTTTTATTATTTTTTAGAGAATAATTATTCAAATAAATTTAACATATAATATATATATATATATATATATATATATATATATATATGGGTGAAATGAAATGAAAATATATATTGAATTGAAATAATAACTTAATCTATCATTTATTTCTTTGAAATGAAACATACTCGGACGGCAAACATATATATATATATATATATATATATATATAAGTGTTCACTCTACTTTTGTCGTACTTCTAAAAATAAAATCAGTTTGACTTTGCAAATTTTCCCTTTTCTGCGAATTAAAAGAAATACTTTATGTGAGGCGGGTCAATGAAAGAGGATAATTGGAGTTAATGATGGAATAAGAGTTTTGAATTTTAGGTTTAATTTTTTGATAAATTATTATATATTACTAATAATTTTTTAATGCAAATATAAAATTTATGCCAAAATTATTAAGTATTTAAATTTTATTAAAATTTACAATTAAAATACTAGTATATATATAGATGTGTGAAATGAAATCATAGGGTTTGAGGGTATTTTCGCCATTATATAATTTTACACCAAAGAAAAATAGTCTTGGGATTGGTATCCCACCAATTGGGTGGATAACTTATCCGGGTACTATTTATTAGTCTCGAGATAAGTTATCCCAATTATTGACAACCAAACGGTGGATTAAAAATTTTATCTCGGGATTATTTCTTTATTCCAGGATTAGTTACGTTAATACCGCACACCAAACGATACCTTAGAGTTTGAGGTTGGGGATAAGGTGTTCGTAAAGTGTCTCCCATGAAGAGAGTGATGTAGTTTGGGAAGAAGGGAAAGCTCAGTCCCCGGTATGTTAGTCCTTATGTGAATTTGAGAAGGGTTGATAATGTGGCGTATGAGTTGGAGTTTCCTTATGGTTTGAACTCCATTCATTCGGTATTTCATGTTTCTATGTTGAGAAGGTGTATAGGTTATCCTTCATCAGTTGTTCCTTTGGAAGGATTGGATATCTCGGATTCTCTGTCTTATGAAAAAATTCCGGTTGAGATCATGGATCGGCAGATTCATCGGTTGTGAACCAAGGATGTGGCATCGATTAAGGTTCTATAGTGGAACTAGAAGGTGAAAGAGGCTACTTGGGAAGCAAAAGAGGACATGAAGTTCAAATATCCGTTCGTGTTTTCTGCTCCCGGGATTCATGCGGAAGGTATGTGTTCATTATCATACTTTTGTTTTCAAACTTTCTTAAAGGAAAGATTGATTTCCTTGAATATATTTTTTCTAACTTAGTTAAAGGTTAGATTCGAGATGTTGGGGTGTAAGTCATGCTTGTACTACCTTATTCCATCATTCGGGGATGAATGATCCAAGTGGGGGAGAATTGAAACACCTTAGGTTTTGATCCTTAAAAATTTCTTGAGTTTTTGGCTTCTGGACGTCATACGACTAGTGGGTACTAGTCGTATGATAGGGTACGGTTTGATGAGTCTTGGACATATGTTAACCAGTGTAGGTTGATTGGTTTCTGTCCAAGGTACGGTTAGATCATACTAGTCGTATGATAGGGTACTAGTGGTATGATTCCAATCGTATCTTGCCCTATGTTTAACCTAGAGGATGCTATTCTTCTTAAGGTACGGTTTCATAGTACTTGTCGTATAGTTGGGTACGAATTGGCCTTGGTGGTCAAAAGGTGGATAGTTTGGGGTCCAATGGGAGGCCTAGGGTATAAAATAAAGGTACCACTCATACCCTAGGGTACGATCTAGGGGTGGTCGTAACCTCCTGCAATAGTTTTATATAGTTTAAGTTGGGGGTCAATCTGGACATTTCCTCTCTTAACCTCCTAAGGCCCCATAGTTATAACACTACTAAAAAAAGGCCAAAAAGCGATGAACTGTGTCGCTTTAAAAAGCTACGAGAAAGTGACACTGTCCGCCATTTTTTTAGTTTAATTTTTATTTTTATTTATTTTTTATTAAAATCGATGACCAACGTCTTAATTCAGTCGCTTTTTCTGCGGATTATTGTGCCAACTAACTATAATATAATTTATATTTTTTTCAATAAATGCGACGGATAACGTCATAATTTATTTAAAAATAATTATAATTATTTTTTTGAAAAGTGAAGTAGTTCGTCGATTTTTAAATTTGATTTTTATTTTTGTTTATTTTTATTAAAAGCGACGGACAACGTCGCTTTAATTTTTATTTTTTAAAATATTAATTCTAGAAAAGCAACACTATCCAATGCAATTTGTAATTATTTAAAATTTTTTTTTTTTTACTAAAAAGTGACAGACAACGTTGCTTTTGTTAAAACTAAATAAAATTTAATTTTTTGAAAAGCGACGTTGTCCGTAGCTTTTTAAATTTAATTTTTATTTTTTATTTATTTTTATTAAAAGCGACGGACAACGTCACTATAATTTTTTATTTTTTAAAACATTAATTCTAGAAATGTGACGTTGTCCGTCTCAATTTGTAATTATTATTATTTTTTTTTTTACAAAAAGGGACTGACAACGTCGCTTTTGTTAAAACTAAATAAAAATTAATTTTTTGAAAAGCGACGTTGTCCGTCGCTTTATAAATTTAATTTTCATTTTTATTTATTTTTATTAAAATCGACGGACAGCGTCGCTATAATTTTTTATTTTTAAAATATTAATTATAGAAAAGTGACATTATCCGTCGCAATTTTTAATTATTTATTTTTTTATATCTTTTTACAAAAAGTGATGGACAGTGCCGATTTTGTTAAAAATAAATAAAAATTAACTTTATGTAAACGACACTGTCCGTCGATATTTAATATTTTTAATTTACTATTAAATAAATAATTTTTATATAAAAAAAAATTAAATGTATTCAATTATATATTGAATACATTGATATCATACGATCGATTGATCCAGAAAATAATATACTATTGAAGTCATAATATGATAATATAAGCTAAATTAAACAATAATTTATCATTGTATATATGAAATGCGTTGTATTACGAGGTAATATACATGTGTATGTGATGCATCTAGTACATATTGTGAAGTTGCTAGTCAATCAACTATATATATTGAATACATTGATATCATACGATTGATTGATCAAGGTAATGATATATTATTGAAGTTATAATATAATAATGTAAGCTAGATTAAACGATAATCCATCAAAGTAGAAATGAAATACGTTGTATTACGAGGTAATATACTCGTGTATGTGAGGTATATAGTACATATTACAAAGTTAATAGTTAATCAAATATATATATATAGAGATAAATATATGTATATATATATATATGTATGTATAAATACGTATCTCTCGTATAGTGATGTACATAGTAGTTAAAAGCTAGCTAACTGAATCTATATATCCAAATATTTTGAATAATATGTTAATATCATATGATCGAGGTAATAATACACTATTGAAGTTATAATAATGAAGATAATTAACCGATAACTCATCATATTAATACGTTGTATTAACATAATCGAAATCTCCAATTCAATCTTTTTTTAACCCAATTTCTAATCCCAATTTGACTCATTACCTCAATTTTAATCTCACTCGTTCATCATATTTGATCAATGGTTAATATTAAAATTATTTTTCACTATTTTTTCTTGAAATTAGGGGTGTGCATCGATCGGTTCGATTTGATTTTATATATTATTAGTTTGGTTTATCGTTTATCGATTTTTAAATATGTTAAACCAATAATAAAATCAATAAGGTGTTTTTGATCGGTTTTTAGTTTATCTGTTTTTAGTCCTTAACGGTTTGATTTTTGATTTTAAGTCCTTAACGGTTCGATTTTCGATTTAACCAATAGGAAAATATGCATAAAATAGAAATAGTAGCAACTAATTATATTATTTTTGCAAATATGCACACTCATAATTTTGAAATACATTATCTACCACTATTATTATTGTTAAAATGACAGTCAATTCCATTCATTTTTTCTTTGGTGTTTAATTTTTAGGCAATTTTATACTCAATTAGTGTCCATTATAGTCAAAATTGACCTCAATTTGGCCATAAATTAAATTTAAATTTTAAACTTTTTTTAATCATGTTTTATCTCAGCCCTTGATCAAAATGATCCAACGGCTGAGATCCAAAGCACCCATTTTTTTTCTTTTAAATAAAACAAAACCCTAATCCCCCATTTCTCAAAAAATCTTCCTCCGCCCTTCCACGCTCTCTCTCTCTCTCTACAAACCCTCTTTTCTCTACCTTTTCTTTAAAACAAAACCATTGCCAACCTCCATCGCTAGAACAAAACAAAATACTAAGCTTGGTGATGTCGTTGAAGCTTCATCATCATCACAATCTTCCTTCTTCTAACTGGTAATATTTTATTTATTTATATTTTCAATTACTCGCTTTATCCATTTTGTACTACTCATTTTCATGATCCAAACCATTCACTTCAATAGATAGTCAGTATGTGTGTTTGTGTGTTAAAACAAATGGGAAAAAGCTCAAACTCTTTATTGATTTTTCATGCTAAGCCTAAATTGTGTCCCAACAATGTCCCTAATTCATACACCTATAGATTCAATTTTACTCTCAAAAGATTGTTGTGCTGGAAACAAAATATGTCTTTATATGTGTGTGTGTGTGACTAGTTCTTCTGCATATATGTTTCTTATATCTGTGTAGTCTGAGATTGAAAAACATTCACATTTTGGATATGTGAAAAACTTTAAATCTGTTACTTTATTTACTCTATTTGTGAGCTAATAAAGAGCTTAGGAATAAATAAAATTATTTGTTACTATCTTGATAACAAGTGCCACGCTTAGGCTTTGGTCCAATAGCAAAGGGAGTATTACAACGACGATAAGATATTCGGTATGGGGTCTAGGGAGGGTGGGGTATACGCAAACGATAGACCTCACCCCTAGATCTTTGAGGGGTAGATAGGCTATTACTAAAGGACCCATAACTCAAGAAAATGAATCATGACTGGAACTTTGTGAAATGAAATATGTTTCCTTGATTTAAGATAAAGTGAAGGTGTAGAGTCGAGTTTTCCCCAGTTAAGGAGCAACCATCATTCCCTTATTTGTGTTTTGAAATTAGTTAAGTGTAATCACTTGAAAATGTGAATTCATGACTTGAAATTGGTTTAGTATTGATACATGAAATGTGAATTCATGACTTGAAAATGATTAATTTTAGCCACTTGAAATGTGAATTAGAGAGTTGAAAATAGTTAAGTGTAGTGTTTTGAAATGTGTACCAGTCACTTGAGAAGTGCATTAGCGACTTGAAAATGATTTACTGTAGTTCTTGAAAGGTGTACTTGTGTTTTGAAATTAGTAAAGTATAATCACTTAAAAATATGATTAATAACTTGACATTGGTTTAGTGTTGACACTTGAAATGTGAATTCATGACTTGAAAATGGTTAGACTTAGTCACTTGAAATGGAATTAGAGAGTTGAAAATAATTATTAAGTGTAATATTTTGAAATGGTACTAGTCACTTGAGGAGTGGATTAGCGACTTGAAAATGGTTTAGTGTAGTTCTTGAAAGGTGAACTTGTGTTTTGAAATTAGTAAAGTGTAATCACTTGAAAATGTGAATTCATAACTTGAAATTGGTTTAGTGTTGATACTTGAAATGTGAATTCATGACTTGAAATTAATTTAGTGTTGTCACTTGAAATGTGAATTCATGACTTGAAAATGGTTAAGTTTAGTCACTTGAGAAGTGAATTAGAGAGTTGAAAATGGTTAGGTGTAGTGTTTTGAAATGTGTACTAGTGACTTCAAATTGATCAAGTGTGTAGTCACTTGAAATGTGAATTAGAGAGTTGAAAATTGTTAAGTGTAGTGTTTTGAAATGTGTACTAGTGACTTTAAATTGATCAAGTATAGTCACTTGAGAAGTGAATTAGTGACTTGAAAATAGTTTAGTGTAGTTACTTGAAATGTCAATTCATGACTTGAAAATGATTTACGTTGTCACTTGAAATGTGAATTCATGACTTGAAAATAGTTAAGTGTAGTGTTTTGAAATGTGTACTAGTGACTTCAAAATGATCAAGTCACCACCACCTCCACCTCCCCATTCTCCTCCACCCCTTCCCGTAGAAGAAGATATTAATGAAGATTTGATTGATCTAGTTCCTGGAGATACGGACATGCTTGATAGAGTGTTCATCGATCCCGATGAATCTTCGTAAGTTTATTTTTCAATTGATAGGTTTCAATTGATAGGTTTATTTTTTTCATTAATAAAATATTCAAGCTTACATACTTATTATGTTATTTATAGGTGGTATCCCACGTCAAAAGAAGTTAATGGGGTTGTAAGGGAGAGTGTTATTAGACTTTTTACATATCCTTGGCATAAGTGGTGAGACATTCCAATAGCCTCTAAACAAGCCGTGTTTCAAGAGTTTTAAGGTATATTAGATTTAATTAATATTAACTTTTATATATATATATACACTAGTCAATTGGTTTTCAGATAATGTGTTGTTGGTTGGCAAAGCACGATCAGGCTATTTCTATAATTTTCGAGAGACATGCTACTATGTCACATCAGATTGCACATCTTAGAGGTGCCTTGACACAGGCCATTGCTCCTGATTCAAGTAGCGAAGAGGAAACAGAGAGTGATGAGGAGTTTGTTGGGGCTACTCCTTAGTATTGTTGGACTTGACTTTGAGATAATTTTTAGATATTTTTGAACTTAGCTTTTATTTAGTGAAAAATCTTTGAGAGTTTTTAATTATTTGAATGTTGTTGGATTCATTGTTTAAGTGTTGTTGATTTGAATTACTTAAATGATTTGTTGATGTAACCTGTTGTATGATCATTGTAATAATGTGTATTGTATGAGGATGTATATATTGAATTGCATTTTTATTTAGAAGGTGGGATACAGAAAATGCAGATTTGTGCATCCTAAAAAATGCAAAAAAGTGACGATGGCCGTCGCTTCTTTATTCATTATGAAGAATAAAAAGCGACGACCAACATCTCTTTTTCAATCCTTATGAAGAACAGAAAACAACGATCAAAGTCGCTTTTTTTAAAAGAAAATATTTTATTTTTCTCAAATTATGACTGACAGTGTCAATTTTCCTAGAAAAAAATTATTTTTTTCAATAAAGTGACAATGTCCATCGTTTTTTGTTCATCATGTATTCTTCACCTTAAGAACAAAAAACGACGCACAACATCATTTTTTCTAAGAATAGCAAAAAAAATTCCTAAAAGCGACGCTGTCTGTCGTAATAAAAGTGATGCAGGCTATTGTTTTAAAAAAACAACACCCCTTTTTGAGACGGAAAAAAAAGCGATGGATTTTCATCGCTTTTGTCCAAAAAAGCAACGTTAACTGTCGCTTTTGGCCGTTACTTTTTGGCATTTTTTAGTAGCGTAATACTCTTGGGACATCATTATCTTATTTTCTAATCTTAAACACTTATGGGTCGTTTAGTTGGGGAATGGTTATCCTTAGATAATTAATTCTGAGATTAGTTATTCCGAAATTACTCGGAGTAACTTATTCCACCATGCATATGGTATAACTTATCCCATCACTATGGTGAAAATAGTGGGATAAGTCATCCTGGTATTAACTAATACCTCTAACAAAACATGGGATAAAATAATCCTTTATTTTATCCCGAGACTATTTATCCTTTATACCCCACACCAAACTACCCCTTAGAAATTCTCTCAAGGTCTTGGGTCAAGGAAGGTTAGGGTTTCTTCAATAAGGTCAATTTGGAGTTTACAAGGGTGGTTTCTCTCCATCATCTTCGTAATCTAAGGCATGCTACTCTTCCCTCATTGTTAGTTCCAACTAAAGGCATGTTTTATGTAAGGTTTTCATGGAATAACTGTGGTATGGTATTGGGTTTCTAATATATGTTAGGGGTTTTGGTTAAAAATGGTTTGGTTATGTTTTTTCCATGTTTTAATTATGATTTTCATGTTTTAATGGTGGTTTGAACATGTGGTTGCATGGGAATGGTTAACTGGTACTTAGTTTTGGTTTTGAAAACTATATGCCCTCAACATGTTTGATAAAATGCCTATGAGAATGTTTTTACTATATTGTTGAACTCTCATTGAAAACTTTGCATGGTACAAAGTGGTAATAGAACCCTAACTGGTTTGGATGGTCTTTAATGGTTAAATGGTAAGGCGTTGGTGGTCATGGTTATGGATTAATTGAATACACTTGTGGGGTACATAGGAATCCCCTAAGCAAACTCAATAAAGATCATCTTGTGGGGTACATGGAAATACCCCAAGCAACTTAATAATGTAATCTATGGGTACATGGGAATCCCTTCTTTAAAGAGAATGGCTAAGGACATGCTTGCAAGCTATGGTCGGTATGACGATACTACTACTTATACACTTGGTTAATAATAAATGGAATTGGTGGTTTGGTTATGTGCTAATAGTTTTAATTGAGAAATAATGGCAGCGTGTGATAGCTAACCGTGAAGGTGTGAGTCCAATATACGAACATTGGAAACTCATGTTTCTGACATAAGGATTGGTCATGCGACTATATATGATACTTATGGGGTACACGAGAATTCCCTAAGTTACACTTGTATATATGTACATAGAGAGAGAAGGGTACAAAGGAATCCCGTACTCCTATGTTATCTTCTATTCGTGTGGCTACATACATTGAGGCCCGTTCAGGGGGTAACACTAAGCCCATATAGCTCGTTGATGGTTCTAGGACGGTTAAGCTACACATACCCAGGTAAATGGTTTTAAGGCATGCTAAATTCGATTCTCTCTCTCTCTCTCTCTTTCTATATATATATATATATATATATATATATATATATATATATATATATATGTATGGTTCTGTATGCATATGGTATTTACTTGGTTTTAAAGGTTGACATTATTTTATCCTTATCCTGAATGCATGCTAGCATTCTCCCGCTAACCCGTCTTTGGACACTATATCCCCACGCAATACAGGAACCAACTATTCTACTCCTCCTGCTCCGTGATCGAATTTGGGATCAGCTTGTGTTGGATTAAAGTGTTTACCTTCCATATTCTGGAAGGCTAATTTTATTTCATGGATTTCCTTACATACTTTAGTCATTTTATAGACTATGGTTTTGGCTATGGTCTGGGGCATGTCACGATCGAATATTCTTTTACTTTTGGTTAGAGGCTTTGTGGGACTACTATGGGTCGATATCGACAGTTTTAGTAATGATGTCAGCCTTGGCATTGGCATTGGTATTGGGGATGACGTCGGTCGACTATATTTTATTTATGATTGTTCCATTTTGTTTTGGATTATATATATAAATACATTGGGTTATTGTCATGGTTTGGTTAGTTATTGGACGGATTGACTTGGTTAGGTTAGTTTAGGAAATAGACTTATCCCAAAGTTAGTATATCTACAACTACGCTATCTTGTTTATGTTTAGAATTCATCCGACTCAGGGTATGTGTTTGGAGGTTGGGTTGGGTATCGGGAGTGGTCCCCAATCTTGTTTGTACTTGGGATGCCCATCAGGATATGGCCTCGATTTGGATCATGTCAGGGGAGGGGTTCCACACCATCAGGAAATTTCATGTGGACTTTTTTATGCAAATCTCCCTACATAAAGGTATTGTTTACATCAAACTGAAAAATATCCTTTTTTTTTCTTAGTTGCAATGGCTAACTAGCACATGATTGTGGTCATTTTCACAACTGAAAAAAAATCTCATTATAATCAATCCTCTTTTTTTGTATATCCTCTCTTACTACCAACCTTGTCTTCAATTATATTTGCATTATACGTTTGCCTGTTATTTTACCTTGTATACTCATTTACAAGGAAAAAATTTTCTTCCCTATGAAAAAATATAATAACATCCCAAAGTATGATTATATTCTAAAGCATTAATTTTATATTTCATAGACTTTTACCATCCCAGATGAGTACAAGTTTTATAGAAATTTGTAGGGTTTTCAATGCCAAAAGTATAATTGAGAATCATTTGGCTAGGACTCGAAAGACTAGCGAAGCAAAGGGTGGTAGGACCATTGGAACAACAAAAGAGAAATTTGTAACATTATTGAGAAAAATAGTGTTACAGATGTAATCTTGAACTTGTGATGGTAGTTTTCTAGTGTTAGTTCTATGGGACCTCCTAACACTAGTCTCTGACTGGGGTGCATCATATTCAAAAGGAGCTGATGACTATTCTGATTGATTTGAAAGATCAAGAGAAGGGTGAGAAGAGGTTGGTGAATGTGATGATGCAAGATATGCATCAAGATTAATTTCCATAGGACTAAAGTGGTTTGTGTAGGAGTAAATGATGATATGTAATGTACAAAAAAAATAGGACTATCTTCTGATGGAGTTGAAAAAGGAAAAATATCATTAATGAAATGCACATCTCTTGATATAAATGCCTTTTTATTATCTAAATAAAACAACTGCCCACTAGGATATCCTAAGAATATACATCTGTGTGCTCTTGGAGTCAAATTTACCTCTATCATGTGTAAAAAGTATTGGCATAGCTCAAGAACCTAAAACATCTTAAAGTTTGATTCTGCTTAAATATGACTTCATAGTGTTAGCCTCCGAAGTCTATGTATTACTAATGACAAACTAATAAGTGGATCTTTGAAGGATATTAAAGACTACTGAAAAGGGAAGACAACTTCAGGAATGGAAAGATATCCAATCATTAAAAGAAGGATCATGGCACTCAAACATCATGGCAAGAAAATCAATCAAATATCTCAGAAATGGAAGGAGAATCACCATCCCAGAATCATGATCACTATCCCAGGATCACGACAGACTAGATAGATCAAAAGATCAATTAGGACAAAATAAGCAAAAGGAAGGAAGGCCACAATCGTCACATGGACATCAATCTATACAAGACTTAAAAGAAAATATATCACAGACATATCTGATATGGATGTGATCCAAAGCCGCATATAGACATATCTGATATTGACATATCAAACGGCTACATTCCTTAATCAAGGAATCAATTTAAATCCTTGGTTGACAAGAAATCTCTTGGGTTTCCTTATGAAGAGTAGCAGCTGAAGACTATGAAAGATGAAGAATGAAGACAAACACAATTATGCAACTTCAAGGAAAAAATTCAAAGTGTCTCATTCGTAGTCTTACAAGGCTTTGTAACTTTTAGTTTACAGTTTTTATATAAAGAGTAGGATTGAGTCAGTTTTCTAACATCAACTGAAGCTGTGTCACAAGATCTAAAGAGCAAATAAGTCTTCTGAACTTGTTTCCAATCATTATACTCGAGCCCAACATTCAACGATCTAAGTAAACTTTGAAACCCAAGGGACTGGAAGTAGGCACCACATTGGTGTTCCGAACCAGGATAAATTTCTGTGTTATTACTTTAAGTTTTGTTATTTACATGCTTAACTATTTTAAATCTAATCTTTTTGTGAAGTGCACTAATCTGCAGACGAGTCGACTGTGAGGAGTCAGTAGTCGAATCACAGAAAAATTTTAATTCACTCCCTCTTAAATTCTAATCGGTATCAAAGCATGTCTCACCAACTACATTGCTTAACTGCAAGTGAGCAAATATCAGATGGCCAATTATCAAATCATCATAACCCATAAATGAGGGTCATAATAGAACTTGTTGCGACGTACTTTGACAAGTAAGTCTATCACCCAAACTAATACGAAAAGAGAAAAAGACAGAAATATCCCAAGATAAGGCTTCTAGAACGAAGCCGGACCATATAAGTAATCATCACTATGCGGAAAGAACTTATCAAAAATGCCAATCATGCCCAAAACCAGGTGTCAATAGTGCAAGAACTACTAATACAATCCAAGAGTCAACTACATCAAAAAAATAACCACAAAGGAATAATATCTGTCTCTAAATACTAATAAAGACATAACTATTGTAGAAAGATAGAGGTGAACTTCGAACGCACAAATGTCCAACCGCTACTTTGGAAGCTCCAACAATCACCCGAGTCAATCAAGCTGAGGCTCACTTAATCTAGGACCTGCACCGAAAGGGCGCAGTAAGCATAAGTATGATCCACTTGTATTTAGTAGGTATCATAGGCCGACCAAGCAAAGTAGTTAATAAAGCATACAAAATATACACGAAGGGCACGTCACCTACAATCAAAAAATGTCCCACAATGGTAGCCTACACCGCTTTCACTAACAGTTCTAATATATCTCACATATATTGAAACATCACACCAAGATAGAGTAAAAGTACGTATTATATCACATATAAGAAGAACAAGGGGGGACATGCATATACAAGATCATCAAATAAAAGTAAAAGAAGATACGATAAATACATAGATAACAAGTCAATATGGCAATACAATACAACATAACACAATAAAGTAAGTTCAATGTATATGATGATGAAGATGATGATGATGATGATGATAATGATGCATGAGGTAGTCGCACAACCCCCGGGATCGTCGCACAATCCCCGTATACACCTACGGAGGCAAGCCTTCCAATGCAGGATCTATGGGGGATTCGTCAATCCATATACAATCCACATATCTTATATCTTCTTTATGGTACATCGCTTGGAAATGGTTTAATAAGGTGTTATAATATCTCCTCCACGGCACATCCCTCGAGGAGGGTTTTAAAAAAGTGTTGCTAGTGTTTCTCAGATGTTGCCACAGTGGTACCAATATTTCATGAATGAGTATGATATGAGGATGTAATGCTCACAACCAATCACAATATTATTTTCACAACCAACCAAAATGATATATTTTCACAATCATGTGAGCCAATATCCACTTATTATTTCAATTTTATCCACAAATTTCCATATGTCTCATATGCCAAATAAAGTATGAATATAATTACAATACACCAATGGTACCATATCTAGAATATTAACAATACAATATAATTATTCACATATATTCAAGGCTATTAATATCACATAAGACCCCACACGGTCACACATATCACATAACAACTTAATTTCGATAATTACATCACATATAGGCCCCCACATGGCACAACACATATAAAGCTATTTTTCATGATTAGTTCCCACCCTTAACATGCATTTTGTATCATCATTTACTATCCATCTCAGTCTGAAAGAGTTAAGCCATAACCTACCTCAGAAGCCAAAACCGATCCGCTATACTTCGAACCCATGACCTTACTTTTAACGAATAATCTCGAACTCTACTAAAAACATCAAATATGGAATCGACGCGTTAAAACAAAACTAACGACACCTGTATTGACTACTTTTGGTTCGGAGTCAAAACGGACCCCCAGAACGGGTTTCCAAAAAAAAAGGGAAAAATCAGAACTTTACTTCAAAAACATGTTCCACATATTTTTAGGAACCTACAGCAGAAAACCCAAGTTAAATTGAGTCAAAAATGAGGTTCAAATTGAAGAAAAATCATTTTTGAGCTTTATCGAGTAAAATCTTTGAAATTCGAGTTAAAATCAAGAATCGAAGTTGTTTTTATGGTAAAATTGATGAAAAACTAGTAATTATAAGATAAAAATATTATTCAAGTGAAAAGGAGTGAAATTGAAGTTTAAAATCAAGTCCTGAGATTTTGAAGTTTTGAGAAATTTATCAGGAAATTACTAAGAAAATAGTGAATTTTTACCTTAAATCCGTAATAAAACCAAGAAACAGGTGTTAATCTAGCTCCCACAAGCTTCACTTTTAAGCTTCCACACTATTTTAGGGTTTAACTCTAAGAGACAAGATGAAAAATGAGCAAAATAGACCCAAAATTGGTATATTCAGAGTCCGATACATACAAACAAACTATGCAACCATACTAAATTCGATATTTTGGACGCGGTGGGGATATCAGATTTTCTAAAAAATATCATTTTCACAAAATTGACCCCCAAAACTCGAAATAATAATTTTCCAAATCGAGAGTCGAAATGAGATTTAAAAGCTGTAAAATAATATCAAACATGCTAACACTCTAAAATTGATATTCCAAATCTGCTGGTGAAGTCAGATTTTCCATCCGAGGTTGTTTCGATCAAATGTAGGTCTCACACTCATATTTTAAAATTTCCAACTTTCCGATCAATAGGTCGAAATGAGCTCGGGTGCATCGAGACCGAACCAAGGGTCTACCTAGCCTAAAATTGATATTTCGGAGTTGTTAACGCAATCCATTCATCCACCCATCACATGGATCAAAAGATATGATCAAAAACCATAATCCCGCATAAATGATATCAAAACGCACTGGAAATCATGCCAATCACTCTCACACCCCAGAAATACCATAATGCAACTATGGGGAGGGGTAAAATAGTAAAATCACACAATATAATAATTTTACATATTTCATCAAATTTTTAGGTCGTTTCATTATCCACCACTAAAAGTCCAGCTTGTCCTCAAACTAAGGCAAAGAAATATCTGAATCAATAAAGAACTGAGGATAAGAACTATGCATATCTGACTCGACCTCCCAAGTAGCTTCATCTACAGGCCGATGTTGCCACTGGACCTTAATCACAGAGATCAATCTAGAGCGCAACCCCCTAACATCCCTAGCCAAAATGGAAACCAACTCCTCAACAAAGGACAACCGTTGATTTAACTTAGCCGACTCCCAATGAATGACATGAGACTCATCAGGGATATAACACTAAAGCATAGAAACATGAAAAACTGGATGAATAACTGATAGATCAGGGGCAAAGCCAACTCATAAGCCATATCACCAACAGTCCAAAGAATCTCAAATGGACCAATATACCTGGGGCTAAGCTTGTGCTTCTTCCCCAAAACTCATCACATCCTTCATGGGTGAAACTCAAAGGAAAATACGATCACCAACACCAAATCTCAAGGTACAAAGTCTACAATCAGCATAGCACTTCTGCCTACTCTGAGTGACTCTAAGTTTATCCTGAATAACCCGGACTCTATCCAACGACTCACAAATCAAGTCCATACCTCGAGGTCGCACCTCTGAAACATTAAACCAGCCTACTAGAGAGCGACAACGCCTACCATACAATGCCTCAAAAGGAGCCATATCAATACTGGAATGGTAGCTATTATTATACGCAAACTCTGCTAAAGCCAAATGTTGCTCCCACTGGCCACCAAAATCCATCACGTATGCGCGAAGTATATCTTCCAAAACCTGGATAGTCCGCTCTGACTGACCATCAGTATGGGGGTGAAACGTTGTGCTAAGATCAACCTGAGTACCCAACTCCTCTTGAAAAGTCTTCCAAAAGTGAGATGTTAACATAGAACCTTGATCTAAAATAATGGACACCGGCACACTATGAAGACGAACAATCTCACGAATATAGATATGGGTCAATCTCTCAGCACTGAATGAGACCTAAACCAGAATAAAATAAGTTGACTTGGTCAATCGATCCACGATGAACCAAACACTATCAGAACTATGAGATATAGAGACAAACCAGTCATAAAGTTCATGGTGATCTATTGCCACTTCCACTCATGAATGGGTAACCTTTGAAGCAATCCATCAGGTCTTATATGCTCGGCCTCCACCTGCTGACAACATAGTCAATGAGCTACAAAATTTACCATATCTTGCCTCATACCACCCCACCAGTAGTGTTGCCTCAAATAGCAATACATCTTAGCCATACCTAGATGGATAGAATATCTGGAACAATGGGCCTCCTCCAAGATCAACCTAATCCATTTACCCACTTTCGGCACATAAACTCAGCCCCCAATACTCAAAACTCTATCTAAATCAAGTGAGGCTTCCTTAGCCTCCCACTCAAAACTTTATCTCAAATCAACCTCAATCCAACATTATCAAATTGATGAGCTCGAATCTGCTCCATCAAATAAGATCAAGCATCCATAAATGACAAAACATGCCCCAGTGTCTAAATATCAAGCCTAACCATCTAGTTAGCTAAAGATTAAACCTCTAAGGCCAAAGTCCTCTCCTGGTCAAAATATATGCCAAGCTACCCATGCTAGTCGACTTTTGGCTCAAGGCATCCGTAATCATATTAGCCTGGCTAGGATAGAGAGAATAGTCAAGTCATAATCCTTAAGCAACTCAAGCCAATGGCACTTCCTCATATGAAGATCTCATTGGGTAAAGAGGTACTGAAGGCTATGATGATCTGAGAAGATCTCACGACGGACTCCATGCAAGTAGTGCCTCCACAATATCAAAGCAAACACAACTGCGCACAACTCCAAATCATTGGTAGGATAATTCCTCTCATAAGGATTCAACTAACGAGATGCATACGCTATCACCTTTCCCTCCTACATCAACACAACACCAAAACCAATACTGGAAGTATTACAAAACATAAAAAAAATCACGCTCTTCTTGGGCAAAGCCAATATAGGAGCTGAAGTCAATAAATCCTTGAGCTTTTGGAAGCTCGCCTTACAACCATTAGACTACTAGAAAGAAGTCTTCTTCTGAGTCAAGTTAGTCAATGGAGCTGTAATGGATGAAAAACCCTTAACAAAATGCCGATAATACTCGGCCAAGACAATAAAACTTTGAATCTCAGTGGATAAAGTAGGTCAAGGCCAATCACGAACCGCTGCAACCTAGGTTGGATCAACCACAATACCTTTCTTAGTCACCACATGATCCAAGAAAGAAACAGACTCTAACTAAAACTCGAACTTAGAGAACTTTGCATACAACTTCTCATCCCTGAATCTCTGAAGCATAATCCGCAAATGCTCTTAATAAACCAAGATATCATCTCTAAATACAAAAATAAAGAAGTCGAGATACAGTTGAAATACCCTGTTCTTCAACTCCATGAACGCTGCAGGGGCATGGTCAACCCAAAAATATAACCAAGAACTTATAATGACCATATAGAGTCTGAAAAGTTATCTTTAGAATATCCAAATCTCTAATCCTTATTTAGTGATAACCGAACCTCAAATCAATCTTCAAAAACACTACAACACCCAAAGCTGATCAAACAAATCATTAATGCGGAGAAGATGACACTTATTCTTAACCATCACCTTATTCAATTGCTGATAATTAATCCACATCCGCATAGATCCATCCCTTTTTTCTTCACAAATAAGACAGGCGCACCCCAAGGTGATGCACCAGGTTGGATAAATCCCTAATCTAACAGCTTCTGTAACTGATCCTTCAGTTTCTTTAACTCTGCTGAGGCCATCCTATAAAGAGGAATAGAAATAAGCTTGGTGCCAGACTCAACATCAATAATAAAATCAATATCCTAATCCAAAGGCATACTAGGCAAGTCCGTAGGGAATACTTCCATAAACCCACAAACAACACGAATAGAATCCAAGGAAGGAGGCGAAACAACACTGCTGTCATAAATATGATCCAAGTAAGATAAATATCCTCTATCAAGCAATTTATAATCCTAACATAATATATAATCCTCTTAGGACCCGAATAAAGTGCACCCTTCCAAGCTATCCTTGGCACTCCCAGTAAAGCTAAAGTCATAGTCTTATCAAAACAATCTAAGACATCATGATAAGGAGCCAACCAATACATACCCAAAATAATATCAAAATAAGCCATATTAATACAAGTAAATCTATCAAAGTCTCAAGCCCGACAAAAGTCACAACACAAGATCGGTGCACCCAATCCACCACTAAAAAATCACCTACCGAGGTAGATACATGAATAGGCATGGTAATAGGCTCACTAACTAATCAAAACCTGAAGAAAAATATATGGACACATAGGAAAAAGTTGATCTGGGATCAGATAATATAGATACAGGCCTAAATCAAACGGGGATGATACCTGTAATCACAGCATCAGAAGCCTCTGTTTCAGGTCTGGCTGGTATAGCCTAACATTGACCACAACCACCAACTGCTTGGGTAGCCCCATGACTACCCATTCGAGCTCCACTACCTCTGCCTCTTACATCTCTAGAAGAACCCCTACCTCTTAAAATTGAAATAGAAGTAGCTCTAAATATATGACGAGGATAGGCCTTGGCCATATGGATAGTCTTATCACACATATAGCAACCTCTACGACCATTCTCAAGAGGAGAAGGTATAACTAGGCCCAAACGACCACCCTGAACTATTGAACTAGAAGATCCACCATTTGAACTCTGTAAAGCCGCCTGCACTGGCCTACCATGGTATCCACGAAAACCTCTAAAATCTATGCCTCAAGAAGTTTGACTCCAAAACTTAACAAAACACCGTGCCTTCTTGGCGCCTACCTGAGATGCACTAAAAATATCCTCTGTCATCTTAACATGATCCACAATACTCTAAAAACAAAGCCCCAAACACAACCATCTGAGATGTAGCCAATCAAAGAGAAAATATTCAAATCTTTCACGAAATTTTGAATCTTCTTAAACTCGGTGGAAATACTATCATAGAAATATCTGGATAGGATATAGAAGTGTGCCTCATACTCAAAAACTATTATGGAGCCCTACTCCAAATGATCAAACTCGTCCCACATATGATCTCTCAAACTGAAAGGCAAAAATCTCTCAAGAAAGACAACAACAAACTGATCCCATGACAACTCAAGACCATCAACAGGCCTACAACCGATAAATCATATCCACTAATCTGTCACAGCTTCTCTCAACTGATAGTATTATAAGCCACAACATTCACGCAAAAAGAGTAAAACACAACTCAGAACATAAGGTATGAAAGAACTTCACATGATAAAGAATAAAATGAGAAAAGTTTCCTAAAGAGGTCCTATAGCCTCTCAAAGATAGATACAGATGTATACGTACCGATCCACAAGACTCTATTAGACATCTCGTTCTTATACTATTGAGACCAATGAAACCTGATTGCTCTAATACCAATTTTTCATGACCCAAAAATGAGGGTCATATGGCACTTGTCGCAGCGCGTCTTGACAAGTAAACCTATTATCCAAACTAATACAAAAAAAGAAAAAGACAAAAATATATCAAGATAAGGCTTCTAGAACAAAGCCGAAGCATATAAGTAATCATAACAATGCAGAAAAAACTTATCCAAAATATCAATCATGCCTAAAACCAGGTGTCAATAGTGTAAGAATTACTAATACAATTCAAGAGTCAAATACATTGGAAAAAAAACCACAAAGGAATAATATTTATCTCCAAATACTAATAAAGACATACTACTGTAGAAAGATAGAGGTAAACTTCAGACGCACAAATGTCCAATTGCTAACTTGGAAGCTCTAATAATCGCCTGAGTCAATCAAGTTGAGGGACACTCAAGCTAGGACCTGCATCAAAAGGGCACAGTAGGCATGAGTACGGTCTACTTGTACTTAGTAGGTATCATTGGCCAACCAAGCAAAGTAGTAAATAAAGCATACAAAATATACACTAAAGGCACATCCTCTATAGTCAAAAAATGTCCCACAATGGTAGCCCACATCTCTTGCACTAACAGTTCTAATATATCTCATATATATTGGAACATCACACCAAGAGAGAAAAGAAGTACGTATTATATCACATATAAGAAGAATAAGGGGGAACATATATATACAAAATCATTAAATACAAGTAAAAAAAGATACGATAAAAGCATAGATGACAAGTCAATATGGCAATACACACAACATAACACAATAAAGTATGTCCAATGTATATGATGATGAAGATGATAATGATAATGATAATGATGATGATGATGATGATGATGCACGAGGTCATCGCACAACCTCCAGGATCGTCGTACAATCCCTGTATACATCTACGGAGGCAAGCCTCCCTATGCAGGACCCATGGGGGAGATCGTCAGCCCGTATACAATCCAAATATCTCATATATCCTTTTTGGTACATCCCTCAGAAAGGATTTTATAATGTGTTACAACATCTCCTTCCCGGCACATCCCTCGGAGAGGGTTTTAAAAAGGTGTTGCCAGTGTTTCTCAAGTGTTGCCATAGTGGTACCAATGTTTTATGAATGAGTATGATATGAGGATGTAATAATCACAACCAATAACAATGAGTATTTTTACAACCAACCATAATGATATATTTCCACAACCATGTGAGCCAATATCCACTTATTATTTCAGTTTTATCCGTAAATTTTCACATGTCTCATATGCCAAATAAAGTATGAATAAAATCAAGAATCAAAGTTGGTTTGATGGTTAAATTAATGAAAATTAGTAATTATAAGATAAAAAATATTATTAAAGTGAAAAGAAGTAAAATTGAAGTTTAAAATCAAGCCCTGGGATTTTTGGAGTTTTGAGAAATTTATCAATAAATTACAAAGAAAATAGTGAATTCTTACCTTAAATCTGTAATATAAAATCAAGAAATATGTGTTAATCTAGCTTCCCAAGCTCCCACAAGCTTCAATTTTAAGCTCCCACATTATTTTAGAGTTTAACTCCCAAGAGACAAGAGGAAAAATGAGCAAAATAGGCCCAAAAATTGGTATAAATAGTGCAAATTTTTCTCCACAGCTTTTGCAATAAAGCTGTTTTTTTTGTCTAATTCGGACTTCGATGGGGTGTTCAAAATTCGTTCGGACTCCGATAGATGAAAACAAACTATGCAATCATATTAAATTCAACGTTTCGAATGCGGTGGAGATATCAGATTTTAAAAAAAATATCGTTTCAAGTTGACCCCCAAAAATTTTCAAATCAAGGATTGAAATTAGATTAAAAATCCATAAAATCATACCAAACATGCTAAAAACTAAAATCAATATTTGTGATCTAGTGGCAAAGTCGAATTTTCCATCCGAGGTCATTTCGACCAAATGTGGATCCCACACTTATATTTTTAATTTTCCAACTTTTTGATCAATAGATCGAAATGAGATCGGGTGCATCGGGACCCAAACCAGGGATTTACCTAGCCTAAAATCGATATTCCAGAGCTGAAAGCGCAATCCGTTCGGTCATCCATTGCACGAATCAAAAGATATCCCCATAAGTCTAAAATAAGATTCTCGAAGCCATCAAAAATCACAGTATCGCATAAATGATACCAAAATACATCAAAAATCATACCAATCACTCCCACACCCCAAAAATACCATAATGCAATTATGAAGAGGGGTAAAACAATCAAATCATATAAAATCACAAATTTCACATATTTCATCAAATTTTTAGGTTGTTACACAAATTCTCCATGATCTTCTCCACGATGGTCACTACTCCACAAGACCACCATACCCTAATGGGAAATATTACTCTTACTGGAAAATTAGGTTCAAAATTTTTGTCCAATCAAATGACTATCAAGCCTGGATTGTCATCAGGAAGGGTCCAAAGCTTATTCCGGGACTTAAAGAGAAATCAAAGGACAAAGATAAGGAATCCAGCAGTATTAACTTAGAAGACCTTGATAGCTTTAAGGTCACTAAAAAACAATAAGAGGTAATCCAAACTTGTACCTTTCTTTTCCTGTTGTTGCTTTATTACTATCGTTGTTTGCATTCTTGTGGAGTTGTGGCTGTAGGCTTTGATAGCA